>NC_090445.1:930395377-930698407 GCF_031143425.1 Pleurodeles waltl | reverse complement strand
AGAGTGCACAGCTGCTCAAAGGCATACCAGCACTGGTATCCAACTGACACTTATCTAGCAAAAGGCACTGACAGGTAGTTCCTGGCCAAGAGACAACTAATTCACAGACAGTTTTTCAGAAATTTTCCAAAGGTAATTTCATGGTCCATTTGACACAACCTACTGGGCAAAGTGTTCCATAACTTTGAGGCAAGATAGCAAAAGGAGTGCCCTCCACATCTCATTCTGTGAATATTTGGAACCAACATGAACAGCATTTTATTCAACCTCAGAGCCATACCCGGGTTATAAGGCAGCGTTAGGGTCGCAATAAAGGAGGGCCTTCATTGTGGAATGTTCTATGCGCCAAGCACAGGGCCTTAAACTTCAGACATTAGTGAATCGGGAGCCAGTCAAGCTTTCCCAAGGTACTCTAAGCTGATTGATATCTGGGAATATTTAGAAGAAGGTAGACAGACACATTTTGTGTTACTAAAAGCCTCTTGATCACATAGTACAGGGCTCAGAGATACAAAGAGTTCCCATAGTCCAGCAGATATAGTCCCAATGCCTGCGCAACAAGACTTCTGGAGAGGAGGGGGAGCAGATCTAACATTTTTCTAAGGATTCGGAGTAGGCCATAGAAACTAGCTGAAAGTTTCCTTGCTTGAGATTCCACTGAAAGAGTGTTGTTGAGTCATACCCCCAAGTTCTTTATAAAGGTTTTTGGGGAGGGGACATTCCCTAAACAATCTGACCAGGCAGACAGGGACTGAATGTTCGGGTTGTTGTTCAACAGCATCATCTCTGTTTTATCTTCTGGACTTAAAGCAGCAACTGGTCATCTACTTGGCCACTTCCCATGGACAGGTTTCTAGTTGTTAAGATGTTGGACAGTGCTCTGATGAGATGGGCAGTACTATTTTGGTATAGTCTGAATATGAGACAAGTGACAACACAAATGTTTATACAATCTCAGTGAGGGAATGCATATAGAGATTAAAACAAGTGGGGCTGAGTGATGATCCCTAGTGCACTCCATATTTCAAGGGAAAGATGTTTGAGGAGCATGTTTTGTCTAACCCCTGAAAGTTCCTGTCCCCAAAAAATGACATAAGCCATTGTAATTCATTCTTTTACTCTAGCATTGGTAATTCTCTGAACATGCATTCCATGATCTACAGTATCAAATGCAGCACTAAGGTGTAGAAGTATAGCTGTAGCAGTGCCTCCGTGGTCCAGGAGCACCTTACAGTTCTTCAACTACCCCCAGGATTGCCTTAACTCTTTCTGAGTGGGATGCAGAATATTATGTAATTCTAGGAATAGAGAAATGTGTTGATTCACATGCTTCTACAGAAGCTTGCCCAATCCCAGTAGTAATAAACTGAAATGGGCCTATAGATGTCCAGACATAATGGGTCCAGGTTAGGTTTCACCACAGTGTCTTTCCATGTGAGGGGTACTAGACCACTTGTTAATGAAAAATTAAGTAAGCCCTGTAGAACCAGTAAAGTATATTCAGATCCCTGTTCCAGAATATGGAGGGGTCCTGGTCTAGAGGGGAGCCTGACTTCTCTCTGCTAAAGAGTGCTGAGAGAAGGTCTGCTGTAATGGCTAGGAAGGCCAACAGAAATACCATCAGGTTCCCCAAAAGTTTCTTACTTGAGGTAATTTTTAACTCACTTCTTCTGTCCTGGAAGGATGGATAGATATCTATAGATTTTTACTAGGAAAGATGTTTGCTAGATTATTATAGAGAGCTACCATTGGATTGGGTAGTGAACTGTCAGGTTTAGGGTTTGTAAAAGGTTACTGTAGCCGGGCGCCAGAACACCCGATTACCAATAATGGCGGCCTCCAGACCGGCCGAGACCCCGGGGGCACCGCGGGGTGGAACCGGAGAACACGCCCCTTGGGAATCCAGATATCCGGATTCCTGTTGCGCAAAAGACCGCGGGACGTCCCTGGCGAGGAGAGGACGCGGAGGAACAGAGGAGAGGATGACGCGGAGGAACAGAGAGGGGAGGATGACGCGGGAAGAGAAAGGAAGACAGA
The DNA here is from genome assembly GCF_031143425.1 of Pleurodeles waltl. Lineage (NCBI taxonomy): Eukaryota > Metazoa > Chordata > Amphibia > Caudata > Salamandridae > Pleurodeles > Pleurodeles waltl. The sequence continues at coordinate 930,696,370 of NC_090445.1, read as the reverse complement.
GTCAGAAAATGCAGAAACAAGGGAGCAACAGAGTGAAGAAGCCCACGAGGAGCAGTGCCATCTGGAACAGCTGACTCCTGGAGACAGACCCGATGAAGGGCAAAGAAGCCGAGAAACGCCGAGAGGAGGGGAGTGGCTCCAGGAGGTATGGTCCTGCTTACACAGCAGGATAAACGCTTTGCTGGGGAAGGAGGAATGGGAGGGAGGGAGGAAGGGGAGGGATCAAGAGGGGGAATAACTGGCAGAAACTGTTGGAAAGTACTTTTCTTATACCTCATTGCATCATTGGTGCTTGTTATGGTTTGCTTGGAGGATAAGGGAACTAATTACTGAACGTGACCTCTTTTTCCTAATATCTACACTTACCTTGATGACACGGGTGAGATATATTTGACTTGTCCTCCATAGAAATTTATTTCACTAAGGTGGTTATGCTATCGAGTAAAAAAAACCTTTTTCCCCCAATACACCCTTTTCTTTGTAGTTCACCATACACTCTCTCTCTCCCCAAATCATCTCACTATACTAACACGGTTCAAGAAACAAAATCCAGAGTTACGACTTACCTTACCTTCTTTCCTTTCCCGGCTTCCCTGGCGATGCCATTCCACCACAAAATCTTCGGCGGGACTCCAGAGGTCCTGAAAGAGAGAAGAAGAAAGAAGAGATTATTACACTGAGAAGGAAAAGACTCATTGACTGATAGAGATGATTTGTGAATTGCCAATAAAATATACATCTATCTCAAACCTAAAACCCCGATGTGTCTCGTATGTCCTTACCACTACTCTCACCGCCACAGTTACAAAAATTGAAAAAATTCCAGCGGGATTGAAGGCCTTATTAATCAGGAAGGCATAATACAAGGCTTGAGTGGATCTGATTTCTGTGTGATCATTTGCTTTACAATATTCCTTCTTACAGATCTCATCAGAGGACTTTGTACAGTTCCTCAAACATCCCTTCTCAGTGACAATAGATGAAGGGTAAACCATGGGGAAGGTCTGCCTTGTCAAGTCAGTTTTTGAGTTTTTACTAGGATGTTCTATTCCAGGGAATTGTTGATCCATTCAGAAAACCTAAGCTGAGAGGACATAACTGGTCATTACAACCCTGGCAGTCGGTGTTAAACCGGCGGTAAAACCGCCAACAGGCCAGCCAAAAAAAAAATGGCAGAAAAAAAATGGAATCACTACCGTGGCGGAAACCACCAACATAGACAGCCACTTTAACACTCTGACCTCCAAGGCGGTACAAACAAACACCGTGGCGGTAACCGCCAACAGACAGGGGGAGTACAATGTACCGCCCACAGAATTACAACAGTCCAATCCGCCACCTTTTCCGGGGCGGATTCATCGTGAACAAAAACACAGCGGAAACAGGACTTGGAAGGGGAACCGCTCACCTCTACACACCCCACAAGGAACCAGGATGCCATGGAACCCGAGCTCCAGATTCTTCCAGCCTTTATCTTCCTGTTCCTCTACCAGGAGCACGAACGCCGGCGGTGAAGACCACAGTGAGTACTGCACCTATGACACAGGGGAGGGGGGAGGGAAAAAACTGTGACACACGCAACACGCAAAACCCCTACTCCAACCCTCCCCCACACCACACACAGACTAATATATTATGACACATTACAGTTACACCCACCAACCCCCCCTGGAAGAATGCAAGGACAAAAGGAAATGAGTCGAATGATTGTAATATATTCAAATACAGTAATAAAAAATGTATACATATATAAAGATATGTACACTATAACAAATATATACACTGAGAATACAAGTCCAAGGTATTCCACTATCATAGTCCGTGGACCATTGGGCCCAAAAGGCATGGCGAGGCCCACACAAGATACCCGAACAAGACAGAGAGAACACTGCTGGGGCATCAGATAGAAAAAAAAACATGCACCTCAGGGGGAAGGGAAGGGGGGGTGCACCTCAGCCGGATGAGTACACGACGCCAGATCCACGAGGGGGCTCCATGCCCACTGTTCAGTCCTGGGGAGTGCTTCATCCTGCCAAGGACTGAGGTAGTGGATGCCTTTCTCCACTGGTTCTGGAGGGGGCTTTGTGCCCAGAGTGCTTCATCCTGCCAAGGACAGAGGTAGCGGATGCCTTTCTCCACTGGTTCTGGAGGGGGCTTTGTGCCCAGAGTGCTTCATCCTGCCAAGGACTGAGGTAGTGGATGCCTTTCTCCACTGGTTCTGGAGGGGGCTTTGTGCCCAGAGTGCTTCATCCTGCCAAGGACAGAGGTAGTGGATGCCTTTCTCCACTGGTTCTGGAGGGGGCTTTGTGCCCAGAGTGCTTCATCCTGCCAAGGACAGAGGTAGTGGATATGATACTCCACTGGTTCTGGAGGGGGCTTTGCGCCCAGAGTGCTTCATCCTGCCAAGGACAGAGATAGTGGATGTGATACTCCACTAGTTCTGGAGGGGGCTTTGTTCCCAGAGTGCTTCATCCTGCCAAGGACAGAGATAGTGGATGCCTTTCTCCACTGGTTCTGGAGGGGGCTTTGTGCCCAGAGCGCTTCATCCTGCCAAGGACTGAGGTAGTGGATGCCTTTCTCCACTGGTTCTGGAGGGGCCTTTGTGCCCAGAGTACTTCATCCTGCCAAGGACAGAGGCAGTGGATGTAATACTCCACTGGTTCTCGAGGGGGCTTTGTGCCCAGAGTGCTTCATCCTGCCAATGACTGAGGTAGTGGATGTGATACTCCACTGGTTCTGGAGGGGGCTTTGTGCCCAGAGTGCTTCATCCTGCTTGTGGCGGCCTCAGTAGCATCGAACTCTTTGGCGCTCACTGGCCTGCGGTGCTTGTTGCAGCAGTGTCCTGGGCAGCGGTGCTTGTTGCGTCGGTGTCCTGGGCAGCAGTGCTGGTGGCAGCGGTGTCCTGGTGGCAGTGGTGTCCTGGGCAGCGGGGCTGGTGGCGCCAGTGTCCTGGGCAGCGGTGCTGGTGGCGGTGGTGTCCTGGGCAGCGGGGCTGGTGGCGGTCTTGTCCGCTGTGCAGATTTTCCCAGACTTGCCAATTTTACTGTGCCCCTTCCCCACCTTGGATGGTGGCGCAGCTGTCTCCACACTCCCAACTGTACCCCTGGAGCGGCTTTGGTGGCTGATTTCTTTCCTCTCTCCCGCCGGGCACTGGCCAACTTTTTGTGCTTTACAGGTGGGGAACTGTCCGTGCTCTGGCTCCTTGCCACACTGGCTGCCCTGCTGCCTGGCGCACTCCAGAAGCCGGTTACTACTGGCACCACTGGTCCCGCAGATGTTGTGGCTGAGGTGCTGGGTTGGGACCTGGGGAGGCGGGCCCTAGGAGACTGAAGGGGTGGGGGAGGAGAGGGGAAGAGGTCAAGGTTGGACAGGAAATGTTTTTTGGGAACACTGGGATGGGTAGATGGAGGGGGGTTGGGAGTGGAGGAAGAGGTAGTGGTTGTAGAAGGTGTACGTTTGGTGACTTTGGGTGAAGGTGCATGGGCTGGAAGCTGTCGTGAGGTGGATGGCTGTTGGGTGGGTGTGTGGCTGCGTTTGTGTACCTTGGGAAGTGGGCTCACAGACACAGGGGATGTGTGAATGGTAGTGGGGGTGGTGACTGCCCGTGAGGGGGTTGTGGTGGTGTGTGTGCCGGTGAAGGACGTACTGGCTGAGGATGTAGTGCATGCAGGTGTGAGTAGAGACGAGTCAGGGAGGGAGGAGGGAGATGAGGAGGAGGGGGACACAGTGGAGGCAGTGGATGTTGGTGTGTCTGCATGTGTATGATGCTTGCGTGAGTGCCTGTGGGATGTGTGGTGATTATGTTTGCCAGAACTTCCCTTGTGTGTTGAGGTGTGTGCATGCTGGTCTGATGGTGTGCTTGGGATAGGCTGAGTTACAGGGGATTGGGTCTGGGTGGAGGAAATTGGAGGGGGAGGCTAGAGACAGGGACAATGGTTGCCATCAGTGCTGAGGCCAGAGTGTGAAAAGCTCGCTGATGGGCTGCCTGACCAGAATGAATGCCCTCCAGGTATGCATTGGTTTGTTGCAACTGCCTCTCTACACCCTGGATGGCATTCAAAATGGTAGACTGCCCAACAGAGAAGGACCTGAGGAGGTCAATGGCCTTCTCACTGAGGGCGGCAGGGGAGGCAGGGGCTGAGGTGCCTGGGGCAAAAGAGATGCCCACCCTCCTGGGTGAGCGGGCACGGGACACACGCTGAGGGGCTGCTGGGAGGGCGGTGCTGGTAGGGGGGGTTGCGGCTCTACCTTTAGATGTGGGGCACAGATGGGCCCGCCACCGCAAGGGAGCTCCCATCAGAGGAGGAGTCCGTATCGCTGGTCTCAGCTCCTGTCCCCGCCGTGGAGCTCCCCTCACCCTTTGTCCCACTGGTGAATTCAGACTCCGTTGTGTCACCCTCCAGGGCCATGTGGGATGCAGCTCCCTCCTGCTCCGGTGCCACTGCTCCTCCGCCTGATGATGCTAATGCACACAAGAACAGGGAGACCACAAAAAAGGGGGGGAGACAGAAGAAAGACATGTTCAGTGCATGCAATAACGCTACAGTTGGCGGACACTACAGACACAGAAGCCCCCTGCACTACGCCGTGCACTTGGAGCTCCCTAATCAATCCCAGGGACATGGGTTACAAGGCTATGCCCGATTACTGCACACATGGATGTCACAGGAGCCTGACTAAGTGTAGTTGGCACTGTACACAGGTGGGGTGGGGTGCCACAGGGCCTGCCTTAAGAAGGGACCTTGTCTACTAAACTCACCCTGGACTAGGGGAAGCCACAGGCCACCTCCCCCACCCAGACACCTCCAATGTGCGCTGAATCAGCAGAATGAGAGTGTACTCACCCCTTTGTGGCTGCTGTGATGCCCTAAAGTGCCCATCCAACTCTGGGTACGCTACCGCCAGGATCCTGAACATCAGGGGGGTCATGGTGCGACACGTTGGGAGGCCATCCCCAGCTGAGCCTCCGCCGTCTTCTTGCTCCAGCGGCGAATGTCCTCCCATCTTTTCCGGCAGTGGGCGCTCCGTCTGTGGAAGACCCCCAGGGTCCAGACTTCCTTTGTGATGGCATGTCAAATGTCCTTCTTCTGGTGGGCGCTGACCTACAGGAATAGTACAGGGGAAAAGGAGAAGATATTACCATCCGCACCGTCATAGTCGTTGGCCCGCATCCCTACCCTTGCCATGACGCACATGCACTCACCGTTGTTTCATGCACGCCTCATTCTCACCCCCCCATCTTTCATCCACACCACTACACACAGGCATTGCCCATACAGCATGCTCACAGTGTACTTACCTGTTTGTCTGGAGGACCGTAGAGTAGCGTGTACTGGGGGAGGACCCCATCCACTAGTTTTTCCAACTCCTCCGTGCTAAAGGCAGGAGCCGTTTCCCCAGACACATGAGCCATTGTCTCTTCCAGACTGAGGTCACAGCAGCACTTGCAGTGTAGGTCCTCTCCTGTCGAAGATCAGGTATCAAGTGATTGAACAGAGAGAAAATGGCAGTCACGTCTGCGGCGGTGCATACCGTCACTGCCGGCGTACATCGCCATTTGCTCCTGGGACCCATAGGGTCCAAAGTAAACCAATGCAGGATAGCGCCGCGGTCTTTGACCGCCTACCCACGACGGTGTACAACGACAGCGCAGTTACCTCCTATCCCCTTGTCTCACTTTACAGGTCAGGCAGCCGCCATTTCATGGGCCCACATGGCATAATTTTGGACTGTGTCACACATATCTAGGCCTTGCTTAAACACTAATGCAGGCATATGTCGATTTGCTAATATTTTCTGGGACATGTGAGGAGATGGCGGCATCCTCCGGTGTAGAGACCGCTGGTGGACATGTCGACAATGGAGGAGCGACATGTGATCATCACCTGCAGACTTGATCGTACCACAATCCTGGAACTGTGTGCCCAGTTGGGGCCAGACCTGATGTCAGCTATCCACCATCCCACAGGAATCCCCCCTCAAGTGCAGGTACTGTCAGTACTCCATTTCCTAGCAAGTGGGTCTTTTCAAACTACAGTGACCATAGCATCAGGGAAGTCCCAGCCTATGTTTTCCAACGTGTTGTCCAGAGTGTTGTTGCCCTTCTGAAAACACATGCGGATCTACATTGTTTTCCCTCAGGTGGAGGATTTGCCTACAGTGAAAGGTGATTTCTATGCCCTGGGACATATCCCCAACATCATAGGTGCCATTGATGGGACACATGTGGCCTTGGTCCCCCCGCAGGAGTGAACAGGTGTACAGAAACCGGAAGAGTTACCATTCGATGAATGTGCAGATGGTGTGTTTGGCAGACCAGTACATCTCCCATGTGAATGCCAAATTCCCTGGCTCAGTGCATGACGCTTATATTCTACGGAATAGCAGCATCCCTTATGTGATGGGGCAACTCCAGAGGCACTGTGTGTTGCTATCAGTTGAGGACATGGACCCAATACAGTGTGACTGGGTGTCTGGGTCTGGGAATGTCCCTGTGAGTTAGTGTGTGTCTAACAGTTGTCCCTCGACATTTGCAGGTGACTCTGGTTACCCCAACCTGTCATGGCTACTGACCCCAGTGAGGAATCCCAGGACAAGGGCAGAGGAATGCTACAATTAGGCCCATGGGCGAACTAGGAGGATTATAGAGCGAACCTTCAGCCTCCTGAAGGCCAGGTTCCGGTGCCTCATATGACAGGAGGTTCCCTATTCTACTCACCAAAGAAGGTGTGCCAGATCATCGTGGCCTGTTGTATGCTTTACAACTTGGCTTTGCGACGGCAGGTGCCTTTTCTGCAGGAGGATGGTCCAGATGGAGGTGTTGTGGCAGCTGTGGAGCCTGTGGACAGTGAAGACGAGGAAGCAGAAGAAGAGCACATAGACAACAGGAGCACGGTGATCCTGCAATACTTCCAGTGAGACACAGGTAAGAAGACAACACTCCCTGCTATATCTGATGTAATTCTACTACCTCTCATCTGTCTGTCATTTTCACCCAGTGTATGGTCACTGAGTTGTCACTTTCCCTTACGATTTCACAGATGCGGGTCCCACTGTGTGACATCTGCTTTGTTTCCACATGGACTAGAGCTGTGTGACATAGGTATGTTGACATTACATTTGATATAGCATTTTGCCACTGTTATTGCTAATACACATTTTCGAAAGTACAGACAGACTCCTGATTGTTTTGTGATTTAAGGGTGTTTATTTAAGTGCTGAATAGTGGAGGGGGTTGTAAAATGGTCAGGGGTGATGGTGGAGGAATGTCCATGGCAGAGTCCAGTCTATTAGTCTCACAGGTGCATTGTCCAAAGGGGCATAGGAAGTGGAGCTAGGGCAGTTTAAGGATGGACAGGGTGACAAAGTGGGACAGAAGGATGACAATCAGGGTGGTCTCATTTCTTGGCAGGAGTCTTGGCATTGTTCTCTGTCTTTGTACAGGATCTCAGGGACCGCTTGTGGGGTAGTTCTCCAACTGCAGGGGGTGGAGTGCTGGTGTGGTGGTCCTGTGGCAGTGCCTCTTGTCCACTAGCGCCGGCGGAGGTGGTGGGCAGTTCATCATCCAGGCTAGTGTCAGGGGCCCCTTGTTGTGCCACAGTGTCCCTCCTGGTATTCACGAGTTCCTTCAGCACCCCTACAATGGTGCCCAAGGTGGAATTGATGGACTTGAGTTCCTCCCTGAAGCCCAAATACTGTTCTTCCTGCAGCCGCAGGGTCTCCTGAAACTTGGCCAGTACCGTCGACCATCGTCTCCTGGGAATGGTGGTAGGCTCCCATGATGTTGGAGAGGGCCTCGTGGAGAGTGGGTTCCCTGGGCCTGTCCTCCCCCTGTCACACAGCAGCCCTCCCAGTTCCCCTGTGTTCCTGTGCCTCTGCCCCTGAACCGTGTGCCCACTGCCACTGCCCTCAGGTCCCTGGTGTTGTTGGGGTGGTGGGTTAGCCTGGGTTCCCTGTAGTGGTAGACACACTGCTGATTGACGTGTCCTGGGGACAGAGGTATGGGCCCGCTGGGGGGGTGCTATGCTGTGCTGGGGTTTCCACAGGGGGGAAGCTCTGTAGTGGCCTGTGCCAGTATGAGGGGAACCGACTGTCTAGAGGTCCCAGATGGGCCGGGCTGGTCATCTTGATCCAGTTGGACAGAGCTGCTGTCATCACTGTGGGCCTCTTCTGTGGGTGGAGTGGACATATCTGGACCCTCCTGTCCGGTGACGTTGGGTAGGGGTCCTGCAGGGGTGTAAAGGAATGATTATTGCATCTGTGTGTGCCATGGTGTGCAATGTGTGGGTGACCGTGTACCCCAGTGCTTGCATTCCTGTGTAGGACCTTGTGTGATAATGGTTTAGGGGGGTGTATGGGTATGTGCAGTGGCCATGCTTTGGTGATGGGTGTCCATGCTTTGGTGTTACATGCAAGGTTTGGGTTTGGGATGTGTGGTTTGTGATATTGGGACATACGTGAGGAGTTGGAGTGATGGGGTGAGGGCGAGGTTGGGGGTATGTGATAGCATGCAGGTGGGTGGGGGATGAAGTAGTTAAAGGTTTGACTTACCAGAGTCCATTCCTCCTGCTATTCCTGTGAGGCCCTCAGGATGCAGTATAGCCAAGACCTGCTCCTCCCATGTAGTGAGTTCTGGGGGAGGAATTGGGGGTCCGCCGCCAGTCCTCTGAACCGCAAGGTGGTGTCTTGAGACCACGGAACGCACCTCCCCCGTAGGTCGTTCCACCTCTTCCTGATGTCATCCCATGTTCTGTGGGTGCTGTCCCACTGCGTTGACCCTGTCCACGATTCTTCGCCATAGCTCCATCTTCCTAGCTATGGTGGTGTGCTGCACCTGTGATCCGAATAGCTGTGGTACTACCCAGATGATTTCCTCCACCATGACCCTGAGCTCCTCCTCAGAGAACCTGGGGTGTCTTTGCGGGGCCATGGGGTGGTGTGGGTGATGTGTAGGGTGGTGTGTGTTGTGATGTGTGGGGTGATATTTAGAGGTGTGTTGTGTGAGGTGCTTGGATGTTGTGTGAGTCATGGTGTTGAGTGCCTGTGGATGCTAGTTTGTAGATGGAGGTGTCTCTCTCTGGCCTTCAGTCGCAATTGTTGATGTAAGGGTTTGTGGGTGATGTGGGTGTGTGTTTCATATTGTATTGGGTGTGTGGGAGTGGTGTGTGTATGTGTATCAGGTGTGTGCATTTGGAATTGTCCAATGTGGTAGTGTTTTGTCAATGTGTGTGTATTTTGAGCGCCAATGGAATACCGCGGTTGAAAGACCGCCGCGTGGGTTCGTGGGTCGTGATAGTGTGGGCGTATTCCTGTTGGCGTGATGGTGGAGGTTTTGTTATCGCCAGTTTATCACTGACCTTTGGTGTGGCGGAGTTGTGTGGGTGTCTGGATTTTGGCGGATTCCGAGCTGTGGGTCATAATGACTGTGGCGGTATTCCGCGGCCGCGGCAGTGTGTTGGCAGTCTTCTGCACGCCGGTAAGCGGCTTTTACCGGCAATGTTGTAATGACCCCCATCGTCTCCTAGCTCAGGTCTAGGATTGTTGAGGATAACCTTTCACTCCTCAATATTTAGTTTGGTACCAGCTGCGATCTATCTCAATATCCTGTGAAAGATGAGTAGTGGACATAGGGACAGGCAAGAACATATGTATCAAATACTTCACATTCAGGATGTTGAGAAAAATGGGATCAATAAGATGCCCTTTCTTATGAGTCGGCCCAATTATTCTTTGTGTCAGCTGTATAGATGTAAGATCCTGTAATACATTTGTAGATGTGGACCTGGTAAAATCATCAAGATGGACATTACAATCATCCAGTAGGGTAAAGCTGGTTTATTTCATTGCTGAATTGGCGATAAGGTCAGCAGGGGAAAGAGATATTGAGAAGGAGAAGCTGTCATATTCAACAATAAACAGACTTGAGAGACTCTCTAAGTATAATAGCTACTCCTTCTCACATTTTGTTCTAAAGTCCTTCCAGCATATATAATATCCTGAGGGCAAGACTAGGATTATGTCAGGCATAGAGCCCTCATGCAGTTATGCTTTGAAAAGCCACATCAGGCTTTTCTTCCTCAATAAGTGAAAATGGGTTCATTTTATGACAAACAATTATATGCACTCAATCAAGAACATACGTCACCCATCCCATGCTTTTCCCCCATCAGTACGTCAAAGATGAAGGTGAGAGGATAATTTGAGCATACTACTCCTAGTATGACAGGTCCTGGTCCAAATGGCCCCCCATGTCTTGGCCCTTTCAGTCTTTATCCTCATGGTTTAGGTTGTGCTGGTTCTCCTGGATTAGTTACTTGTCCTCTTGGTCCTACTGGTACTGCAGCCATTCATCCTAGCCCTCTTGATCCAGGTTCTGATTGTCTGGTTATTTTATTTCTGGCCCAGTTGGCCATCACTGTGCAGTCCCCTTGTTCTGTCGCACTTGGACGTTTGAGTCCTAATCCTACACACCCTGACCTTCATGACTCCTTTAGACCTGTTCTCAGTGACCTAGTCCTCCATGATCCTTGCTCTGTTACTCTGGGTGCCCATAGTACTGGTCCCCTTGGTCTTCTTAGTCCTTGTCCTGCCTATCTGGTTTTCTGGTATTACTAGCCAGTGACCTCCAGGTCCTGATCTTCATAGTCCTTTTCAATCTGGTAATGATGCTCCAGGTCCTAGACTTCCTGCTCCTTGCCCTCATGGTTCTTTGATACCTTGTTCTGTGCCACTACAGATCATCCTAGCCTTTCCTGTTTCTGATATTCCTTGACATCCAGTTCATGCTAACCTTAGAACCTTCTGGCCTTGTACTTCCTGGTCTGTCTAGTCATCACCCCCATGTACTACTAAACCTAGTCCTTTGTATGATGGGCATCCTCTTTCACAGGCTCGTGGTCCTGCACATTTTCATACCTTCATGCTAATTTTCATCCACCAGTATGACGGATCCTGCCCCCATGGTTTAAATTTTCCCCTGGCTTGCTTGTTCCTCGTCCTTCTTCTCCTGGATCTCCTGATATATGTGGTCCTAGTCATGGGTCTGTTACTCCCTTTTCTGGTGCTCATGTCTTTGGTCTTCTGGTGCTGGTTGAAATGGCCTTGGTTTCTCCAGTTCTCCTAGAGCCCTGGTCCTCTTGTTGTGCCACATCCTAGCCCTACTAGACCTACTGGTCTCCTGGTCCACTTTGTTCTTGTCCATCTGACCCTTGTCACCTCTATCATGGTTTTCCTATCAATGATCCTCCTGGGTCTGCTTTTCCTCATCCCAATGACACTGACCCTCCTATTTCTCATGTTGTGGATCACCTTTTTTCGTGCAGTTCTTGCCACCCTAGTTTAGATTACCCTAAAGTCTTTGCCTCATGGATCTTTTTACCCTGGTCCCACTGGACCTAGACTTCCGAGTCCTTTATATACCCCTGCCCATCCCAATCTAGGATCTCTAGGTCCTGCTAGCCCTGGTTCTTTCTGTTTGAGTACTTACTGGTCCTGGTTCATTGGATACTGGCCCCTTGGTCCTCCTTGATCTGACCTTTTTGGTCTTGGACCTTCTGTCTCCTGCCCTTCTTCCCATTCCTTTGGCCTCCTGCTACTGGTCCACTTTGATCTGTCTATCTGGTTCTGCTGCTACTGGCTCCAGTCATCCTTGTCCCTCTAGTGCTAGTTGGTACACTGAGGCATGCCTAGCCCTCCTCATCATTACAGTCCGGGGTCTTCTCTACCTTCTACCCCTGGTCCTCTGTGACATCAGGTCATTTTTCACTGGGTCAAGAGTGATCCACATCCTCGTGGCCTCCTAAAGCTTCTCACCCTGATCACCATACCTTTTGTCCTTTTTCTCCTTGTTCTGTTCCTCTCTGTTTATTGGTTTCCGGCCCTTGCCTCTCATTGGTAACCCTAGCCCTTTCAGATTAGGGTCACCCTAGGCCTGGTTCTTCTTGTCTCTGGGCCTTGTGACTCTGTTTGTTCTAGCCCTCTGGTGATATGCCTCTTTCCCTTATTCTCCTGCTGTCATCATCCCCATCCTACTGGTCCTACTCCTTCCTTCCTCAGCCCTCCTCCACAATGACATTAGTCAGGTACAAGCCTCCGAGCCTGTCACTCAGATTTTTTTTTATTTTTGTTTTTTTTCTTACAGATTTATTTTGCTGAGACATCATTGTCAAGAACAGAAATGGGAGCTCAATGGAAACAGGACTTTGCCCACTTAAATCACTTCTTAGCAAGTTAAAAATCAAAAACCAAAACTACCATTTTCAAGATATGTTGTATATGTGACTAAAATGTCAGTGTGGGTGAACGAGTAACTCATGACATGGGACAAATAAAGCATCTATGTCTGAAGCCCACGCTACTGGGTGAATAGCATGAAAAGTGTGAACTCCTCCTGTGAATTACCCAGATGCATGGCCTATCTTTCTCCTGCTTTCAGTTCCTCATTTCACGAAAGTCCCAGTGCTGTGTCTCACTCAATTTACTGCCTGCCAGTTCCCCAGAGCACTGTGCACCTACACACCACTTCCCTACAGCATGTGCCCCTCCCTTTGTGTCCCAGATACCACCTATTTGTCTGCATTCCCTGTATGCTGCTGCATGTTGATTGCAGCTATGCTGCCAGGTTTGAAATACTAAGTAAACACAATCCCCTCTAAAAAAAGCCTAAGACTCTCACAAATCCTTCTATAAGAAGCCTAAAAAGTTTGCAGCCCTTGAAATTAATGAAGCATTTATGTAACATGTTTTAAAACCAAAATGGTTATCCTTTTCAGACAGTCAAATACTCCTCGACTGAAGTTCGAAATATCTGTTTGCCATATCCTGAAGCTCATGAAATCAAAGTTTGATGCCTACATTTCTTGTTTGCATATTAGAACAACATAAATATTTTTAATTCAGCATTGATTTACTGTTTTTATCTGTAAACTGCTTAGCCTATTTTATGCAGTCACCTCTTTGCAAACTATTATACATTGGTATATGCACTTACTTTCAAATGACTCACACGTTGAATCCCATTACAAAAGGGCCACCACTGTACCACTGACTGTTGTTCCTTTTTCCTTCATGCCGGCTAAATAAAGACTTCTTAACATTGTTTAGCTGGCTGATGGTCAAATTGTACAGCATCTCTATTATTTAGACTGTGAGTGGCTAAACAGCATAGATTATGTATTATTTTGATGTCCGCCTTGTAAATAGCAGAGATTATGTACTAGTTGGCTGGCGGGTGGTTAAACAGCACATTTCATTAAATAAAGCACCAAGGTGCCTAAAGAAAGACTACTGTAATGTATTGCTGGGCTGGATGTGGAAAACAAATTAATGTATGCCCAATTTAAGATGCAATTTAAAATGCTAAAAAAGAATACCAAGCGAAGCATAAGGTTTTGAACCACTATATATCCATTGCAGCTGATAAAAAAGGTTTGGGGGCACAAAAACTACTTGAATGACTCTCAACCTTGCTCAAGAACACAGTTATCCTCTTTATGCGCAGGGTAGTCTAGGGTTGGAGTAAATTGCAGCACAAACTCCTACAAAGCATGAATTAACAATTAAGGTGGCATTTTTTTCTAAAGTGGGGGAAAGGTTATTGGGGGGTTACTACTCTGCGGATACTCCAGGGTCCAATCCCTGCTCAGCTATATTCTTCACAAATGATACTACTTATTAGGCCACATGACTTCACCTCAGCCCTTTTTTCATCTGATTTCAACTCTGTTGTAATCAATCATAACCCTAGATATCTGGTGTGGGTCAATGGTATACCCTTCGCTAATAAAAAAACAACAACCCTGAAACAGTAGTCAATTATTGCTTCATATCATAACTGGTGTTAAAGACAAGGCATTTGTAAGATTATTACTGAAATACCCAGAAAATTAGGCAAGTAGAGCTGAAATTATTGTGTACAAACAAGCATTCTTTTGCCTATGGTGTGATTGCTCAAAGTATATATTGACCCTTGTTGGAGTAAATCACAGTTCTATTAGAGTCTTGACTGCTCCATTGTATGACCACAGAGCGTACTTTGACACAGGAGATTATGCTCTGCTGCAGTCAAGACTGGAGAGAAAGTCATTTTGGGGAATAGTTACAAATGCAATCTATTGTCATCATATATTTCCTGGTCATGATCTTGGGTTGGAAGAAGTGTTGTCCAATAATATCGCCTGTGTATATTTTAAAGAAGGATAAATATCAGGGAATCATCTTTTAAAGCAGACCGAGAAGTTTTTTCAGGGAATTAGCACTCTGGATATTTTTGGATTCTTACTCCTTAAGTGGTCAGCAGAATTAGCTCTATGAAGCAATATCTACACAGGACAAAGGAAAGTTTCTGGCTATGAGGTTTCTAATGTTCCTGATGCTTGAACTTACAGAATACCACAAACAGGCCGTAATTGAGAGTTTGGCTTCCCAGCTTTGTGCATTTCGAATTAAATCTTTCTCATGTCGCTTGGTCTTGCACAGAGCGGATTCATTGCTCATTGTATAGAGTTCAAACAATTGGGAGGAGGTAACCTTTTGATTGGGTCTGAAGATCCTGATTTTGACTGTTTTGACTCTGTCCATGGTCACCTTAGGAACCTCCAAGAAAGTCACAAGGCCTCTAAACTTTGTGATAATAAAGTGATGAAATACTTTGTGTTCGGAAGCGGGTCATTGGTAAGGGCAGGCAGGTACCTACACTTACCAATAGGTCACAGCCCCCCACTTGGTCCAGTCAAGATCTTACTAAACTAATATTTGCTCAACCCTTCTTAGCTTGCTCCACAAACAGTTTGGCTTACCTTAGGAGATAGGTGTGTAAAGCGTTTAACATCAACAAAATAGTAAATAAGAAATAAGCTGTCCATCAGGTACAGACCAGAGGTTCTGCAGGGCAGTCCTTCTTCTCCAGTATCTGCTTCCAGCAGGAATCTGAATTGTTGGGCAGCTCCGCCATATTTATCCTTGCTCCTGGGCTGGTAAGGGGGGGTACCACTGACCAATGGGGCGTAGGGTGCCACACTCTGGGGTGACCACCTACTGGTTTTGGTCAATTTTCCATAACACACCCTTGCCAGCCCCCCTCCTAATCTAATTATTTGAGCTCCCATCTGGCTGGAAGAATAGGAAAAGGAGGAGGCCCAGTTTCTGTTCCAGATGGCTTTCCCTGCTTTGAAAAACCAGTTTGGCCACTCTCCGTCACTCTGCTTTGCCATTGGTTGCAGCAGTTCTTCTCCCACCAGATGCTTCCTTTGTTTCAGCCCAAGCCACTTCACACCTCATTAAGGGGGTCATTCCGACCCTGGCGTTCCATGACCGCCATGGCGGAGGGCAGCGGAAGCACCGCCAACAGGCTGGTGGTGCATCCTGGGCTATTCTGACCGCGGCGGTAAAGTCGCGGTCAGAAAAGGGGAACCAGCGGTTTCCCGCCGGTTTTCCCCTGGCCCAGGGAATCCGCCATGGCGGCGCTGCTTGCAGCACCGCCACGGGGATTCTGACCCCCTTCCCGCCATCCTGTTTCTGGTGGTTGTAACCGCCAGAAGCAGGATGGCGGGAACGGGTGTCGTGGGGCCCCCTCACAGGGACCTATACAGATTTTCACTGTCTGCTTAGCTGCACCCGTCGCACCCCTGCAACTCAGCTGGCTCCATTCCATTCGGAGCCGGCTTCCTCGTTGCAGGGGCTTTCCCGCCTTTTGGCGGTCGCCCGCCGGCCCAGCGGGAAAGTTGGAATGGCCGCCGCGGTCTTTTGACCGCGGGGCGGTCATTCAGCAGTAACCGCATGGCGGGCGGCGACCGCCGCCTGCCGCGGTCAGAATTACCGCCTAAGGCAGCTTGGCTCAGGGTGCCAGAGACTGACCAATCAGGAAAGGGCATTACAGGGTTGATTTTGTTAACTTTCAGAAGGAGTTCTAAAACTCTTCCTCTGAACTAGTTATAATAAATCCAACCTTGAGAGTTATGCTAACTCTGAATGTGATACCAAACTTGACAGAAGTAGCTCTACCCTAGTGAAAATGAGACTTTATTAATTTTCAATCAAGTCTCCAACTGTTAACCTATGGAGCTAATGACCTACAATGGGAAAACAACTTTGGCTGTTTTTCCCTCTCGAGGGCTTATAAAACATCTTTCATAACGTCTCGAATGATATTTACACTGCACCCAATCCATGAGGTACTTATGGCAGACATTTGGGGTGATATAGGCAAAAATAAGGTTGTTTCGGACTTCAGGAGCATTTTTAATTCCAAAGTCTAGTGTTAACTTTAACTTAACAGCAGCCAGAAAGGCAGGCCTGCCTTTAAAATGACACTTGACACTACAGCAGGGCACCTATCAGCTACAAATGGGGGCAAAAAGTGACGGGCGTCTGCAATCAGCCCCGTTTCCTCATACTTTCTCTGCCAGTTGACTAATGCTTTCTTTTTTTGATTTTTCTGAATGTGTTTTTATCTACTATACCTGGAGACCCTGCAGGCAGAACTATGTAACAACATGACACATTGGGTAAAAACTGCGGCAGAGTGGTAGGGTATAAAAAAATCATACATTATGAGGTAGTAGAAGTTCATAGATGTTGTTTGAATTAGAGTTTTTAAAAAATAACATTGAATTCCTAAGTGCAGACAGATTACAAGTGTGTCAAACAGTGAGGGAAAAATCATTAGCTCAGCCATGCAGGAGATCGACAAAAGAAATAAGCATATAGTGACGTTAACATTATATAGACATTGCTGATCTAAATGTGAGTAGATACAGCTTAGTAGGACTGAGTATAAAGTACATAAAGAAAAGAATGATAAGGCAATCGGAGCCTAACAAGAACACAATGTAAAGACATAATGATAAATACAGAGTGAGTAAGTATGTTAAGAATCCCAGTTCTAAAGGTATCCATACATGATCAAAAGGATGCAAGTGGGCCCCCATGGCAAAACATGTGTAAAAGCTCCCACCACTGAACTGAACCAGGATATCTCCCATGAATTTTCTTTAAAATACTATAGAATGTGAAATGTGCCAAACCCTTTGCAGATTTGAAATGGCCATGAGCAGCGAGGGCTATGACAAGTGGTGAAATGAGATGTTTAGACCTTTCTGACATTACTCCCAATGTTTCAACTAATATATTAATTAGGACAGGTGTTAAAAATGTAAAATTAAATATTGCAAGAGATAAGGGTGAATTTGGAGAAGATGTTGTCACTTTTAGCCAATTGGGAACATTAAGAGAAATTAGTGAAATATTTCAAGACAGCCACCTAAAAACATCCTATTTTTCACAGTGTTCTGGGGAATTTGATGACAAGCACAGAGATTAATCCTATAGTATCAAAACCCGGGCTGGAAGGGAAGAGAAGAGAAGGGAAAAGAAGAGAAGAGAAGAGAAGAGAAGAGAAGAGAAGAGAAGAGAAGAGAAGAGAAGAGAAGAGAGAGAGCCTGCTCTGAAGAAAGAAATCTTATTTGAGATATAAAGACTGATTCACTAATGTAACATACTTTTTTGAGTCATTTACACTTTTGAACAGGTTTGCCACTTGTTACTTATACATAAAATGAATGTAACAATACTTTTTAAAAAAACTTATAGTTTAACTATAATAACGTTAATTAATTCTGTACATCACTATTAATAATTATTAATGCATAACAGCTTTACCTGGGAATTTATTCTTTTAATCTTCAGAAAAATCATTTTCATGAATTGCAATTTATTTCCATTAATTATAGATGTATATAATCAAGATAATAGTTCTGTAGCATGTTCGTTATTTTGTTCTATGCATGTTCATTTTTTTGTTCTACTTTTGAAATCTATATACTGTATAATATATAAAACTAATTTACATTAATATTTTAATATTTATTATAAAGTAAGCCTTTGACCCAGGATTACTGACAATTACATGATTACTTCTCCTGTAATTAAGTGTGATTTGGAGGACAAATTCCTAAAGCAAGAGCACATTTAAGGAGCCCGAGCAGCTGCTCGCCCTTGCTATTTGCAGTTTGCTGCACTTAGCGCTCTTTCTTAGTGAAAAATGCCTCTTCATAACCATTTTGGATGGAAGAGTGCATTTTTTCTAAGAGAATAGTGCTAAGTTTTGGCAGTAAGTCAGGAGAAAATCCTACCCCAAGAGCACATTTAGCGACCATGAGAGACTGCTAACTTTAGTTATATATGTTCTGTTGCATGTAGTGCCATTTCTTAACGCAAAAGGCATGCTCATGTCCATTTTGGACACCAAGGGGCATTTCTGTGCTAAGAAACAGTGGTAAATGCAGAATTATACTTCTTGTTGAGTTCAAGCGTAATCGTGCAGAATTTTTAGGTAATTCTGCATGAATATATTACACTGAATTTTGAGTTATGCCAGCCCCTTATATAAATATGTTTAATATTATTCTTTGAATTAAAGACATTCTTTACACTTTCTCTACACTTTACCATAGGGAGACTCTACAGTAAGAATGGAGGGCTCCACGTGTTAAAATATAGGAAAAATTTAAAACAATATTTAAAACGAAAATACATTTTAGTTGTTTTCATATCAAACATCAGTGTACATTGTTTTTAAATATTTAAGCTGTAGAATACAATTTTAAAAAATTGTACTGCACTAATAAAATAATTCTAAATGCAATCTTTATTAAATAAAACTTTGGTTGATTAAATACAAATTATTTTTCTGAAGTTTAAATTAGAAAATACTTTTATCCCCTAAAGAAAATGAAATATTTTTCTTATACATTAATACCTGCATTAACTTAATTAAAATTAATTTTGTTATAGTTAAATAAAATTATTGTTACATTAGGTTTTAAAGTAATAATAGGACACTAAAATATTTTATAGTTCAATATTAAATGTGCACGTTTGCATGTTTCTTTAGCTCTTTTGTAAATTTTAAACACTAAATGACATTTATTTATATTTCCACTATTTTAGATAATGTAATATTAATTCAACATTATTTCCTGTGGGGTTTTATTTTAATTACCCACCTCCAATATGTACTATGGAAAGGTGTTGCAGTGCCAGTGGTTGACCATGTGTGATGCTGAATTTACTTCTGTGTATAACTTGCTCTCCAATTTTGTGAACAAGCAAAAAGCACTAAACTTACTCAAAAGTGTAAGTTATTTGAGTGTAAGTTACATGTGTGAATCATGCCCATAAAGTTTATGTATCATTTCTTTTTTGTTGGGTAGAAATGAGGCACATTTGTTACATCCTGTGACTGCTCTGAATGGGAAGGATTGGGAACAACATTTCTAAAATCTAGGAACTTAAGCCAGTGTGTACAAAGAAACCCATTTGCATTTTCTAAATACTAAATCCTAATAAATAGCTATTTAGGAAATGCAAAAGGGTATGTAAGAAAATCTTGATTTCCTAATAGCAATTCCTACAGAGTTGCAATCACTATTAGGCATTCAGTATTTAGGAAATGCAGAGCCCATAGGTAGGAATGGTTTTACATTTTCAAAATTGAGATTTCCCTATAAGAAATAGCAATTTAAGAAATGCAAAACATTCCCTACCCATGGGGCTAAGGCTCCCCTTTAAATGCAAGCTGTAAAAAAAGGTGATGGTCCTGTAAGGCACTCCTATGCCTGGGGCTAGTGCGCACTTCAAGACACTGCAAAAAGTGCATTTTTGTGCCTTTTTGGAATTTGCACATGGTTACCATCAAAATGTATTAGATGGTTATAGCATTTTCTAAAAGCCTATTTTGCATTTTGGAAATGCTTTGTACATGTGCTTGGGAAACCGCAAATAGGAAATCCCTATTTGCGATTTTGATAATCTCAAAATGCGATTTCTCCGGGGTATAAATCGCAATTTGCAAGGACACAGAGCACTTTGTACATATGGAAAGCATAGTTAGCATTTCTTAATGGGCCGAAATATTGATTTGGTTGATGTGGGTCTTACTGTTTGCATGCTCAATCATTAGAATTACAATACACTAATTGAGGCAGCTGTACACTCAGACACCATCTATGTATTCCATGATGTATAGATTGGGATCATAAATCTGCAATACCTATCAATGTAGCAAGTTCAACTCATTCAAGTGAGTTATAAAATTGCTGTCACGCCTGCAAGAAAATGTGAATCCATTAATTAATTGTACAGAATCAGAAACAGGCTTCCTCAAATAGGTATTAACTTCCACTTAATTAGCAAATTATATGTTTTTTAAAACCTCACCATGTTTCCATAAACAATCGTGTCATTTTCTTCAAGTGCGCTAATTTTGGCATACAGTACTGCATCACAATTTTAGTTTCATTTGTTTCCACATGTAACCTTGTATGTATGCATGCTTGAATATGGTATTTCTACAGGACAAATCTGGTCAAAAGACAGCAGAGTACTGTACATGGTCAAAAACAAGCATGAAGTCAACGAGTAAGACTACAGGAAACTGAGTTGTTGATGGTTAATATTATAATGTAGTGTTCTCTAAAGAGATGACTCTTTAACTTTCTCCTAAATTGAAGCAGTGTTGGTATGGTCCTGGTGAATACAGGGTTGCTCTTATACATCCTGTGTGGATAGATCGAAAAGACATGCTGTGTTGTTTTTTATTGTCTTAGACTTTTTAGTCTGAATTCTGATGGTGTCTTTGTTGTGGGTGTTCTGGGAGCCACCAGAGATGACGAGCTTGTCTACATGATAAGCAGGGTAGCTGGTCATGATAACTTTTGTTAATTGTGCAGCTCATTTTGAAGATGGTGCGAGCTACCAAGTGAGAGCCATCAGGACTAGCGGTAAATTGATCATATGTCTTCAGGCACTGAATGCAATGTTTTGCAGCCTGTAGGATACCCCAAGGGTTGCCAGTGGGGAGTCTGGGTGACCATGGAGTTGGCCATTACCACTATCCACATGTAAGAGTATGAGTGTTTGAACAGAAGTTTTGAAATCACTTTCTGGAAGAAATGAGTTTGTTTAGAAGGGAGAGATTGTACCAGGCTGTATTGTTTTCTTGCAATGAGCTCATGTACGGTGAAGTTGGTGTCCAGGGTAAATCCAAGCGATGTCACATTCTGTGAAAGTTGCCGTTCACAGCCATCTACAGTCCTATCAATGAGCAAGGTTTGTGCAGTATATTATTTATTCTTTTTGGCAAACAACAGGATTTTTTTTTATCTTGAGTGGTTTGTGATTCAGGTAGGGTCTGGGCATCCAGATCTGGATGGTGTATAAGCAGTTTTGAAGCATTGGATGTCTGAATCATGGAAGGCTTCCAAGTAGAGTTGTGTATTATTGGCATATTTGTAAATCTTGATCCCATTATCTGTGAGCAGAGCACCAAGTGGCTCCATATGTAGGTTGAAGATGACCGAAGTCAGTGCACAAGTCTGGTAGACTGTACAGCTTATACTTTTCTGAAAATTCAATATTTGTACCCTCAATTACAAGCTTATCATCTCAATAAATACACAAATTCTGTTCTGCAAATAACATCCTTTCATTTTTAGTGACTACATCAAATATCATATTTTTTTGAGGCATCACTATGTCATATTTTTAAGTGGCTCAGTACCTGATAACTTGTCAGCCATTGCAATCAAGTACTCAAACGTCCGCATTACTTGCCAGTTGGTGTCCTCATATGAACATGTTTTTGATTTCATAAACATGTTACTACATCTCTTGGTCTAGATTACCCCATGAGTGCCAATCAATACTATGACATTCCCCAAGTATCCCCCGCATTTCAGATAATGTTGCTATAAGCCTTCTATGCTGTGACCCCCTTCACTGGAAAACACTTCAGGTAGGAATCTGAGCATGCTTCTTTCTTCAGGACTTTAAAATAGCCCTTAAAGGTATTTGCTGAGCCCTAGAGGTAATTTAGTGATCAGCACCTTTAGTGTTGCCATCCATTATGAGTATGTACATTGGTGCCTGTATATCACAGCACATGTTTGTCTAATGTGTGTCTTTGCTTTCCACTTACATCTGATGAAGTCTATCTTGCTAGCGCACCTGGTCCTTAGTAAGTAAACTTACAAGGGGACGCATATAGAACCTTTTGAGTCGCATAAAGTATCCTAGTCATGTAGTGACTTCCTAATCAATAACTAACATAAAAAATCAAGAAACATTCTATGGACACCAGTTTAAACCCATCTATTCAAGAATAACCACAACTCGGGAAGGAGTTAACAATTTTTATTTCCCTATTGATTACAACTCTAAATCATCTGTTAGATCAATATTTATTTAATCAACTTAATTTATTAATTCATTAATTGGAAACATCAACTCTTGGTGAAGGCATATACGACCATGCAATTTTCATAAGTTAAGAATACCAGCATTAATAGTGAAGTTCAGTAATTAAGTTCGTCAGTCATTATCACTGTCAGCGTCACTCTTAACGGACTACCTAACCAAGATTAGCATCAGCATGCGGGTCTTCATGCGAAAAGCAATTTGGAGAAAACATAAATTTTGAAAAAATCTACCTAAGTAAGAATATCTAGAATCAGCGCAGTTGGTACCTAGAAGAAAAGGCATAAAAATTGTTGGTCACATTTTCATAGCTACCTATCCAGGATGGATCAGCAACAAGTCAGTCTTCATCTTCAGGTCATCAATTGGTCAGCTACGGACTAGGCTCACAGACCATGAGTCCAATATCAGCACCTCAGGCAGCGTCTCCTGATGTCATAAATTCTTCTCCTGTAACTCTAATTCCTTGCCCCTTGTCATGACTTTTTATTAGGGTCTCCCAGTCCATCCCCCTAACTGCTCATTGGTCAGTCAGTCGGCAGATATAACTTTAAACTATAATTTTTGTTTAGCAAATCTACTAATTTTCATATTTATTTGTTCACAGGATGTGGATTGGTTCTTCATGCGATGCCCTCATCACCCGGCTCATCAGGTATCGAAATTGATGCATATTGCTGTTCAGTCAGTGCTTCTATTGTTCAAGTCACAGGAAAGTCCATTTAGCCTGCTCTACACATAATTGCATCAAATTGTCTTTATCATCTCCTGTCCGTCAGTACATTGCAGAAAATTCTAGCTAAGTAACTTGAACTTTGAGTGGGTCAAGGCTATAGCTGCTTCCAGTCCTTTGCAAAGCATTCATTATTTCAGTCTCTTTAGTATGCGAGGCTCAGGGAAACTAGGCCTTTAGTCCAGCTAACTTACTACAAATTAAGGCAAAACACAGGTTATACATCTCATTATGACATATTATTACATTTTTCTCATATATTTTCATTATTTCATGCAATTTCAGTCATTTTAGTACACATGGTGATCACACCCCGAAGGCACATTTTCAAATGTGCACATTATTTCTCTATAATTAATTTTTCTACACAATTTCTCATTAATAACTACATTTAGATAATTAATAATTTTCTTAATTAGCATATCTGCTTCAACAATCTCATCAACTTGATGCCCGCATTCAATAATTTTGTGTATTGTAATATGTTCATTTTACCCTTATTTTTCAAGAATATATCATGCAGTCTAATATTCACTCTTTCTGATTTAAATATTTCTGAAAACATGAGTAAATAGGAAATAGATAAATGTTATTCTTTTAACACCATATGTCAGTCAATCCCTGTATGTCAATTTCATTGTGTGACCATTTATTCAGCCATACAGTATGCCAGTCAGGCATGTGCCCAAGCCATTTGTCATTGCTATAATCTGCCTTAGTTATCCTTGATGATAAGCCCGGGTAAAATGTCAATTAAGCCAGAGAAATTGGAGTATATTTCGTAATTCTGCATTACTCTTTGTCCCAGAATTACGGATAATTATGCGATTACTCCTACTTGCGTAATTGAGAGTAATTTTGGGGAAAAATTCTGACACAAGAGCACATTTAGTTAGCACCCACTCGCAATTTGTGTTCAGCTGCATTTAGCGCAAAATGCATCTGCTTGTCCATTTCGATGTGAGCGTGCATTTTGCAGTAAGGAAATAGTATTAAATGTAGGTAGCAAGTTGAAAGAAAACTTTCCCCCAAGAACACTTAGCGACCTGCTGCTCTTCGTGTTCTGTAGCATTTGGTGCTATTTGTTAGTGCAAAATGTACGCGTGAGGGCATATTAATGCTAAGAAATTGTGCTAAATGCAGAATTTGTCTTCTTGCATGATTCAATAGCAATCTTGTGGAATTTTAGGTAATTCCACTTCATTATGCTGCGCTGAATTACACACAGGATATGTCCACCCATACTCAATATGCCAGTTGAATCCACGATCTCTCTCTGTCTTCCCGTTCACCAGTGTTGGACTGGCGTTTCAAGCAGTGTGGCAGTCTGGTATTGCTAGATGGTAATGCTTGAAACGGAAAACTGTGTGAGTGCTGTTTTTTTCATCCTGTCAAGTCCCACGAGACCAAAAACTAGCTCCTAAATTGTCTCGTTCAAACTGGCCCGTCTAGCAGTATCAGGCTGTTGGACTTCCTTAAAGCAGGTTCAACACTGCCATTCACCAGTCAATGACATTCAGTCCCCCTGTTTACCCTAGCCGATCTAGGGATTGCGCTCCCTAAACTCACAGTCAATGCATTCAATGGTGTTAGTAAATTGGAAACCATTGTACCTTGCCTTTTTTGCAGGAGTAATAGGTGAACCGAACCTGAATGGCTTCGGATCACTTCCATTCAAAATTAGTTGCGCTGTCCAATATTTTTGTGTTTGAGGTTAGAGGTGTATCCACACCTACTTTGTCTCCTCTAGTTAGCTTTTAAATGAGTCACGTTTTACATGCTGTTTTGGAAAGGCTGCGTTTACGGGTTACGCCCAATAAATGTGTGGCTAGAATCCCTCATACTTTCTGGAGAGACATCCGAAGGGTATAATCTTCAAACTTTCTAATTTTTCAAAATATATACCTCAGTCATAAAGAATATAAGGGCCACATTGCACAGTTTTTTCCTGAGTGAACATGTACCTTATTCCTGAAATTAAAAAAAAGAGGGGAAGAACAGATTAAGACAGAGCAATTCGCAAACATAAAGGTTTCATCCAGATTCACAAAGCCATTGTACATGAAAGGTCAGTTTACAAATGCAAATGGCTTGATTTGCAAGCGAAAAATCGGCAATTTGCAATTGTAAATATGAATCCATTGGGGAAAAGGAAGCGAATATCCCAGAATTTGTGTGAGGTGGGAGTTAGAGGTGGGGGTTCACATTGGTGAAATATATTATATATTTTCCTTGCTTCAAAGAAAAGTTGGCAAAATCATTTGTGTTTGTTCACAGAATTATTAAAAGGATTGCAGGGCTACTTCCCACAAACAAGTGAATGCTGCCTCCTTTCGGAAGAACTTCAGGAACCCTGTGTAAATTCCAGACATTGAGAAATCTACAGAAAAATGTTGGTGTAAATCAGAAACTGGAGAATTGCGATGGGTGTCGAGCCCTGAATGTATAAGGCACATTATCCCGAATTTACATAAGACTCCACATTTTGTACGGGAAAATGCACAATGTGCCATTTGTCCATGGTGATGAAGGTTTCCAGATTTTAGCAGGCTCACACCCCATATTGACATTGTCCTTAAGAGTACAATTTAAAGATATAAAGGCCTTACTCATGGTACCATTTTCTGAGCTGTGACAGCACAGAAAGGGTCTGTGCGCTTCTTTTTGACATCATCATCGCAAACAATAACTTGAAAAATCTTCGATTTAACATCTTTTGCTCACAGTAAAGTTAGGGTCTAAAAGCTAGAGCTCTGGTGTCCAGTAAAATATGAATTAACTAGAAGGCTCTGAAAATGTCAGAAAGAAGTGCACAGACTCCTTCTGCGCTGGTGCAGACTAGAAACTCGCATCATGATATAGCCATTGGTCTGAAAGAGTCGGCCTTGTCAGTTCTTGGATTGAAGTGCCTTGGGTGGCAAAGTAACCTAGTTGTTAAAAAACTTCTGGAGCGCATGAGCGGTGGAGCGCAGGTCTGTAATATAGATACATGTAGTTGTGACACTGCTTTTTCTCTTGTGCTAACCCTGCACTGGACCAGGACTTCAAGGTACACCAGGGCACATATTACTAAAGAGGTCCACTTTCGCTGTTTGTGCCACAGTGCATATTGAAATGGGTGCACCGGGCACAAACACGGAATGTGCTACCTATTCTGAAGAATGCGCTGTTTCAGGGAGCAAGTGACATATGGAACAACTGTTTAAAAGCTGCTCCATGTTTCACAGTGCAGGTGGCAACTGACCTGCACTTTCAAGAGGGAGTAGAGATCCCCTTGCAGGTGGGTGCAGATAGTGACTGCACCCACCAGCAGGTGGATGTCTGGGTGGTCCATGGGACCCCCTGTAACCTCTTGAGAGGGCTGCTCTCAGTGTTTCCCCTTGAGCCCATGTCTATGATTACCACATGTGAGCTAAGGCAAAGTGAGTCCCTCATTTACATGATGCCACACCCCCATGCAAATGATAGATTTGCCTTTTCAATATAGCTCTGGTGTGACATGTGGGGCCGCGCTATCAGTATTACAGGAGGGGGCACACAAGCATCTGCAGTTCATTTTGTAATATCCAAGTCCCCCAGGGGAGCGCGAAGTACGTGCACACATCAGTTGCACTGCAAGGGCATTGTCTGTAAGGTGGACCCATGTGCATTTGTCTTTGCATCTCTTGTCAAGTTAGGAATGTTACCGGTAAATCTTGCAAATGCATTGCATTTTGTGCAGCGCTAATTCCATCTGTGCATATACACAATGTTCAAGCATACCCTTGAGTGTTACAGTGCACTTTACAGTTACAGATAACATAACAGGAAAATGGATATCTGAATGTGGGCAAGTTTGCTATTAAAAGTTCAATTTTGTTTAAGTTAAAGTGAGATGAAGTGAGCATGGCACCAGTCCTTTAATATGTTTGCCACACTGGAGCCTCTCAGTAAGTTACCCTTTTCTTTAAAAAGAAATTGTGAGGAATCGTTAAGCATTGCCAAAGAAGTTATTGGCAAAAGAAAAAGCTTTTTCTGTGGAAACTAGGCCCTAACAATAACTACCTACTGGTAGTTATATAGGTACATGATTATGGTTAGGACCTAGTTTCCAATGAAAGAGTGTTTTTTGTTTTGCCAATAACTGTCTTGGCACAGCATGACAAATCCTCACAAAACTTTCAAAACCTATACTTTCGTAGGTTCAGCTGCTGTACTTAAAGATTTATGGTGATCCATCAAGTGGGGGCCGGAAAAAAGAGGGGGACCAAAACACCTTTTCCTCATTCATTTTTCCTTTAGGTTGTTAGACACGCCGACAGCCCAAACCGCTGAAAGGAATTACACCAAATTTGTCAGGAAGATAGATCCTGTTCCACTGATTGTGCTTTTTGTGATTTGGATTTTGATATCTAGGGACACAGATGCTCCGCAAATCCCACTGTCTCTCAGCTGATATTTGATTGGCTGCCAACACTTCAATAAGGAAGCATTGGTAACCATTTTGGGACTCTGCTTCAGTTGACTCTCACAAAATAATATATTAAAAAGGAAATGGGGACAGGGTATGAATACCCTGAGCCCCTAGCTTTGGTGCGGGGGTCCAAAAGGGACCCTGCCCGAGCTAAAAAAGCATTTTCTAAAAAAAATGTGGAAAAATTGGCAGCTGGATCCATGTTTTTTTCTGAAATTGTTTTTAAAAACGCAGTCCCCGGCTCTCTTCCTTTCATTTACCACCAGGTGGGCCAGATCCTTGGGGTATCAGGGTCCAAAAAAAGGAAGGGGATGAATAGGGGCCCTCCTCTGAGCGTCTACTGTAGCCCCAGGGACAACTACTTACCCGGGGCAAATTAGAGTAAAATAATGCAGGTGGCCTTTGCAGCCTCCCACAGTACTGGGGACAGCCACCTCCTTGGCGCTATAAATAAATTGACAAGGGAAATTTGCATGGGCCACATCCCCCGATCCCCGGGGACCACCACCTGCCTGGGGCTTAGTTAACTATGGAGCAGGAGGGCGTGTAGACTCCCTGTGTCCCTGGGAACACAACTTTCTCTGGGCTTTCATTTTTTAAAAACAAGGAGTGGGGCCATGTGGGCACCCTCCAGGGCCGTTCTCTGCTCTGGGGATCAACACTTTCCAGGTGTGGCCTGTTCAAATAGACAGAGGGGCCTCCCTTCTTGAGACAATAATGGCCCTGGGGACCGCCACCCCCAGGGCCAGCCCCTGCTATGTCCAGAGGTGTCCACGCCCAGAACATTGCTGTTTGCTTTTGCTTAGTGGGAACTTTGACTGATTCCACCCAGCAAAAACATACGCTCCCATTCTAATGGGTGGGAGCTGTCAAAGTGCTCCCACCTGCTGGAAGTGGAGGTTTTGTCTCTTTCTCCGCCCACGGAAATGGGGGCAAGGAAATAGATGAAACTATTGCTCTTTCACACAGGGAGCTGCATTTCCAGCAGCTCCCTGTTTCCGACAGCAATTCTGGCTCCCACAGGAGGCAGGAAGCCAGCTGGACCATTCAGTGCCTTTAGGCTCCCCCCTTGATCCCAATCCTGCACACTGGGTGCCAAAGGGCACCCAGGAGACATAGTCAGGCCCTTGGGGATGGGATCCCCGGTGCTGAAATTGGCCTGGGAAGTGGGGCTGCTCTGCCCCTCCCCCTTGGACTCCATGGTTCTCCCTTTAAATTGCTACAAGTATGCAAATATGCAAATCACCTGGAAGCTCCACCCACTGGGCCCTGCACGGTCCACCTTAGTAGTATGCATATGTCTTCCTGTCATTTTTCCAGGATGATGGACAGCTTACCAAAGAGCCCTTCAGTGTGTTTCCTACCAGTTTTGGTGGTGCGTTCTTAAATACAAGGAATATGAGGACATCTCCACAAAACAAAGAAACACTTAGGTGGACATTACAACCCTGGCGGATGGTGTTAAAGCGGCAGTAAGACCGCCAACAGGCCGGAGGTAAAAATTTTGCAATTACGACCGTGGTGGAAACCGCCAACAAAGATAGCCACTTTAACACTCCGACTGCCACGGTGGTACAAACAAACAGCGCGGCGGTCACCCCCAACAGACAGTCGGAAGACAATGTACCGCCCACACTATTATGATAGGCCAATCCGCCACCGTTTCTGGGGCAGATTCACCGCAGATAAAAACACGGCGGAAACAGGAATTTCGAAGTGAAAACGCTCACTTCTACACACCCCACGAGGAACACCATGGACCCGGAACTCCAAATTCTACCTGCGATAGTCTTCCTGCTCCTCTACCAGGAGTACGAAAGTCGGCGGCGAAGACCACAGTGATTACTGCACCTATGACACAGGGGAGGGGGAGGGAAAAAACAGGGACATCCACACGCAACACCCCCACCCCCACCCCCACCCTCACCCACTACAACACACACACTAATGCATAGTAATACATCACAGTTACACCCCCCAACCCCCCCGGAAGAATGCAAAGACAATAGAAAATCAGTGTAACCATTGTAATATATTCAAATCAAGTGGGCAAATATATATATATATACACCATTTACAAAATATATACCAAGCATAGTAGTCCAGGTAGTGCTCCAATTAAGTCAGTGGAACACTGGGCCCACACGGTATGGGCGAGGCCCACGCAAGATCCCCGACCATGACGGAGAGAATACTGCAGGGGCATCAGAAAGCAACTAAACAGGCACCTTAGGGGGAGGGAAAGGGGGGGCACCTCAGCCGGTTGAGTGCATGATGCCAAAACCACGAGGGGGCCACATGCCCACTGTTACATCCTGGGGAGTGCAAAGCCACAGTCTCTCAAGTCTCTACAGTGGGTGGGTTGCCCACTGCTTTATCCTGGGGAGTGCAAAGCCACAGTCTCTCAAGTCTCTACAATGGGTGGTCTGCCCACTGTTCCACCCTGGGGAGTGCAAAGCCACAGTATCTCAAGTCTCTACAGTGGGTGGTCTGCCCACTGTTCAATCCTGAGGAGTGCAAAAGCCACAGTCTCTCAAGTGGATAACAGTCTCCACTGGTTCTGGAGGAGGCCTTGTGCCCAGAGTGCTTCATCCTGCTAAGGACAGAGGTAGTGGATGTATCTCTCCACTGGTTCTGGAGGGGGCCTTGTGCCCAGAGTGCTTCATCCTGCTAAGGACAGAGGTAGTGGATGGATCTCTCCACTGGTTCTGGAGAGGGCATGGTGCCTAGAGTGCTTCATTCTGCCCGTGACGGACTCAGTAGCATCAGTGCCCTTGGCACTGATGGGCCAGCAGTGATTGAGGCGGCGGTGCCCTGTTCAGCGGTGCTTGAGGCAGCGGTGCCCTGTTTAGCGGTGCTTGAGTCAGCGATGCCCTGTTCAGCGGTGCTTGAGACGGCGGTCTCCATTGCAGGGACTCAGCTGCTGGCGGTCCTTCATGGCCCAGCGGGGCTTATGCTGGCGGTCCTTCATGGCCCAGCGGGGCTTTTGCTGGCGGTCCTTCATGGCCCAGCGGGGCTTTTTCTGGTGGTCCTTCATGGCCCAGCGGGGCTTTTGCGGGCGGTCCTTCATGGCCCAGCTGGGCTTGTGCTGGCGGTGGCCTCCTGGGCAGCTGGGCTTGTGCTGGCGGTGGTCTCCTGGGCAGCTGGGCTTGTGCTGGCGGTGGCATCCTGGGCAGCTGGCCTTGTGCTGGCGGTGGCCTCCTGGGCAGCTGGGCTTGTGCTGGTGGTGGCCTCCTGGGCAGCAGGGATGATGGCGGTCTTCTCCGCCGTGCTGGTCTTCCCAGACTTGGCGGGTTTCTTGTGGCCCTTCCCCACCTTGGAAGGTGTCACAGCTGACTCCACACACCCACCGGGACCCCTGGGAGCGGCTTTGGTGGCTGGAGTCTTCCCCCTCTCCTGTCGGGAATTGCCCAACTTCTGATGCTTCACAGGTGGGGGACTGTCTGTGCTGTTGCTCCGTGCCACACTGGCTGTCCTGGTGGCCGGTGCACTCCAGATTCCTGTGACTACAGGCACCACTGGTCCCGGAGATGTTGTGGCTGAGGTGCTAGTTCGGGACCTATGAGACAGACGGGGTGGGGGAGGTGTGGGAAAGAGGTCAAGGTTGGACAGGAAAAGATTTTTTGACACACTGGGATGGGTAGCTGGAGGGGGTTTGAGAGAGGAGGAAGAGGTTGTGGTTGTAGGAGGTGTTCGTTTGCTGACTTTGGGTGAAGGTGCATTCGCTGGAGGCTGTCGTGAGGTGGATGGCTGTTGGGTGGGTGTGGACCTGCGTTTGTGTATCTTTGGAGGGAGCATCACAGACACACTGGGAGAGGACACAGGGGACGTGTGAATGGTAGTGGGGGTGGTGACTGCACGTGAACGGGGTGTGCTGGAGAGGGACGTAGTGGCGGTAGAGGTAGTGCATGCAGGTGTGAGTGTAGACGAGACAGGGAGGGAGGAGGGAGACGAGGAGGAGGAGGACACAGTGGAGGCAGTGGATGTTGGTGTGTCTGCATGTGTGTGATGCTTGCGTGAGTGCCTGTGGGATGTGTTATGCTTATGTTTGCCTGAGCTTCCCTTGTGTGTTGACGTGTGTGCATGCTGGTCTGTAGGTGTGCTTGGGATAGGCTGAGGTACAGGGGATTGGGTCGGGGTGGAGGAAGTTGGAGTGGGGAGGCTAGACACAGGGACAATGGCTGCCATCAGTGCTGAGGCCAGAGTCTGAAAAGCTCGCTGAAGGGCCGCCTGACCAGAATGAATGCCCTCCAGGAATGCATTTGTTTGTTGCATCTGCCTTTCTACACCCTGGATGGCATTCAAAATGCTAGACTACCCAACAGTGAGGGACCTGAGGTGGTCAATGGCCTCCTCACTGAGGGCAGCAGGGGTGACTGGGGCAGGGCCTGAGGTGCCTGGGGCGAAGGTGATGCCCACCCTCCCGGGTGAGCGGGCACGGGGTGAATGCTGAGGGGCTGCTGGGAGGGCAGTGCTGGAAGGGAGGTTGGTGGCTGTACCTGTAGATGGAGGGGCACAGATGTTGCCGCCACCACAAGGGAGCTCCCATCAGAGGACGAGTCTGTGTCACTGTTCTTAGCTCCTGTCCCCGCCGTGGAGCTCCCCTCGCCCTCCGTCCCACTGGTGAACGCTGAGTCCGTAGTGTGGCCCTCCATGGCCATGTGGGATGCAGCTCCCTCGTGCTCCGGTGCCACTGCTCCTCCGCCTGGTGATGCTAATGCACACAAGAACAGGGAGACCACAAAAAGGGGGGAGACGACAGAAGAAAGACATGTTGAGTGCATGCATTACCGCTACCGTTGGCAGAAACGACAGACACAAAAGCCCCCTGCACTACGCCGCGCTCTTGGGCTCCACTGTTCAATTCCTGGGAAATGGCCTGCAAGGCAAAGGATGACATCTGCACACATAGATGACACAGGGGCATGACTAGGTGTACTTGGCACTCTACAGAAGTGGGCTGGGGTGCCACATGGCCTGCCTTACGGAGGGACCTTGCCTACGGAACTCGCCCTGGCCTAGGGAAACCCACAGCCCACCTGCCCCACCCGGACCCCTACACTGTGCGCAAAGTCAGCAGAATGCGAGTGTTCTCACCCCCATGTGTCTGCTGTGATGCCCTCAAGCGCTCATCCAACTCAGGGTACGCCTCCGCCAGGATCCTGAACATCAGGCGGGTCATGGTGCGACCGGCACCCCTCCCACGTTGGGAGGCCATCCCCAGCTGAGCCTCCGAAGTCTTCTTGCTCCAGCGGCGAATGTCCTCCCATCTTTTCCGGCAGTGGGTGCTCCGTCTGTGGTAGATCCCCAGGGTCCGGACGTCCTTGGCGATGGCACGCCAAATATATTTTTTCTGGTGGGCGCTGACCTACATGATTTGTACAGGGGGAAGAGAAAGTAATTACCAACTGCACCGTCAAAGTGATTGGCCCCCATCCCTACCCTTGCCATGTGGCACATGCACTCACCGTCGTTTCATGCACGCCGCACTCTCCTCCCTTCCTTCTTACATCCACCCCTCTCTACACAGGCATAGCCCATACAGCATGCTCCCAGTGTACTTACCTGTTTGTCTGGAGGACCGTAGAGTAGCGTGTACTGGGGGAGGACCCCATCCACGAGTTTCTCCAAGTCCTCCGATGTGAAGGCAGGGGCCCTTTCCCCAGACACTCGAGCCATTGTCTCTTCCAGACCGAGGTCACATCAGCACTTGCAGTGTAGATCCTCTCCTGTCGAAGATCAGGTATTGAGTGATTGAACAGATAGAAAATGGCAGTCACATCCGTGGCGGTGCACACAGTCACCGCTGGCGTACATCGTCATTGGCTCCTGGGACCCATAGGGTCCAATGTTAACCAATGCAGGATAGCGCTGTGGTCTTCGACCGCCTACCGCGACGGTGTACAACGCCAGCGCAGTTACCTCACATCCCATTGTCCCACTTTACAGGTCAGGCAGCCGCCATTTCAGGGGCCCACATGGCTTCATTTTCAACTGCGTCACACATACCTAGGCCTAGACTCAACACACATACAGGCCACTTTTTGTGTATGAATGGTGTTCTGTGTAAGCTGTGGGTATGTACCTCTGACTTGTTTGACTCTGTGCTCGCTGTTGTCCTTGATAGGCACCGTCCGCTGGGACATGTAAGGAGATGGCGGCATCCTTCGGTGTAACGACCATTGGTGGACCTGTCGACAATGTAGGAAAGACACATGATTATTACATACAGGCTTGACCGTGCCACAATCCAGGAACTGTGTACCCAGCTGGAGCCAGACCTGATGTCGGCTATCCGCCATCCCACAGGAATTCCCCCTCAAGTGCAGGTGCTGTCAGTGCTCCATTTTCTTGCAAGTGGGTCATTTCAAACAACAGTGGCCATAGCATCAGGGATGTCCCAGCTTATGTTTTCCAACGTGTTGTCAAGAGTGTTGTCTGCCCTGCTGAAACACAGGCGGAGCTACATTGTTTTCCATCAGGTGGAGGACAGTGAAAGGTGATTTCTATGCCCTGGGACATATCCCCAACATCATAGGTGCATTGATGGGACCCATGTGGGTTTGGTCCCCCCCCCCCACAGGAGTGAACAGGTGTACAGAAACCGGAAGAGTTATCATTCGATGAAGGTTCAGATGGTATGTTTGGCAGACCAGTACATCTCCCGTGTGAATGCCATGTTCCCTGGCTCAGTGCATGACGCTTACATCCTGCGGAATAGCAGCATCCCTTATGTGATGGGTCAACTCCAGAGGCACCGTGTGTGGCTATTAGGTGAGCACCTGGAAGCTAGTCAGTGGGAATGGTTGTCTGGGTCTGGGGATATCCCTCCAGGTTAGTGTGTGTCTAACAGTTGTCCCTCGCCATTTGCAGGTGACTCAGGTTACCCCAACCTGTCATGTCTACTGACCCCAGTGAGGAATCCCAGGACAAGGGCAGAGGAACGCTACAATGAGGCACATGGGTGAACTAGGAGGGTGATCGAACGCACCTTCGGCCTCCTGAAGGCGAGGTTCAGGTGCCTCCATATGACAGGTGGATCCCTATTCTACTCACCAAAGAAAGTGTGCCAGATCATCGTGGCCTGCTGTATGCTTCACAACTTGGCTTTGCGATGACAGGTGCCCTTTCTGCAGGAGGATGGTCCAGATGGCGGTGTTGTTGCAGCTGTGGAGCCTGTGGACAGTGAAGACGAGGAAGCAGAGGAAGAAGACATGGACAACAGGGACTCAGTGATCCAGCAATATTTCCAGTGAGACACAGGTAAGGATACAAACCTGCCTACTACATGTACTTAAACACTACTACCTCTCTACTGTCTGTCTTTTTCACCCAGTGTATGGTCACTGAGTTGTCACTTTCCCTTACGATTTCACAGATGTGGGTCCCACAGTGTGACATCTGCTTTGATTCCTCATGGACTAGAGCTGTGTGACATAAGTATGTTGACATTACAAATTAAAGAGCTTTTTGCCACAGTTATTGCTAATACAGTATTCCGAAATCACAGACAGACTCCAGATTGTTTTGTGCTTTAAGGGTGTTTATTTTAGTGCTCAAAATTGGAGAGGGTAGCAAAATGGTGAGGAGTGATGGTGGAGGAATGTTCATGGCAGAGTCCAGTCTATTAGTCTCACAGGCGCATTGCCCAAATGGGCATAGGAAGTGGAGCTGGGACAGTTTAAGGATGGACAGGGTGACAAAGTGGGACAGTAGGATGACAATCAGGGTGGTCTCATTTCTTGGCGGGGGGCTTGGCATCGTTCTCTGTCTTGTTCCTGGATCTCAGGGACCGTTTGCGAGGTGGTTCTCCCTCTGCAGGGGGTGGGGTGGTGGTGGTGTGGTGGTTCTGTGGTGGTGCCTCCTGTCCACTAGCACCGGCGGAGGTGGTGGGCAGTTAATCGTCCGGGCTAGTGTCAGGGGCCCCTTGTAGTGCCACAGTGTCCCTCCTGGTGTTGAGTACTTCCTTCAGCACCCCTACGATGGTGCCCAGGGTGGAATTGATGGCTCTGAGTTCCTCCCTGAAGCCCCAAAACTGTTCCTCCTGCAGGCGCTGGGTATCCTGAAACTTGACTAGTACCGTTGCCATCATCTCCTGGGAGTGGTGGTATGCTCCCATGATGTTGGAGAGGGCCTCGTGGAGAGTGGGTTCCCTGGGCCTGTCCGCCCCCTGTCGCACAGCACCCCTCCCAGTTCCCCTGTGTTCCTGAGCCTCCGTCCCCTGGACCGTGTGCCCACTACCACTGCCCCCAGGTCCCTGTTGTTGTTGGGGTGGTGGGTTACCCTGGGTTCCCTGTAGTGGTGGACACTGGTATGTGCCCGCTGGGTGGGTGCTGTGCTGGTGTTTCCAGAGGGGGGAAGCTCTGTGGTGGCCTGTGACTGTGTCAGGGGAACCAACTGTCCAGGGGTCCCCGATGGGCCGGGCTGGTCATCTAGATCCTGTTGGACAGAGGTGCTGTCATCACTGTGGGGTCATCACTGTGGGGATCTTCTGTTGGTGGTGTGGAAATGTGTGGACCCTCCTGTCCGGTGATGTTGGGTAGGGGTCCTGCAGGGGTATAACGGCATGATTATTGCATCTGTGTCTGTCAAGGTGTGGGTGACCGTGTACCCCAGTGCTAGCATTCCTGTGTGGGACCTTGTGTGATGGTGGTTCAGGGGGGTGTATGGGTATGTGCAGTGGGCATGCTTTAGTAATCGGTGTCCATGCTTTGGTGTTGCATGCAGGACCTGGTGTTGGGATGTGTGGTTTGTGATAGTGGTACATTTGTGAGGAGTAGTAGTGATGGGAGTGAGGGCGAGGGTGGGGGTAGGTGATAGCATGCAGGTGGGTGGGGGATGACATAGTTAAAGGTTTGACTTACCAGAATCCATTCCTCCACCTACTTCTGCGAGGCCTTCAGGATGCAGAATCGCCAAGTCCTGCTCCTCCCATGTTGTTAGTTGTGGGGGAGGAGGTGGGGGTCCGCCGCCAGTCCGCTGAACCGCCAGGTGGTGTCTGGAGACCACGGAACGCACCTCCCCCCGTAGGTCGTTCCACCTCTTCCTGGTGTCCTCCCGATTTCTTGGGTGCTGTCCCACTTCATTGACCCTGTCCACTATTCTTCGCCATAGCTCCATCTTCCTAGCTATGGAGGTGTGCTGCACCTTTGATCCGAATAGCTGTGGCTCTACCCGGATGATTTCCTCCACCATGACCCTGAGCTCCTCCTCCGAGAACCTGGGGTGTCTTTGCCGTGCCATGGGGTGGTGTAGGTGATGTGTGGGGTGGAGTGTGTGGTGATAAGTGTGCTGATATGTCGTGGGGTGTTGTGTGAGGTGCGTGGAATTTATGTGGGTGATGGTGTTGTGTGCCTGTGGATGCTAGTGTTGTTGATGGTGGTGTCTCTCTCTGGCTTTCGTTCATGATTTGTTGTCATAAGGGTTTGTGGGTGATGTGTGTGTGTGTGTTTTATATTGTATTGAGTGTGTGGGAGTGGTGTGTGTATGTGTATCAGGTGTGTGTATTTGGAATTGTCCAATGTGTCAGTGTTTTGTAAGAGTGTGTGTATTTTGAGCGCGGCCGTATGTACCGCCAATAGAATACCGCAGTTGAAAGACTGCCACGTGGATTCGTGTGTCGTGATAGTGTGGGCATATTTCTGTTGGCGTGACGGTGGAGGTTTTGTTTTCGCCAGTTTATCACTGACCTTTGGTGTGGCGGACTTGTGTGGGTGTTTGACTTTTGGCAGATTCCGAACTGTGGGTCATAATAGCTGTGGTGGAATTCCGCGGCGGTGTGGTGGCGGTCTTCTGCACAGCGGTAAGTGGCATTTACCGCCAATGTCATAATGAGGGCCTTAATTCTTAGAGATAAGAGGGAGGACCCTGATTTGGTGGAGCTCTACGTCTTTGTAGTCTTGTTGGCTTCTCTATAGTTTCACATATTTCTGGATAAAGACACACCAGGAACAATCGTATTGCTAAAATGCACACAGGGCCACTGGTGATATTTCCTTGTGCTCCATTACACAACTGTGGTGTAGAATACATGCTGGACATTTACCCATAAGGAAGAAAGACCTCCACTTAGGAAATAGTTTGTGCAAAACTGTGGACTCTTGGATAAAAGGGCAGGTGAGGTTCCTTTGTGGCTAGATCACTGACACAGCTACTGACACACCAACACAGACACTCACACACCCACACCCACACCCACTCACAGATACTCAATCAGACACTCATGCACCCACTCACAGACCCAGTCAGACATTCAGACACCCACTCATTAACCCATTACTGACACACGCACCCACTCACAGACCCACTCAGAGACTCAACGACTCACTCACAGAGAAACTCAGAAACACATGCATCCACTCAGAGATGCACTCAGAGACTCATGTACCCACTCATAGACCTTCTTAGACACTCATGCACCCACTCAGAGACTCACACATTCACTCACAGACCTGCTCATCGAATCACACAGTCACTCACAGACTTACAAATCATGTACCTACTCACAGACCCACTCAGAGACTCAACCACTCACTCACAGAGAAACTCAGAAACACATGCATCCACTCAGAGATGCACTCAGAGATTCAGGTACCCACTCATAGACCTTCTTAGACACTCATGCACCCACTCAGAGACTCACACATTCCCTCACAGACCTGCTCATCGAGTCACACAGTCACTCACAGACTTACAAATCATGTACCTGCTCACAGACCTACTGACAGTCATGCATCCACTCAAAGACCTACCAAAGGTGTCATGCATCCACTCACAAATCCACTCAGAGACTCATGCACCCACTCGCACTCACTCAGAGACCCATGCACCCACCGACAGACCCAATGAGGTACTCATGCACATACTCACGGACCCACTCAGAGACTTATGCATGCGGGGTTGGGAGGTTAGCTCAAGTAACTACAACTTGTGCCCTAAGGTAACTATAACTCGTGCACTCACCAGGCACTGCTAATTACCCCACATATTACATCACTCATGATATCTTTGATAACATCATTGATAATATCAATGTAACATTTGCAGTAAAATTATTTAGGAGAAAACTGTACTTGGTGTAGGTGCGAGTAATAGTTACCTTACGACAAGAGTTATAGGGGGTGATTCTAACTTCCGCCCGCCGAAGTTCCCCCACCAAAATACCG
The DNA here is from genome assembly GCF_031143425.1 of Pleurodeles waltl. NCBI lineage: Eukaryota > Metazoa > Chordata > Amphibia > Caudata > Salamandridae > Pleurodeles > Pleurodeles waltl. Next base: position 930,657,768 of record NC_090445.1, on the reverse strand, counting down.
CTCTGCGATCGAAAGACCACTGAGGGTATTTTGGGATTTGCCCTGGGCTGGCGGGCGGCCGCCAAAAGGCCGCCCACCAGCCCAGGGCAAATCAACCTTCCCACTAAGATGCCGGCTCAGAATTGAGCCGGCGGAGTGGGAAGGTGCGACGCGTGCAGTTGCACCCGTCGCGTATTTCAGTGTCTGCTAGGCAGACAATGAAATACTTTGTGGGGCCCTCTTACGGGGGCCCCTGCCGTGCCCATGCCATTGGCATGGGCACGGCAGGGGCCCCCAGGGGCCCCGCGGCACCCCCTACCGCCATCCTGTTCCTGGCGGGCGAACCGCCAGGAACAGGATGGCGGTAGGGGGTGTCAGAATCCCCCATGGCGGCGCAGCAAGCTGCGCCGCCATGGGGGATTCCCAGGGCAGCAGTAAACCGGCGGGAGACCGCCGGTTTACCCTTTCTGACCGCGGCCAAACCGCTGCGGTCAGAATGCCCTGCAGGGCACCGCCGGTCTGTCGGCGGTGCTCCCGCCGACCCTGGCCCCGGCGGTCTAAGACCGCCGGGGTTAGAATGAGGGCCATAGTTACTTGAGCTAACCATAACTATAACTGCTGAATTTCTCTGGTTTTGTGCTAGTAAATTCTACCTATAAAGTCTGTGTAACCTTTGATTTTTTAAGTGAACAAAAAAATGTGTATATATACAAAAAAAGTATATATCTGTTAGAAATGGGGTTTCTGGTTGGCTAGGGTATGCACCTAAGCCAGACAGAACCTACCCACTCTAGTCAGGTCAAGGGAGTTACGCATCCAAGATAACCCCTGCCCACCCCCTTGGTAGCTTGGCACGAGCAGTCAGGCCTAACCCGGAGGCAATGTGTAAAGCGTTTGCACAACACACACAACACATGTGACGCAAAATGTATACCACAAAGTAAACACAACACTGAGCAATGTAAAAATAAACTGTATTGCACAAAATATAATTAGACCAACATTACACAATATTAATACCCTGCTACCTTAGCAGTTGTCAGACCGTTACACAAGTTACTGATACTCTGCATGAATTTACAGTTGTCACATTAGAATATGTAAGTACTCAGGATTCTGCAACATAAGCAGTAGTCAGGAATTACAGTAAGAATTTTATGCACTTGTCATGAATACCTCATATATAACCATAAAAGGAACATTAGAGAACATATCACAAGTCATAAAAATACATATCAGCATGTCATGCCCATAAAAGAAACATCAGCACACATATGTCATGGCAGGAAAGCAGGTTGGAAACCTGTAAACCCCCCAAGTCTATACTAGGCTCCTGGAGCCAATATTTCCTAAAACGTACCTGCTGTCCTGAAGAAGAGGCACTCCATGTGCCTAATGGAGGAGCATAGGGGGCCCTGGCGCTCCGGTGCGCACAACGGGGGCCACACGGTGTTCCTGGGGGAGAGAAGCTGTCGGCACCCTCTCATCTTGATAAACGGGCCTCTCCGGGGGCTCGCGGTCGCGGTGGGGGCCTGCCTTTGCCGCCTCACACCTGGTCCGTGGGGTGGGGGCTAGGCAAGGCCCAACAAACAAGTAGGTGTGAGAGGAAGGGGGCCGACGTTGAGGTCTCCCTTCCCTGTTTGGAAGAAAAAGGCCCGTTTTCACAAAAGAGAGGAGTGTCCTGCTCCTAGGGCAGAGACTGGGGAAAGGGGGCGCTCCCCATGCCTTACCCCGCGTCCTGCTGATTTGCTTTTGGAGGGGCCCAAGAAGACATTCGCTCTCACCCGATGAGGTGCACAAGTGTTTGAAGAAGGTTCCCAGCCGCCGCGGTGATTCCTGAAGAATCTGAGGTCGCTGGTGCCCCGGGGGCACTCCCAAGAGCGGACCTTGCCCCGGGGGCGCAACAAGAGCACGCTTGCTCCGCTTTGCATCTTCCCGTGAACCGGGCACTGGAAAGAGCGTGATCCTCGCACTGGATGTCAATTAGATGCCCGGGTTGGGGCGGTGATTTGGGGGCAATTAAGAAAGTACTTTTCAAATCACTACAGCCAAATCTGCAGCTCGCGCTGCGGCGGTGATTTTCTCTAGCAGGCAAAAACGCGCTTTGGAAAGCGCTTTAAGGTCACCAGAGAATGCTCTCAAGGTGCTATACAGCAAAAACAGCACTCCTCGTGCTGGAGAGAGTTTACAGAGGTCAGGGGCCACAGCACCCTGCCTCTGGAGACAACAGGTGAAGAAGGGGGCACAGGGCTGGAGAACCCAGCAGCAGGTCAACACAACAAGGGGGTGCAAGCAGTGGCAGTTCCTCCTTGTGACCAGGCAGGTCACAGGTCAGCACAGAAGCAGCAGTCCAAGGTGGTCCTGGTGAGTCCTTTCACAGCATCCTTTCCAGCTCCATATAAGGTTCCTGGATTTCCCAGAATGTCCAAAATGATGTCCAATTGTGAGGGAAATTCCCCTGTACTTATACTAGGTTTACAGTGTGTTTTGCAATGGGGAGGAGAAGGGGTTCCAACCAGTTACAACTGGTTCTGGGAGTGCCCTTTCTCTCCTCCAGCACAGGCTCCAACCATTAGTGGGGGGTAAACAACCCTATTGTGTGAGGCCAGGGCACAGCCTTTACAAATGCAGGTGTGCCCCGCCTCACCCTTCTCTCATCCCAGGAAGGCTTTACAATATGTAGATTCACCTCTGTGACACCTCCACCATCCCTGTGTACAGGCTGTTTGAAACGCATGCACAAAGCCCCAACTGGCAGTCTTCCCATGCGTGGATTGGAGGCAAGCTGCAAAACACCAAAGTCATAAGCACAGATAAATGCAAACTTTCTAGAAGTGGCATTTCTGTGATAATAATAAAAATACACCTACACCAGTAAGCAGCATTTCTCATGACTATCACAACCATACCAAACATGCCTACGCTACCCCTCATAAATCAGACAATACCCCTTACACATAAGGCAGGGCATCTCCAATGCAATCCTATGAGAGGGCAGCATTTGCAGCAGTGAGACACTAAGTTAGGCTGTTTGTCACTACCAGGACAGGCTACTTAACATGGCACATGTCCTGCATTCTACATACTTGACACCTGGCCCATAGGGCAAGCTAGGGCGTACCTTAGGGGTGACTTACATGCAGTAGAAGGGGAGTTCTTGGCCTGGCAAGTAAATTTAGATGCCAGGTCCCTGTGGCAGAAAACTGCACACACAGGCCCTGCGCTAGCAGGCCTTAGATGGGTTTGACAGGCTACTTCAGTGGGTGGCGCAAGTAGCGCTGCAGGCCCACTAGTAGCATTTAATTTACAGGCCCTGGGTATAGGGATACCACTTTACAAGGGACTTATAGGTAAATTAAATATGCCAATTAGGTATAAGCCAATCATGCCAATTTTGTAAGGGAGAGCACATGCACTTTAGCACTGGTTAGGAGTGAAAAAGTGCTCAGAGTCAAAACTTCAGCCAACAAAGGTCAGAAAAATAAGGAGGCAAAAATAAAAAAGTCTGGGGAATGACCCTGTAAAAGGGTCAGGTCCAACAATATTTATGTATGTGTGTATATATATATATATATATATATATATATATATATATATATATATATATATATATATATATATATATATTTTTTTCACTTTGACTTCTATGTTCGTCACATCGACTACAAGAATTGATTGCTCCCTAATCAGATCAACAAGTAATTACTCCACGTGTAACTAGTATGTCTAATTTTTCTTATGTTGATCCTATACTCATGTTTAATTGTGAATGGCCCCTATTGTAAGTATGGATCAGATCGGTTCCAACATTGCTAAACGCACTAATTATCGTCGAACTGGAAATGCACTGTTTAGTATTTAGAAATAAACAAGAGAAAGGTCACTGCACAAATACAAATTACAATGTTTTTCTATTGACTGACAGTCATCCGGTTTCTAGTTAGACGATTCTAATTGGTAAACACAGTGCACTCTCCTATTGAGTGATTCCGGTGTGTTCTGCAAATGTTTCTCAGCTTCCAGAATCGCTTACATTTGGACATAGAACACAGTAATACATTTTACTTGATTTACTTTCCCGAAACAAGCTGCTGCCCAAGAGTGATTCAAATTGATCTATTGGGGAGGGGGAGGTAATTTAAAAACAAAAGGTGCCACAAAATGAAAATTCTTCTCAAATCTGCAATACCTGACTTACAAAAGAAACGCATGGCACTACAAGTCAAGTGGGATATATATATCAAAACAAATGCAACTCTGTTATTGAGAAAATGATGTAATTTTCTGGTGGTCCTTCATCTTCTTGAACACAGAACAAGGCTTAGTGCCGAAACGCGTTGCAGGGGATGGATGATTTGAAATAAAAGTGTTCATGTTTGACTTCAAGCAGCATGTCCATTGTCTTCATTAGAGACTTTAAAAGTATTATTGAGCTGGGGCTGCACATGTATCTGCACGCAACACTCCCTGTAGGAGACACCTGGTTATGACGGTAATGGTTTGAATGGTATATATATATATATATATATATATGTATATATATATATATATATATATAAAACCTTGTGGGAGTTGGCACTAGGTAGTTATAGTTAGGACCATGTTTCCATAGAAAAAGCATTTTTTGACTTGCCTACATATTTGGTAGTTTGACGAATCTTCATGAAATTTTCACCCCAAAATTATTTTGGGGTGATTCTTGTTGCACATGGAAAGTTTCAGGGTAATCCGTCAAGCAGGGACTGAGAAAAGGGGGGAAGTCAAAAAAGTTTTGTTTCCCATGTTCATTCCCATAGGACCTTTAGACACATCTACAGCCTAAACCACTAGAGGGAATTACACAAATTTTGGCCGAACCCTAGATTTTGGTGCGCAGATTGATTTGCTGCTTATTTGGTGTAAATCTGTTCAGTAGTTTGTGAGAAATTCAGGGAAATCCAAATTCATATATCTCTGGCTGTGGCGTTTTCATGAATAATTCACTAAAGTTGTATATTTTCACTGGTTTTTCACGAATGCGCAGGTGAAAGGAAGAGCTGTAATTTGCTGACTGCAACCTGGCTAGAAATTTGCAGCCGCATTTTATTCCATGGGACATGATCCCCAGGGGTGAAAATCCTATTTGAAAGTGGCATAAGAGGTCATGTTGCAGGTACGCTGACCCCAGTGGTGTGATATAGGTGTGTTTAGGGGCAAATTATGGGTTTCAAATAATTTTAAATTTACATGCATGGTATTTGTGAAAATCCATGAATTTTCATGGATTATTCACAAAATATTTGCAAATATGAAAACATTTGAAAGAAATATCACAGACTCATTCATACAGTAATTCATTCACTCACACATGCTCTCAGAGACTCATGCACCCACTCACACACCCACTCAGACATGCATGACCCTCTCAGACCCACTCAGACACTCACTCACCCACTCACAGATCTACTGACAGAGACAGGCCCTGTGGTCAGCCTGTGCTGTTAAAGGTCAAAGGCAATGTGTGGTGTAGAGTTGGGTGGTTATAATGGCTTGACTGCAAGGTCTGGCTACAGGTCAGGCCGTGTGACCTATCGCTGTAGTGCACAGCTTTCGGAAATTACTTTAAAAAAATTTTAAAACTAGAAATTCACAGAAAAAAAAAAAAGGTTACAGGGGCGTTATAGTTAGGTTCTGGATTTACTCGTACAAAACCATCGAAATTTAGCAGTTGAAGTTAGAGTTCATTCAAGTAACTATAGCTCCCACCGTAATATAACTGTAACTCATGCCTTTGCCATGCACAGATAATTTCTCCACATATTATATAATTGATGAGATCTTGGATGGCATCTTTGATATTATCACTGTAACATTCGTAATACAATTTTTGGTAAGAAAACTGTGCATGGCAAGGGCACGAGCCAGTGCGTAATTTGTGTTGGTGGTTTTCAGTGCTTAGCACCAGCACTTATTTAACAGGGCCAGGGCTATTGAATTTTTCTCCCCTGTGCAATGGGCCCAGTAATTATTAAAAATATATGTACCCTGCCCTGTCCACTTCATCAGTTCAGATACCTGTTCTACAATCCACAGACATTGTCTTCATTTCATGGTGCATTCAGAACACTTTCGGTTTGCTGTGCCCCCTTTTTTCTGGCAGTATATTAAAGTGGCCTGAGGTGGATTTAAAACTACGCAACGTGGTACTTGGTGTGCCGGTGCCACCACAGGTGTCTGAGCAGCACTTTGAGCACTGGCACTTATTATTCTACAAATTAACCACTGACGTGAGCTGTAGTTCCTTAGGGCGCGAGTTATAGTTACTTGACAGAACTCTAACTATAACTGCTGAATTACTATGGTTTTGAAAGAGTAAATTCAGAACCTAACTTTAACGTCCCAGTAACCTATGTTTTTTTCAGTGAAAAAAAATATACATACACCGCTGAAATTCACAAGTTCTGATTAGGATCTCAATCCACAACTTGCACAGCAGTCATGCAAACCATAACTGAAGTATCAAATGCAATGCTCATTGATTCACTCATAAAAAAGCAATACTAAATATTGTAAGCCATTTTAGAGACATGTTACATTACCCTTGCCACTTTTATATAGACAATTATGACTGTAAGGTGAGACACTAATGACAACACTCCATAATTTGGTAAAATACACTGCAATAAAAATACACTACACAATGAGCACAATGGCATGGTATCTTGGAGCCATGCTTACAGCCAGAGTCTGAGATATACCACTTCTATGTCACTCCCCCCTAAATTGTACATTGTTTTACCATCTGCACTGCCTTCAAAATCTCCACCAAAATTTTTGAAATAAAGACCTACATTATAAACGTCCTTGTTACACACAATTTATCTATTGCACATACCCAGACATCCACTGATAGATAATCTGTTGCCAGCAGAACCTTTGAATGCTCTCACATATTTTTTTGCAACGTGCTTTGACTTGAAACCACAAACTACTTTGAACCAGACCTCTACGTAGGAAAGTCCTCCTTTTTGCCCTGGTCACCCCCAAATGTTTTGGACAGATACTGGTGGTTACTGACTCTTGGCTGTGCCCTGGGTACCGCTTACCAGTCCCACGGCCAGTGCTCTGTGTAAAGTGGATATGCAAATGAGGCTAATTATAATTGGCAGTATCAACCTACCTATAAGTCCCTAGTATATGGTAGGGAATGTGGGTTTAGGGACCCCAACTTATGTAGTGCACCCATCAGTGTATTGCTGAGGGGCCCAGTGTCATTTTAAAGGCAAGCCTGCCTTGCTGGCTGCTTTTAAACTAAAGTTATATGCAAATTCGACTTTGGAATGAAAAGTACTTACAAAGTCTTAAACTACCTTGTTTTTACATATAAGCTACCCCTAAGGTGTGCCCTATGTGCCCATAGGGTGGGTGCCATGTAACTATCAGCAGGGACCCTATAATTCTTTTTTATTAAGCCCTTGTGAGGTAAAATAGCCAAATTAAGTTACCCTCACTGTAGTGAATAGCCTCCATAGGCTAAAATGGGAAGACTTTATTTTAATTAGCAAGGTCCCCATAAGTGCCAGATACCTTGAGTTTGGCATCAAATTAACTGGTATAATACATCCCACAACTTACAATTGTTGGATTTAATATAACTGGTTCAGGTAAAGAGTTTTAAAACTCTACCTGAAAGCTTCCGACTTCAATTCTGTAGTGCCATTCTCTGTTTGGCCAGCTTCTGACAGCCTGGCCAGGCTGCCTTCATGTGGTTTGAAGTGGCCTGGGCTGTACACAAAGGATGTGCCTGGGGGAGGAGATCTTTCTCAGCAGATGGTGAAACAGGATGGGGGGAGAGCAGCCAAACCTGTCTTCTAAAAGGCAGGTAAGGACATTTGGAGCAGCTCAGGATCTCCCTCACTTCCTTCCTGCAATCCCAGACAATTAGGTCCTCTTGATTAGATTAGGTGAAGGCAGGAGAAGGGTGTGTTTATGATTTTTAGCTATACCAGTGGGTGGGCTCAGCCAGATCTAATCTCCAAAAATCACATTCAGCCATGTTGAATTTTTGAAGAATGTTGCTCCCTAGTATTAATTTTTTCCATACTTCACAGCAAGTGGTCATCAAAGGGGGAAGGAGTCTGCCTGTGATTGGACAACCAGGCCCCCCCCGTTTTTCACCCAGGAACAAGGATAAATATGCCAAAGCTGCACCCCACCTCAGATCCCTACAAGGAAGATCATCAGAAGAAGAAGGACTGCCCTGCTGGACACCTGACCTGCACCTGGACACTGCATCCTGAAGGACTGCACCAGCTGCGCACTTGGGATTCACCACAAAAAGGACTTTGCCTGGCTTCAACTGGTTCCAGAAGGGACTCCCTGCTTGGTACAGGTGAAAAATAGCTAACCGGAGCCCCCTGCCTCAAATCCTGAAGAAACTGACCAGCTGACCACTCTCCAGTGGCCAATTCGGAGTTTGAGCCAGGTACATTCTGGGAGTTGGAGTCCTAACCCTTGAGGAGAAACTCAGAGCTTCTGGAACCTTGGGGTGAGCAGTGGACTGCCAAATGACCTTCAAAGACCAGCCAGTCCCAATGCATGCCCACAAACCCACTAACAGGCCCACATCCCTCGCCCTGTGCAATCAATCAATCAATCAACTAATCAAAAGAATTTATAAAGCGCGCTACTTACCCGTGAGGGTCTCAAGGCGCTTGGGGGGGGCAGGAGGGTCACTGTTCGAACAACCATGTTTTGAGGTTTTTTCTGAAGAGCAGGAGGTCTTTGGTTTTGCGGAGGTTGGTGGGGAGGGAGTTCCAGGTTTTGGGGGCGAGGTAGGAGAAGGACCTGCCTTCTGTGGTGGTGCGTTGGATGCGGGGGACTGTGGCTAGGGCGAGGTAGGCTGATCAGCAGTTGCGGGTTGGAGTGTGAAAGTTCACTCTTTCGTTGAGGTATGGCAGGCCGGTGTTGTGGAGGGATTTGTGTGCGTGGATGAGGATCTTGAATGTGATTCCCTTGTTTATGGGGAGCCAGTGAAGGGTTTTGAGGTGTGGTGAGATTCATTCGTGGCAGGTGAGGCCAAGGACGAGGCGTGCGGCTGTGCTCTGGATTCTATGGAGTTTGCGTGTGAGTTTGAGTGTGGTGCTGGCGTAGAGGGCGTTACCATAGTCTAGTCTGCTGCTGATGAGTGCATGGGTGACTGTCTTCCTGGTCTCTGGGGCAATCCATTTGAAGGATTTTTTTAGAGTTCGGAGTGTGAGGTAGCAGGAGGAGGTAAGAGCATTGATTTGCTGTGTCATGGAGAGGGAGGGGTCCAGGATGATGCTGAGGTTGCGTGTGTGGTTTTCGGGGTGGGTGCGGGTCCTAGGGCGGTGGGCCACCAGGAGTCGTCCGATATGGATTTGTTGGGGCCGAAGATGATGATCTCGGTTTTGTTGGAGTTAAGCTTGAGGTGGTTAGTTGTCATCCAGTTGGCGGTGTTGAGGAGAGCTGCGTGTAGGTTGGTTTTGGCGGTAGTGGGGTTGCGGGTGAGGGAGAGGCTGAGTTGGGTGTCATCTGCGTAGGAGAGGATAGTGATTCTGTGTGATTGGAGGATGATGGCTAGCGAGATCATGTCAAAATACACAAGAAAGTACGGGGTTCTCTTAACGAGGGCTACGCTGATATCCGCGACGCCCTCATTAAGAGAACCCCGTACTTTCTTGTGTATTTTGAGTTATAGGGAGCTAAGTACGGTGTGTTCCTCCACATTTGTCCCTCCTTCTCCCTCTTCCTCTCTCCATGTGTAATGATAGCGAGATCATGTAACTCCGCAGATGATCTTGGTGGTGGTGGAGTGGAAAGGTGGGAGGCAGACTCTCTGGGTCCGGTCAGTGAGGAAGGAGGAGAGCCAGTCTAAGGCTTTGTGGTGAATTCCTATGTTGTAGAGGCGTGTGCGGAGTGTGTGGTGGCAGAGGGTGTCAAAGGCTGCGGGAGGTCTAGGAGGATGAGTGCGACGGTCTCGCCTTTGTCAACTTTGATCCTAATGTTGTCAGTGCATGCGATAAGGGCGGTTTCCGTGCTGTGGTTCTTGCAGAACCCGGATTGTGAGGGATTAAGAGTGTTGTTTTCTTCAAGGTAGTGGGATAGGCGGGTGTTGACTAGTTTCTCGGTGACCTTGGCGGGGAAGGGGAGGAGGGTGATGGGGCGATAGTTGGAGAGGATCTCTGGGTAGGCTTTGTTTTTTTTTAGTAGAGCAGTGATTTCCGCATGCTTCAAGGGGTCTGGGTAGGTGGCGGAGTCGAAGGAGGAGTTGATTATGTCGCGGAGTATGGGGGCAATGGTTGGGCTGGCTTTGTTGTAGATGCGATGTGGGCAGGGGTCGGAGGGGGATCCGGACAGGATGGAGTTCATGGTTTTTTCAGTTTCTTCGTGTGTGGTGAGGGCCCAGGTGGTGAGTGTGGTGGGGGAATCATGATTGGGGGTTGAGTTGGGTGAGTGAGGGGTGTGTGTGGTGGGTGTGTGTGGTATGAAGCTGTTGTGGATGTCCAGGATTTTGTGGTGGAAGTGGTTGGAGAGGGCGTCACATAGGGGCTGTGTGTGTGAAGGGTCTATGTTGCTGGCTTTGGGTTTGGCTAGTTCATTAATGATGGTGAAGAGTTCTTTGCTATTTTGGGAGTTGTTGTCAAGGCGTGCCTTATAGTGGTCTCTGTTGGCAGTGCGTATGATTTGGTAATGGGTGCGAATGGTGGCTTAGAGGTTGTAGAGGGTTTTTGTCGCCATATTTTCTCCGCTTGGTGGCATTTGCGCTTGGAGTCTTGGAGTTCGGGGTGAACCATGGGGCGTTCTTGATGTTGCGGGTGGCGATGGGTTTTCTGAGGGGGCTAGTGTGTCTGCGCAGGAGGTGATCCATTTTGAGAGGTTGTGGGCTCCTGTGTTGGGGTCGTTGGTGTGGGGGGGGTTGGGAGCCAGTTGGGAGTTCAGGCTTTCTGTGGGGATCTTATCCCACATGCGGTAGGGTGTGGTGTGTTGATGGTGGTGTGCGGGGGGTTTGGCGAAGGAGAAGTGGATGCAGTGGTGGTCAGTCCAGAGGAGTTCGGTGGTGTGGGTATAGGCTATGTGTTGGCTTGAGGTTAAAATTGCGTTGGGCGTGTGTCCTGCTGAGTGGGTGGGTACAGTGACCTGTTGTTTGAGTCTGAGGTTGGTGAGTTTGTCTATGAGGGATGTTGAGTTGTGGTCTTGTGGGTTCTCCAGGTGAAAGTTGAAATCCCCGAGGAGGATGTAGTCTGTGGAGGTGAGGGCATGCGAGCTGATGGAGTTGGCGATGGTGTCGCAGAAGGCAGGGCGTGGTCCTAGTGGTCTGTAGATTAGTGTACCTCTGAGGGTGGAGTTGTTGTTAATGTGGATTAGGAAGTGCATGTGTTCTCTGTTGTCAATAGTGTCTTGGGAGCTGGTGGTGACTTTGATGGTGTCCCTGTATAGGATGGCGATGCCACCCCCTGGCCTGTTGAGGCAGTCTTTGCGTTGGAGTTTGTATCCTTTGGGTTTAGCAATGGCTATGTCGGGTTCTGAGGAGGGGTTGGTCCAGGTTTCCGTGAGGAAGGCGATGTCTGGTGAGTGTGATGTGATGAGGTCCCAGAGTTCTATGGCAGGGAGCGGGTGTTGAGGAGCAGGCAGTTGAGGCGGTTGTGGTGGGTGGCGTTGGTGTGATGCATGAGGGTGTGGTTGTGGGGTGTGTTTTGGTTGTGGGGTGGTGTGCTGCGGGGCTGGTTGGTGGGGTGGGGGCAGAGCAGGTGTGTGTTGCGTTGGGGGGCTTGTGTGTGTTGTCAGGAGGGTCGCTGCGGTTGGTTTGTGGTGTGAGGGAGGAGGAGCAGGAAAAATGACAGGTGTGGCAAGTGAAGGGGCCATGAGTGTGTGTGGGGCTGGAAAGGGTGCAGGTGGGGCGAGGGCCAGGGTTGAGTGAGTGGAGGATGAGGGGAGAGTAGGCTTGTCTGCAAGGGCCAGGGGGACTGGCGCTGGGTGCGGTCTTAGCGTGGACGGGCCCAGACGGGCTTGCCTTTGGCGCGCCTTTGGTGTCCGCGTCGCAGCTTTCATAAATGGGGGGAGGGAGGGAGTGGCAGCTGGGAGGAGGGAGAGCTGGACGAATGGGAAGGCTAGGGGGGTGGGGCCGCAGGGGATGCAGCGGCTGGGGAAGCTGGAAAGGAGAGAAGGAAACAAAGGGAACGGAACAGTGAGGTAGAGGGGGGAGGCGCCGCAGGGGACGCAGAGGCTGGGGAAGCTGGAACGGAGAGGAGGAAACAAAGGGAACGGAACGGTGAGGTGGAGGGGGGAGGCGAGAGGGGACGCAGGGGATGCAGCGTCTGAGGAAGCTGGAAAGGAGAGAAGGAAACAAAGGGAACGGAACGGTGAGGTGGAGGGGGGAGGCGGGAGGGGCCGCAGGGGACGCAGCGGCTGGGGAAGCTGGAACGGAGAGAAGGAAACAAAGGGAACAGAACGGTGAGGTGGAGGGGGGAGGTGGGAGGGGCCGCACGGGACGCAGCGGCTGGGGAAGCTGGAATGAAGAAATGTACACAAAGGGAACGGAACGGTGAGGAGGTGGCGCTGGGCGGTGGAGCGGGGAGCGACCTGCCTGCAAAGCACAGCCACCAACCCCTGCAAGGAATCACAACGGCCTACGGCACCCACAATGCACCTCCACATCGAAAGCAAAATGCAATTCTAAACTCACAAAAGCACCCTGCATGGCCTTAAAGTGTGAAAACCTGCACAAAACTGCCCAGTCCTGTACACCCCCTCCGATAATGCAATTGTAACAGACATGTCCATTCCCTCCAACAGGCACCACCACCCATGCCACCCTGATGGACAGGACAAGGCGTGGCAGTGCCCCACAGGGAGACAGAGGCACCTGCCAGGACACTGGGGATGGAACCCTGGACATTGGCAATCACCCTGGCCCCTCACCCAGTCCTGGACTGTCATCATCTAGCATCCCCACCCAGGACACCACTGACACCCCTACCACTCAGCCAACAACATCAGCCCAGGGCAACCGTCCCCACACCTGTGTATCCTGGCCACAGACTGGTGGAACACATGGACAGAGGCCACAGTCACCCCCTACCAACAGGCAGGAAGACGATGGCCCCAGTACAACTGGTACCGCCAGACCTGTGCAGGGGACACAGGCACAGGGGGCTAGGCCCAGTGGAAGGGCATCAGTGGCCTGGGGGGAGGCCACAGGATTGATGCAGCAGCCCAGGATGTGATCTCTGAGGTCCTGGGAGCATATCACCATACCCAGGACAGATTGGCCCAGATATTATCCACCCTGGAGCAGAGTCAAAGGATGCAGCTAGCACACCACCAAGAGGCCATGGAGCAGTGGAAACTGCACAATGCCACAATGGCCAGCATAGCAGGTGCGCTGCTGCATCTCGTCCCAACAAAGCCTGTGGCCCTCACAGACCAGGAAGCCCCTACTACAGGCCAAGCTACAGACCAGACAACAACAGCATCAGCAGCAACAGCACATGTTCCACCCTCTCAGGACACATAGGGGACATCCATCTCAACCCGTACAGGCCAACACCAGGCACCCAAACGGACCCTCAGGCCCAGATATGGCATTGGAACACCTCCAAAAGACCAAGGCCCCCTCAAAGAAGTGACTCTGGCAATAACTGACCTCCAAGTGTCCCACTGAATCAACAACCAAACCGTGTGAAAACATCACCAAACTCTTGCAAACATAGATGGACCTACCACTACTGCCAACAAATGGTGCGACCATGTTGCCATATTGTACAACCACCAGTAGCCCACTCCCATCACTGTAATCTGCACGATTTAATCCCTGCACAAAATAAAACACCAGTTCACCTATTACAATGTCCCCTGTCATTATGTTTAAACAAAGTGAAGAATGGATGTAACTGTATTATAACTCATTTATTATTATCTGAGTAGCAGGAAATGCACCACACATGTAACATGTTGTTGTGCCTACAGATGTGTTTAACTATTATACTGTAAGGTTACCTGTCCTATGCAGACCTGGCCACAGTGGCAATGACTATTGACCCAACACCCCCTGGGTGAAAAGGCACACTGAAATTATGCTGCACAGACAGCAATCGCATTGAATAGTCCCACATAGTTACTGAAAGTAGAGTTTTATCAGTTGGGTCCTGGAATTTACATCTTCTCCCTCCTCATCATCACCATCACTCTCATCCCCTCTCTGAGGAAGCTGGTCTGGATTTACAGCACCCTCCTCCTCCAAGAGGGGGATAGAATTCCTCACAGCCACTTTGTGCAGCATGCAGCAGGCCACCACTATTCTACATACCTTTAAATGCCCATAGGCCAGAGAACTGCTAGAGATATGTAGGCAATGAAATCTAGCCTTCGGGAGACTTATTGTGCTTTCTATCACCCTCCTAGTACGTCCATAGGCCTCATTGAAATTCCTCTCTGCATCTGTTCCAGGATTCCTCACTGGTGTCAGGAGCCAACGCAAGTTGGGGTAGCCAGAATAACCTAGAAAGTGGTGCAAAACAGGACTGTCAATGACAACCCTCAGAGGCAGACAGACTGGCTGTCTGCTATGTGGCAATAAGTGTTAGAAACAAAACACCTACCTATGATCCATCCTCTGTCCTCTTGTAGTTGTTCCATCTTGTGTGGCACACTACTGTTCCTTAGCATAAAGGAATCATGGACTGATCCAGGGAACATGGCATTCACAGGTGAGATGTACTGGCCTGCAGTATACACCAATTGAATGTTCATGGAATGAAAGTACATCTGTTCACTGACTCTTGGGGGGATGAGAGCTATGTGGGTGACATTGATGGCACCGATCACATGGGGTATGTTGGCAAAGGCATAGAAGTCTGACTTGATGGCACTTTGGGGAAACCTCACATAGGCTGCAGGTGTCGTACAAATGTATTCAGGAATCTGGACACTATAATGCTAAACACTGGCTGTGAAAAACCTGCACCCATGCCCACAGTCACTTGAAATGAGCCTGTGGCCAGGAAATGGAGTGCAGAGAGCACCTGCACTTCAGTAAGGATGGCATGCTGATTACGATTAGCCATTCTCAGTGCTAGATTCAATAATGCACAAAGTTCATCAATAGTAGCAGGAGTGAGTCTGTAATTGATAATGATGTGACATTCCACCATGGTCTGCAAATCAACAAGTGGTCTGAACACCAATGGGGCCCTCCCTCACCACAAGGGTCTGTACCTAGGAGGAGTTGAAAACAGGTGTGAGGAACACACATACATCTGCACACATTGTTTCTCATTCAGTGCATCAATGTGTGGTACCCCTCAAATAATAGTAATAGTCAATAGTAACATATAGAACAATAAATTTTGGTATAATTTCAATTTGTCCAATCCAGTTCAAACATTTATTGTAGCCCATCAATGGTAATATAATTCAAACCAATTTTGGTATAATTTCAATTTGTCCAATCCAGTTTACGCATTTATTGTAGCCCGTCCATGATATTACAATTCAAGCCAACACGCGTACTCGCAACCTGGCGTTTTTGACTACTAAACGCCGTTTCGGAAACCGCTCGTCAAAACCAGATCTGCATCGGGTTTTTGCGCCACAACACACGGAAGAAGTCTATAGGAACTTCAAATCTTCATTATTATTGCCGGACTATATATTCAAGAGATGGATAATTGGATTAAAGTTCCCTGAAGAAGTCGTTTGGGATGTAAGAAAACAATTTCCCTTGACGAAACACGTGTTGGCTTGAATTGTAATATCATGGACGGGCTACAATAAATGCGTGAACTGGATTGGACAAATTGAAATTATACTAAAATTGGTTTGAATTATATTACCATTGATGGGCTACAATAAATGTTTGAACTGGATTGGACAAATTGAAATTATACCAAAATTGATTGTTCTATATGTTACTATTGACTATTACTATTATTTGAGGGGTACCACACATTGATGCAATGAATGTTGAGGTTCATTTGAACCTTTTGAGGGTTGGGTGATTTCCCTCGTGTAGGCACCTCATCTTTGTTGAGATCTTTTTCCTATTTGAATCCTGAGCGCCTATTGAACCCTAACATTTCACCCCATTAGTAAGTTTGTTTCTCATTCAGCACTGCTGGCATGATTGTCGATGACACAAATGCTTAGTGTGTGTGACATTACAGCAACATGACCACAATAATATATCAGGACTGGTCAGGTTAGGTAATGTATTATGTTTCATGCCTATGGGTGTTTAGGGGACATTAGGGCCTGCATTGTGCTGATGAGGGCTTTACAACTGCGTAGTTAAGGCCAAAAATGTCTGCGCCCTATAATCCAGAAGTGTTGTGGTGGAAGTGACCTCATACCGCTAGTGGTTGACGTAATAGCGTAAGGCGGTGTTTACCACCGTGTGCAAATTTATTGGTTAACATGGTTGTCAATGGGCATTCTTAGCGTATCATGATTGCCACCGGCGGTGATGGTGCACACCGCCACGGTGCATACGCAAACTCGTCACCTCAACTTTACTTGACTCCCTGATCTTGTGCATGCAGGTACTCCACTGAGTGTACTGCTGTCTCCTACCTCTGTTCATGGAAATGGCACGTGTTGCAGGGGAAAGGGCCCTGGCCTTCAGCAACGAGGAATTGGAGAAGCTTGTGGACGGGGTCCTGCCCATGCATGCCCAGCTTTACGGTCGGCCAGAGGTACAAGTGAGTAGGAGGATTGGGGGGCATGTCTGTGTGTAACAGTGGTTGATGGCTGCATACATGTGTGCATGTGTGACACTGTAAAGTCGAGGGTTCCTGACATGCTGCGTGTGTGTGTGTGCTGTTAGGCTGTTTGAAATGTCCGTCTCATAGTGAACGTATAGCCAGCTGTATATTATTAGCCATTGTCTGACCTCAGTGTTACTTTTTCTATGTGTCCCTTATAGGTCAGCACCCACCAGAAGAAGGGACTTTGGCATGCCATCGCCAAGGAGGTGTGGACCCTGGGGGTCCACAACCGGCGGAGCACCCACTGCAGGAAGAGGTGGGAGGTCCTGCAGCGCTGGGTGAGGAAAGTCCTCCCAACAAGGAAGGGGTGCCCGTCGGGCACTGACCCCCCTTATGCAACGCATCCTGGTGGTGGCGTACCCGGACCTGGATGGGCGCTTTAAGGCTGCACAGCAGTCACAAGGGGGTGAGTACATATACCATATTTTGGCTCCTTGATGGATGTGTGTGTGTGCGTTCGTATTTATGCTGTCTATTGGCAGGGACTCTGACTGATGTCCATCTACATAATAGCCCCCGTGGGGAGTAGGGGTGTAAGGGTCAAGTCTGCAGTACGTCAGGTCCTTCAGTTCTGTGGGGAATGGCTGTAGAGCAGGGTCTGGCAGCTAGCCAGGGGCATAGCCATGTGTATAGCGGTAGGTGCTGCCTGGTGGAATATTTTCTGGGTGGATGTATGTGTGAACCACTTGCGTACCTCCATTCAGCTATTTACAAGTGTCTCTCCTGTTTTGTCTCCCCATCCCTGTTCTCTTGTGTTGTCTGTGTACATCAGCATCATCTGGCGAGGGAGCTGAGGCACCGGCGAGTGGGGAGGCAGCGGCCCATGGATCCTCAGAGGCAGAGTCATCCGACGCCAAGGGAACAAATTGGTTGGAGGGCGAGGGGAGTACCACGGGGGAGGCAACTACCACTTGAGGTAGTGACTCCGATACCTCCTCTGATGGGAGCTCCCTGCCGGTGGCGGACTCTAGTGGGCCCACCCCTACTGTGTCATGTTCCGCCGCCCCCATACCATCACTGCCTTCCCAGTTGCTCCCCACCAAGTTGCCTGTGCCCCCTCACCCAGAAGGGTGGGCGTCTCCTTCACCTCAGGCACCTCATCCCCTGCCCCTGTCAGCCCTGCTGCCCTCACGAAGGAGGCTATTGACCTCCTGAGAACCATCTCCTTAGGGTAGACAACCATCGTTAATGCCATCCAGGGGCTAGCATCAGAGGTGCAGCAGACCAATGCCTATCTGGATGGCATTCACAGTGCTGTGTCTGGCCTACAGTGGTTCAGGCTCTGGCCTCCTCTTTGATGGCAGCCATTGTCCCTGGTCATTCGTCCCCTCTCCAACCATCCCTACCCCTCCAGCACCTCTTCCAGCACCCCACTCCCTTCACACATTCTGACACGCAGGCACAGACCTCAACACACGAGAAGCACACTTCAAAAGACAAGCACCACACCTCCACCACAAGCATATAAACAGCCAACATACACATGCACACACACCAACATCCACTTCCACCAGTGTGTCCACCTCTTCTGCCTCCCTGCCTGTCCCCTATACATGCACACCCACAGGCACTGCACCCTCATTCAATGTTGCTGACCCTATTCCTGCAGTCACCACAATAGCACACATCCATTCATGCACCCCAGACACCACACCTGCACTCACAACAACGACTTTAGTTAACACATGCAACACACTCACCAGACTTGCAGACACCCTGACAACATCCATTTACACTGACAGCTTGTCTTGTCCCACTGTGTCCACCCCCTCCTCCCAAGACACTCAAACACACCAAAACACCCACCCATCATACATCCACCACACCTCTACATACTGTCCAGTCACCTGCACCAACGTCACGCACACCTACACCGGTCATGACCACTCCCTCCACCCCCCACTCCCACGCCTTCCTCATGTCCACCCCAATTGCACATAAGAAACTTTCCTTATCCCGTGCAGACCTATTTGAACCCACTGGCCCACTCCGTCTCGTCCCTAAACGTGCTCACCTCCTTGTACCTTCCACTCCTCTAAAGTCACAGTCCGCCCCGTCTGCCCTTCCCATTCCCGTGCTACCACCCCTGTGAGGAAGAGATCCTGTGCTGGCCCAGGAACATCTGCCGCACCCCAGGCCAAGTCCGCTCCACCAGCTGCTGTCACAAAACCTATGCCCCCTCCACCTTTCAAACAGAAATCTAATTCTCCCCCTCCCAGTCGTAAGTCTCCACCCCCACCACCCCCTGCCCCTGTTCCCTGAGGTGCCTGGATGCCCCATTGTTGCCCGTATGAGGTGAAGTACCGTTGCACTTGAGTCAAGTTGTGGCCATTGTGGCCCATCGGACTTCTTTACCTATAGACTGGCCATTGGCCTTATATGCACTTCTGTTGCTCAATGAGCAGAGTAAAGGTTAATGTGTGGCCTGTGTTGATTAAGGCACACTCTGGATCTATGGTCTCTCGTTTCATTGTTTGAGGGTGTTAGGCACATGTATGTACTTTGAGCAGGTTGGATTTGCCTTGTGTCGGGTAAGTACGTTTTGCTGGGGAGTGTATAACTTGTGCTGCTGTGAAGGGTTGTGGGAGCGTTGCAGGGTGGGTCGAGTTGGTGGAAATGTAACTGTGCCCTTTCTTCCCTAGTTTAGTAGGTTGCCTGACTTACCATTGTCGTCTTCGTTGGCAGTCTCAGTCGTGGAGGTATATGGCAAGGAGCAGGGCTGGAATGATCTGCAACTCTCTCTCCATGTCTGCTTCGGCATGTTGTTTGAGCCTCCAGTGAGTGTTTCCTTAAATTTGGTTCGTTATAGCCTGGCTTTGCGTGGCAATGGTTCCCGCCCGGTCTAGTGCTTCATTACTTGATGGGTGGGTAGGACCTTTCAGTAGGCCTATGGGCGGGCTCTGCCATCATTGTCAGCACTCCTCTGCTGGCAGTGAATAGTTCTCAGGATGCCTGTGTTTCAGTTGGTTCATTATTTGCCAGTTCGGACCGCACGTCTGTTGGTGGTTGTTACTGCCACCACCGGCGGTGCCGTGTTTACAGCTGTGTTCATAATGAGGGCCTAAGTCTGAAGGTAAAAAGCTGACCGGGACTTCCTGAGCAGCGTATGCGAGGAGGGCTCCCGGGACATCGGATCAAGATTCAGCTTTGGCTTGGATAAGGATTTTCGCCACAAAAAATCATGTAAGTCTGAATGTCAGAATCTTCACTGAGGTCTTCTGTGACACATATCTATAGAGTGCTCCAGGGAGGTTGGATCGGCTTTGTGACTTCGTCTTGCTGAAGAAAAAGTCCTAAGGTAAACTTTTGACCTAGGCCTCCCGCTTGCTGTAGCTGAGAAGGGCTCCATCACGGTCAGCTTGAAACTTTGACTTTGCCCCGGTCGGGGTGCGACCAGATGACCAGATTGGCGATTATTGTTTCTATGCGGTAGAAAACATCTCTTCTTGAAAAATGTATACCTCCAGTTTCCCTTATCCTATTTGATTCGTTGTGGTGTCAAATTAAAGCTAAAGATATTTCCTGCATTTTATTTAATTACTGTTTTGTGATACTGAGCTGGGGTTAATTTTTTGAGACCTAACTGTGCCTAGTGAGGGTTGGTGGCCTATTGCTAAATGCAGGTACTTACCTGCCCTTGCCAATAATCCACTTTCCAACACTCTGCAACCCACATCTGGTAGACGCAGCCCACAAAGTATCCTGCACTCTATGCTATACATCATGCATCACTGGTTTGAAAATGGTGTACTACATAACTACTAGCATGTGCAACCTCACTTACCTCAAGCGCTTATAATATTTTAATTCTATGTACCCACATGTGTACACAGTAACTCCATGCTGTATGTTACTATAGGCCCTTTACTAACAACATTCTATCTTAAAACGTTGAAAGGGCTTATTGAGTAATGACAATAACAGTAACAAAGATGATATAATTTGAGGTATCATAACTGACGTCATTAATGATGTAATTTAACACGTTATGTAAAATACATGTGACTTCATAAGCAGCACATGAAGGCCTGTATGTTATAGTTAGTTCACTAAGCTATAACTGATGAATTTCAGGTGGTTCTCACCTTATTTCAACATCTAACTATAACCTAACTATAACGTAACTATAACATCTGTAACTTTCTGTGAATTTATCTATCTATCTATCTATCTATCTATCTATCTATCTATCTATCTATCTATCTATCTATCTATCTATCTATTTATTGTGTAGCCATTTTAGTTATGGCTTCATTACTTTATTTTAGCAAACTAGGTCTACCGCTGTGCACTTTAACCTAGATATATTTTAATCAGCTTAGTTTTATTATTTTAACAATAGCCACATTTGCGGTCTTATTTTATTTTCTTTATCTAGTTGTTCTTTGCCTAGCCAGCACTGCGTTCTTAAACAAGACATTTCTTTCACTCTGTGCTTTTCTCAAGGCTGCAGTAAGATAGGTTGCTGGCAAAAGTGGTTCACTTTGCCTCTAATGTTCACAGAAACATACACACTTTTACGTGGGGATCTTTTCTTGGAACATCAGCTGTTTTATTATAAAAACAATACTTTGACCCATGTACCTTATAGGGAGATTCATGCCAGTTAACCACGACTGTATGCTGATTGCTGAGTGCTTCGCTGCAGCTGCTTATGTAGACTACAGGGCTCTTGCTCAGGTATGAGGGATGATGTCTTCCCAGGGGAACTTGAAGGGCAGAATTACAGCTTAAAATTCTGTGCTCTAACATAGCCTAGGTAGGAGCTACTTTGAATGATCTTAGTGCCAATATGATAGCATTATTTTTATGAGTCACTCTCCTTGTCACAATTGTAGTCCTGTCATGCTTCATCGTCCTAGTTATTGCAATACATGCTTTATTATCTAAGATGCAGTTACTTCATTGAAACCTTATTGAACTATATTCTGCCTCTGATTGTCCTTGCATATGTGAGACTAATGTAACTGAGAGAAACTGATGATATCTAAGTGACCCGAGCAGCCCGGATTCAGTAGTCTCATTAGGATAATGAGAGCCTATGTGACATATCTATCTGTCTATCTACCTATACACTTTATTTAGTATTTCTTTACAAACTAAAATTGACCTACATAAACATTAGGAATTAGAATAACTTGTTTTATTCTCTCTATATAAACCAAACCCAAACTATGCAAACAAAGAAAATCTAAAGTTATACATTACATTTATAATTTACTCACCACCTTTAAATTTCTATAACTTGTGCATCTCCGTACACACAGTGAAGTAGAGCAGAGTGGCATACAGTACAGCGGTATACAGTGGAGTGGGAAAGAGTTGAATAGAGTGGCATAGACTAGAGTAGCGTATAGTGGAATAGCTTAGAGGATTCGTGTAGAGAGGAGTAGCATAGAGTGGAGTGGCATAGAATGGAGTGGTGTACAGTGCAGTGGCAAAGAGTGGAGAAGTGTAGAGTAGAATAGCGTACAATGGAGTTGCATAGGGTGGAGTGGCCTAGAATGGTATAGAGTAGAGTGGAGTGGCGTAGATTTGAATATAATACAATATATTTGAGTGGCATAGAGAAAAGAAGACTAGAATGGTGCAGAGTGCAATAGTGTAGAGACAAATGGTTTGGAGAGGAGTGGCGTGTAATGGAATACTAGAGAATGAAGTGCCATAGAGTGGAGGAGAGTCAAATGGTGTTGAATGGAGTAGCGTAGAGTGCAGCAGTGCAGAGTAGAGTGGCACACAGTAGAGCGGCATACAAATCAGTGGTGGAGAGTGGAGTAACGTAGAGTTGAAAGCATTGAGTGGTGTGGAGTAGAATGGAATAGAGTGAAATAGCATAGATTGGAGTGTAGTAGAGAAGAGTGGCATAGAGTGGGAGGCATAAAGGGGAGTAGCATACAGTGGAGTTGAATAGACGTAGAGTGGCGTGGTGCAGTCTTTAATAGCATAGAGTGCAATGGTATAGAGTAGACTACCATGGAGTTTAATACTGTAAAGTGGAGGAGTGTAACGTGGAGTAGGATTGAGTGGAGTAGAGTTGAATAACATAGCGTAGAGTGGTGTACAGTGTAGCTTCATAGAGTGGAGTGGCATAGAGTGTAGTGGTATGGATTGGAGTGGCGTAGAGTGGAATGTAATACAGTAGAGTAACATGGAATGGCATAGAGTGGAGTCGCTTAGAGTAGAGTTGCATACAGGAGAGTGGCATAGACTGGAGTGTAATACAGTGGAAAAGCATACAGTGGAGTGGCATACTGTCAAGTGGCGTGGTGTACAATGAAGTGGCATAGAGTGGAATAGTTTAGAGTGGAGTGGCATGATGTGGTGTTTACTGCAGTGGAGTGGTATGGAGTGAAGTGGCATAGAATGGAGTGATGTAGATTGGAGGTGCACAGAGTCAAGTGGTGTAGAGTGGAGTGATGTAGAATGGAATAGCATAGAAGAGAGTGGTATAGAGTGGCATAGAGTCAAGTGGCATGTAGAGGATTAGAGCAGAATAGAGACACATACAGTAAAGTGGAGAGGCATACAGTAGAATGGCATAGAGTTGAAAGGTGTACAGTGAAATAGTGTAGAGAGGGGTGGCATAGGGTGGAATACAACAGAATAAAGTGACATAGAGTGAAGTAGCATAGAGTGAAGTGGTGTAGAGTGGAGTGACATAAAGTAGTGTGGTGCATAGTGCAGTGGCACAGAGTGGAATGGTATAGAGTGGAATGGTGTAGAGTGGAATGGTGTAGAGTGGAATAGTGTAGAGTGCAGAGGCATGGAATGTCATAGAGTGGCGTACCATAGAGTGGAGTGGCATAGAGTGGAAAATAGTTGAAAGGCATAGAGTGGAATAAAGCAGAGTGGAGTAGCTTTGAGTACAGTGGTGCAGAGTGCAGTGGCCTTGTGTCGAATACTGTAGAGTGGAGTTGGCACACAGTAGAATAGAATAGAGTGGAGTGGAGTAGAGTACAGTGACAAAGAATATGGGTGGTCATTACAACCCTGGCGGATGGTGTTAAAGGTGCGGTAATACCGCAAACAGTCTGACGGACAAAAAAAGGGAATTATGACCCTGGCGGAAACCGCCAACAAAGACAGCCACTTTAACACACCGCCAGCCACGGTGGTACAGACAAGCAGTGCGACGGTTACCGCCAACAGACAGGTGGAAGACAATGTACCCCCCAAACCATTACAACCCGCCAATCCGCCACCTTTTCCGGGGCGGATTCACCGTGGATAAAAACACGGCGGAAACTGCTTTCGCTATGGGAAAATACTCACCTTCTACACATCCCACGAAGAACGACGACTCCATGGACCCTGGAACTCCAAATACTCCCTGCCCTTATCTTTCTGCTCCTTCACGACCAACAGCGATGTAGGCGCAGAAGATACCGGTGAGTACTGCATCTACGACACGGGGGAGGGGGAGGCAAAGGTTAGGGGGACACCCACCAAACACCCCCACCCTTGCATAGTACAACATACACACCAATGCTGTCAAAAATATCACATTAACAACCCACAATCCCCCCGGAAAAATGCAAAGACAATGCGAATTTCGGTCAAACATTGTAATGTGCCAATATACATGTCATACAAAAATATACAGATATATATCTCAAAATCACCCATAATTATATATACAATACAAGAAGTAGTGCAGATATGTAAACAACAATGTCCGTGCACAAACAGTCCAAAAATGCATGGGCGAGGCCCACAAAAGATACCTGACCAAAATCGGAGAGAACACTGCTGGGGCATCAGATAGAAACACTACAGGCACCTCAGGGGGAAGGGAAGGGGGGCACCTCAGCCAAATGAATTCGAAGCCAGATCCACGACAGGGCTCCATGCCCATTGATGTATCCTGGGGAGTGCAAAGCCACAGTCTCTCAAGTTTCTACAGTGGGTGGGTTGCCCACTGTGCCATCCTGGGGAGTGCAAAGCCACAGTCTCTCAAGTCTCTACAGTGGGTGGCTTAGCCACTGTGCCATCCTGGGGAGTGCAAAGCCACAGTCTCTCAAGTCTCTACAGTGGGTGGCTTGCCCACTGAACAATCCTTGGGAGTGCAAAGCCACAGTCTCTCATGTCTCTACAGTGGGTGGCTTGCCCACTGTTCCATCCTGGGGAGTGCAAAGCCACAGTCTCTCAAGTAGATGCAGGTCTACACTGGTTCTGGAGGGGGACTGGTGCCCAGACTGGATGAGTCTCCCCGTGAAAGTTCCTGTCCTGTCAGTGTCCCAGCTGCACATGGGATAAGGATGCCTGGTGTGGCGGTACATTCATTCCTACACGGTGCATGCCCTGTTCAGCGGTGCTTTGACATGGCGGTCTTTGCACTGTTCAGCGGTGCTTTGCCATGGCGGTCTTTGCCCTGTTCATCGGTGCTTTGCCATGGTGGTTCAGGACTGTTCAGCGGTGCTTTGCCATGGCGGTCCTTGCCCTGTTCAGCGGTGCTTTGCCATGGTGGTTCAGGACTGTTCAGCGGTCCTTTGACATGGCGGTCTTTGCCCTGTTCAGCGGTGCTTTGCCCTGGCGGTCTTTGCCCTGTTCATCGGTGCTTTGCCATGGCGGTCTTTGCCCTGTTAAGCAGTGCTTTGCCATGGTGGTTCAGGACTGTTCAGCGGTGCTTTGCCATGGCGGTCTTTGCCCTGTTCAGCGGTGCTTTGACATGGCGGTCTTTGCCCTGTTCAGCGGTGCTTTGACATGGTGGTTCAGGACTGTTCAGCGGTGCTTTGACATGGCGGTCTTTGCCCTGTTCAGCGGTGCTTTGACATGGCGGTTCTGATACTGACATTGGTGTGTGGCATAATGATTTCCACACTGGACATTGGTATGTGGCATAACGATTTCCACACTGGACATTGGTGTGTGGCATGACGATTTCCACACTGGACATTGGTGTGTGTCATGACGATTTCCACACTGGACATTGGTGTGTGGCATGACGATCTCCATACTGGACATTGGTGTGTGGCATGATGATCTCCATACTGGACATTGGTGTGTGGCATGACGATCCATCATTGGCCAGCGGGGCTGTGGCATCCTGGCCCCTCCTGGGCTGTGACTCCGGCGGTGTTCTCTGGACCAGTAACGAGACTTGTGCCCTCCTGGGCTGTGACTCCAGCAGTGGTTTCTGGACCAGCAACGATACTTGTGCCCTCCTGGGCTGTGACTCCGGCGGTGGTCTCCTGACCAGTAATGATACTTGGGCCCTCCTGGGCTGTGACTCCGGCGGTGGTCTCCTGACCAGTAACGATACTTGGGCCCTCCTGGTCTGTGACTCTGGCGGTGGTCTCCGGACCAGTAACGATACTTGGGCCCTCCTGGGCTATGACTCCGGCGGTGGTCTCCTGACCACTAACGATACTTGGGCCCTCCTGGGCTGTGACTCCGGCGGTGGCCTCCTGACCATTAACGATACTTGGGCCCTCCTGGGCTGTGACTCTGGCGGTGGTCTCCTGACCAGTAACAACACTTGGGCCCTCCTGGGCTGTGACTCTGGCAGTTGTCTTCTGACCAGTAACGATACTTGGGCCCTCCTGGGCTATGACTCTGGCGGTGGTCTCCTGACCAGTAACTACACTTGGGCCCTCCTGGGCTGTGACTCTGGCGATGGTCTCTGGACCAGTAATGATACTTGGGCCTTCCTGGGCTGTGACTCTGGCGGTGGTCTCTGGACCAGTGACGACGGTGCTGGCGGTTGTGTCTGGACTGCCGGAAATGATGGCGCACTTCTCCGCCGTGACACTCACAACAGGCTGGGGAGACTTCCTCTGGACCTTCCCCACCTTTTTTGGAGTTACAGCTGACTCACCAATCGCCTTCGATCCCATTTCACTTGTTGACCCACCAGGAGTCTTGACACGGTCCCGTCGTCCACTCTCCAATTTCGGAGCCTTTACAGGGCGTGGGGCTGCCAGTGCCTTGGCTCCGGGTCCTACTGCCTGCCCTGGTGGACGGTGCACTCCAAAAACCTGGAACACGCACCACTGGTACTGGAGGCTTTATGGCTGAGGTGCTACGACGGGACTGATGAATTGGAGGGGGGGGCAAAAGGTCAATTTGACATAGGGACAGTTTCTGACGGACACTGGGATGGGTAGCTGGAGGGGGTCTGGGAGTGGAGGAAGAGGAGGTGGTTGTAGGAGGTGTCACTTTAGCTGTTTTGGGTGCAGGTGCAGGTACTGGAGGCTGTCGTGAGGTGGATGGATGTTGGGTGAGTGATTGCCGGCGTTTGGGTACTTTGGGAGAGGGCGTCACTGACACACTGGGAGAGGACACAAGTGACGTGTAAATGGCAGTGGAGGTGGTGAGTGCAGGTGAGCGGCTTGTGGTGCTGGGTGTCCTGGTGCGAGTCCTAGTGCCTGTAGATGTGGTGCATGCAGGTGTGTGTGTAGACGAGACTTGGAGGGAGGAGGGAGAAGAGGAGGAGGGGGACACAGTGGAGGCAGTGGATGTTGTTGTATCTGTATGGGTGTGATGCTTGTGTGAGTGCCTGTGGTGTGTGTGGTGCCTATGTTTGCTTGAGCTACTTGGGTGTGTTGACTTGTGTGCATGCTGGTCTGTAGGTGTGCTTGGGATGGGCTGGGGTATAGGGGATTGGGTCTGGGTGGAGGAAGTTGGAGGGGGGAGGCTGGACACAGGGACAATGGCTGCCATCAGTGCTGAGGCCAGAGATTGCAGGGTTCGCTGAAGGGCAGCCTGACCAGAATGAATGCCCTCCAGGAATGCATTACCGTGTTGCAACTCTCGTTCTACACCCTGGATGTCATTCACAATGGTAGACTGCCCAACAGTGAGTGACCTGAGGAGGTCAATGGGCTCCTCACTGAGGGCAGCAGGGGTGACTGGGGCAGGGCCTGAGGTGCCTGGGGCGAAGGTGATGCCCACCCTCCTGGGTGAGCGGGCACGGGGCGAACGCTGAGGGGCTGCTGGGAGGGCGGTGCTGGTAGGGGGGGTGGCGGCTGTACCTGTAGAAGTGGGGCGCCCAGATGGTGCCGCCACCACAGGGGAGCTCCCATCGGCGGACGAGTCCGTGTCGCTGGTTGGTGATCCGGTGGCCGACGTGAAGCTCCCCTCGCCCTCCGTCCCACTGGTGCATTCAGAGTCTGTGGTGTGGCCCTCCATGGCCATGTGGGATGCAGCTCCCTCGTGCTCCGGTGCCACTGTACCGCCGCCTGATGATGCTGATGTACAAAAAGACAGGGAGAGCAGGAAAAGCGGGGGGGAGACAGAAGAAAGAGAGTGTTAGTGCATGGCATACCGCTACTGTCGGCGCACAAGACAGACGCAGCAGCCCCATGCATAACGCCGTGCTCCTGCCCTCTGCACATGCAAATTCTGGGATATGACCTACATGGCAATGGTGGAAATCTGCGCACATGGATGCCACAGGGGCAACTATACCTCAACTTGCCACTCTTCTGAGGTGGGGTAGAGTGCCACATGGCCTACATTACGGAGGGGCCTTGCCTACCTAACTCGCCCTGGCCTACTGACACCCACATCCCACCTCCCCCACCCAGACCCCTCCAATGCACGCAAAGTCAGCAGAATGAGGTTGTACTCACCCCTGTGATGTCCTTAAGCGCCCATCCAACTCCGGGTAGGCCACCGCCAGGATCCGGAACATCAGGGGGGTCATGGTGCGATGGGCACCCCTCCCACGTTGGGAGGCCATCCCCAGCTGAACCTCTGCCGTCTTCTTGCTGCAGCGGCGAATGTCCTCCCATCTCTTCCGGCAGTGGGTGCACCGTCTCTGGTGGGCCCCCAGGGTCCGGACCTCCTTGGCGATGGTACGCCAAATGTCCCTCTTCTGGTGGGCGCTGACCTACATGACATGCACAAGGGAAGAGGAACAGTCATTACCAACTGCAACATCAATGTGTGTGGCCCCCTCCATACTCTGACCATGTGGCCCATTTATTCCCATGCTTTACTGTAGTATGACTTCTGCCCACTTCCCTCTTCCACCCAGCCCTGTCCACCCAGGCCTAGCCCCTACAACGTGCTCCCTGTGTACTAACCTGTTGGTCTGGAGGACCGTAGAGTAGCATGTACTGGGGGAGGACCCCATCCACAAGTTTCTCCAACTCCTGTGCAGTGAAGGCAGGGGCCCTTTCCCCAGACGCAGCAGCCATCGTCTCTTCCAGACCGAGGTCACAGCAGCACTAGCAGTGTAGGTCCTCTCCTGTCGAAGGTCAGGTATCTAGTGATTCAACAGATAGAAAATGGCGGTGACGTCCGCGGTGGTGACGTCGGCGGCGGGGCGCATCATCGCCGCCGGCGCACCTGTTCATTGGCTCCTGGGACCCATAGGGTCCAATGTTGACCAATGCAGCATTGCGCCGCGCTCTACGACCGCCTACCGCGATGGTGTGCAACGCCAGCGCTGTTACCCCACAATCACATTGTCCCAGTTTAGAGGTCAGGCAGCCGCCATTTCAGGGGCCCACATGGATTCATTTTCAATTGCATCACACATACTGAGGCCTACACTCAACACACATACAGGAAGGGTTTATTGTCTGGTGTAGTCTTGTGTGTGACTGTGGGTACATACCTGGAGAAATAGTGACTGTTTCTTCGCTGTTGTCCTTCTTAGGCACCGTCAGCTGGGACATATGAGAAGATGGCGGAATCCTCCGGTGTCCCGACTGCTGGTGGACCTGTTGACAATGGAAGAGAGACATTTAATCGTCACCTACCGGTTTGACCGTGCCACAATCCAGGAACTATGTACCCAGTTGGAGCCAGACCTGATGTCACCAATCCGCCATCCGACTGGAATCCCCCCTGACGTGCAGGTGATGTCAGTGCTCCATTTCCTTGCAAGTGGGTCTTTTCAGACAACAGTGGCCATGGCATCAGGGATGTCCCAGCCTATGTTTTCCAACGTGTTGTCCAGAGTGTTGTCTGCCCTGCTGAAACACGTAAGGAGATACATCATTTTCCCTGAGGTGGCAGATTTGCCTACAGTGAAAGGTGACTTCTACGCCCTTGGACATATCCCCAACGTCATAGGTGCCATTGATGGGACCCATGTAGCTCTGGTCCCCCCCGCAGGAGTGAACAGGTGTACAGTAACAGAAAGAGTTATCATTCCATGAATGTCCAGATGGTCTGTTTGGCAGACCAGTACATCTCTCAGGTAAATGCTATGTTCCCTGGCTCAGTGCATGACGCCTACATCCTGCGGAATAGCAGCATCCCTGATATGATCGGTCAACTCCAGAGGCACCGTGTATGGCTATTGGGGGACTCTGGTTACCCCAACCTTTCCTGGCTATTGACCCCAGTGAGGAATCCCAGGACCAGGGCAGAGGAACGCTACAATGAGGCCCATGGGCGGACTAGGAGGGTTATCGAGCGCACCTTTGGCCATCTTAAGGCCAGGTTCAGGTGCCTACATATGACAGGTGGGTCCCTATTCTACTCACCGAAGAATGTGTTCGACATCATCATCGCCTGCTCCATGCTCCATAATTTGGCATTGCGATGCCAGGTGCCTTTTCTGCAGGAGGATGATCCAGATGACGGTGTTGTGGCAGATGTGGAGCCTGTGGACAGTGATGAGGAGGAAGCTGAGGAAGAAGAAAATGACAACAGGGAGTCAGTCATACAGCAATATTTCCAGTGAGACACAGGTGAGAACATTTTCACTTTTACCATTACATTTACTTTCACACATCTACCTCTATCCTGTACCGACATTTCACTCACTATTTGTTAACTGAGTTGTCCCCTTCCATTTCAGTTTCACAAATTTGGTAACCTACGTGTCAACTGTTTGCATCCTTGAAGGGCTTGTGATGTGTGACATAGGTATGTTAGCCTTCCAATGGGTAACCCATCATGAAACTGTAATTGATAATACAGAATTACAAATCATAGACTGACTCCAGTTTTTTTAGTGTTTCAAGGGTGTTTATTTCAGTGCTACAAAATGAAGGGGGGTTGTAAAATGGTGATGGGTGATGGTGGAGGAATGTCCATGGCAGAGTCCAATCTATTAGTCTCACAGGTACATAGCACATCTGGCTATTGGAAGTGGAGCTGGGGCAGTTCCGATTTGGACAGGGTAACAAAGTGGCACAGTGGGGGGACAATCAGGGTGGTCTTATTTCCTGGCGGGCGTCTTGCCATCTTGCTCTGTCCTGTTCCTGGATCTCAGGGCCCGCTTGCGTGGTGGTTGTCCGTCCGCAGGGGATGGGGTGCTGGTGTGTTGGTCCTGTGGCGGGGCGTCCTGTCCAGTTGAGCCAGCGGAGGTGGTGGGCATTTCATCATCGTGGCTAGTGTCAGGGGCCCCTTGGAGTGCCACGGTGTCCCTCAAGGTCTTTTGAATGTCCGTCAGCACCCCTACGATGGTGCCCAGGGCGGAGCCAATGGTCCTGAGCTCCTCCCTGAACCCCAAATACTGCTCCTCCTGCAGGCGCAGGGTCTCCTGCAACTTGTCCAGGACCGTCGCCATTGTCTCCTGGGAGTGGTGGTATGCTCCCATGATGGAGGAGAGGGCCTCGTGGAGAGTTGGTTCCGTTGGCCTGTCCTCCCTTTGTCGCACAGCAGCCCTCCCAGTTCCCCTGTGTTCCTGTGCCTCCGTTCCCTGGACCGTGTGCCCACTACCACTGCCCCCAGGTCCCTGTGGTTGTTGGGGTGGTGGGTTACCCTGGGTGCCCTGTAGTGGTGGACACACTGCTGATTGACCTGTCCTGGGTAGGGAGGTTTGGGCCCGCTGGGTGGGTGCTGTGCTGGTGTTACCAGAGGGTGGCAGCTCGGTGTTGGGCTGTGGCTGGGCAAGGGGAACCGACTGTCCTGAGGCCCACGATGGTCCGGGCTGGTCATCAAGATCCAGTAGGGCAGAGCTGCTGTCGTCACTGTGGGCCTCTTCTGGGTGTGGAGTGGTGTTGTCTGGACCCTCTGGTGTGGTGACGTTCCTTCGGGTTCCTGCAGGGGTATAAGTACATGATTATTGCATGTGTGTGTTTCATGGTGTGCAATGAGTGGGTGCGTGTGAACCCCAGTGCAGGCATTCCTGTGTGGGGGCTTGTGTGCTGATGGTTGGGGGGTGTTCTGGGTCTGTGCAGTGGGCATGCTTTAGTGATGGGTGTCCATGCTTAGTTGTGTCATGCAGGTCTTGGGGTTGGGATGGGTGGTTGGTGTCATGGGTAGATTGGTGAGGATTTGGGGTGATAGGGGAGGGTGTGAGGGTGGGGGTGTGTGATTGCATGCAGGTAGGGTGGGGGATATGATAGTTAAGATTTGACTTACCAGTGTCCGTTCCTCCAACGACTCCTCCGAGGCCCTCAGGATGCAAGATGGTCAACACTTGCTCCTCCCATGTTGTTAGTTGAGGGGGAGGGTTGTGGGGGTCCGCCGCCAGTCCGCTGTACCGCGATGTGGTGCCTGGATACCGTTGAACGCACCTTCCTCCGTAGGTCGTTCCACCTCTTCCTGATGTCCTCCCTATTTCTTGGGTGCTGTCCCACTGCGTTGACCCTGTCCACTATTCTTTGCCATAGCTCCATCTTCCTGGCTATGGATGTGTGCTGTACCTGTGAGGCAAATAGCTGTGGCTCTACTCAGATGATTTCCTCCACCATGACCCTGAGCTCCTCCTCGGAGAAGCGGGGGTGTCTTTGGCGTGCCATGGGGTGGTGTAGGTGATGTGTGGGGTGGCGTATGTGTTGATGAGTGTGGTGAGTGTAGTGGTATGTGGTGTTTTGTGCTTGGATGTTGTGTGGCTGATGGTGTTGTGTGCCTCTGTGTGATGGGGTTGTCTATTCTGTGCTGTCTCTCTGGCCTTCTCTCAGAATTTTTGGTTGTAGGGGTTTGTGGGTGATGTGGGTATGTGTTTTATATTGTGTTGGGTGTGTGGGTGTGGTGTGTGTATGTTTATCAGGTGTGTGTATTTGGAATTGTCCAATGTGGCAGTGTTTTGTAGATGTGTGTGTATTTTGAGCGCGGCGGTGTGTACCGCCAATGGTATTCCGCGGTTGAAAGACCGCCGCGTGGATTCGTGGGTCGTAATAGCATGGGCGTGTTTCTGTTGCATGGATGTGGAGGATTTGTTTCCGCATGTTTATCGCTGACCTTTGGTGTGGCGGTATTGTGTGGGTGTCTGAATTTCGGCGAATTCTGTGATGTGGGTCATAATAGCTGTGGTGGTCTACCGCGGCCGCAGCTGTGTATTGGCGGTCTTCTGCACGGCGGTAAGCGCCTTATACCGCCAATGTTGTAATGACCCCCATAATGGCATAGAGTGGAGTGGCATATAGTGGAATAGCGTACATTAGAGTTGCAGATAGTGGAGTGGCATAGAGTGGAATCCCATAGAGTGGAGTGGCATAAAGTGGCTTTGAGTGGAGTTAGTATGTAAGTTATGACTTTGGTGTAGCTCTACAAGGGGTCCCATCACATCCACCATTGATACTAGTTCAACAGACCACTGCTGAGTGTGAAGGACAAATTATTGTAGCCCGGCAAGACACTATTCAATGTGGAATTGGCATAGAACGGTTGCTTTTAGGTTTCTAACAGTCCTATAGAGGGATCAGGGGCATCGTGGAAACAACAACAACCTCATTTCATTATTCACACCACCATACACTTTGAACTACAATGAATTAAACGCTTTATGTTAAAAGTATTTATTACTGCAGAAATAAGCTGCTTCTCAGTATATCTAAAACAACCACGCAGAATATTATAAAAACAGCCAGAAGACATGTTCCAAGTAACGAAAAAAGAAAGAACATTTCAGCATTACTAAAACATTATTCAAATATTGTCTAAAACCTAACACCCTTTTGCCTATTTCCATGTGGTATACCCTGATAGCACGAAAGGCAAAAAAACTTGCTTTCTAGAGTTTCTTAGGGAGAAGGGATGCAATGCATATCTTGACAGCAAAAGTGGTCTTTATCAGCAGAGGTGTGAAGACACTTTTCCCTGTGAAGTGGAAACACCTACAGCAGCTGAAGGTCTTCCTCTGGAAATGTGCTCTATCAGTTTCAGACTTCAGGGGAGATGTGTCATCTGTAAAGTATGACATGCACTGGCAGCAGATAAGATTGTATCTCTCAGAATCTTGGGAGATAATGTTGGCAAAGGATTCCCTGACAAGTGTGTTAATGGCATTCTTTATAGCATGGATATTTATCAGAGATTACAATGTGTGGGCTAGATTCTGGACATCAATGTATATGCTTATGAAGTTTGTGTTATGGGCATGTACTGGAAGAAGACATCAATTTAGATTATGTCCCTTTGATCTTATATCTCTGTCATAAGTTATGTATCCTTGACTTATGAAGGAAATGACATTTGAGCCAGGCAAATGTTGTTTTGGAGTTCGTATCAGTCACTGAAGTGGTATACAGTGGAGTTGCATATAGTACAGTAGCATGTATTTGGAATGGTTTTCAGTGAACTAGTATACAGTGGAGTGGCATGCAGTTGAGTGGCGTAGAGTGGAATGGCATAGAGTGGAGTGGTATAGAGTAGACTGGCAAAGAGTGGAATAGCACAGAGTAGAGCTGCATAGAGTGGAGTGGTATATAGCAGAATAGAGTAGAGTGGAATGCCTTAGAATGGCATATCATGGAATAGTCTAGAGTTGCGTGGCATACAATGGAATGGTGTTGAATGGAGTGGTTTTAGGTGGAGTGGTATAGAATGAAAAACTGTAGAGTGGAGTGGTGTAGATTGGAATGGTGTGGAATGGAGTCGAGAGGCATAAAGAGATATCAAGTTGAGTGACATATATTGAAACAATGTAGAGTGGAGTGACAAAGTAGCATAGAGTGGAGTGGTGTACAATATAGTGGCATAGAGTGGAGTGGCATACTTTAGAACAGCATAAAGTATAGTAGTGTACACTGGAGGGACCTACAGAGTAGTAGTATAGAGTGGAATAGCATAGAGTGGAGTGACTTACAGTGAAGTTATGTTATGTGAAGTGGCATAGAATGGAGTGATGTAGAGTGGTGGAGTGGCATGAAGTGCAGTGGTGTACAGTGGAGTGGCATAGAGTGTAGTGGCATACAGTGCAGTGGCATACAGTAGAATAGCTTCCAGTCCTGTGTGTAGATTAGAGGGGCATAAAGTGGAATAATGTACAGTGTAGTAGCATAAAGTGATGCATATTAGAGTGAAATGGAGTGGAAGAGTATAGACTGGAGTGGCGTAAAGTGAATTGGCATGGAGTGGAGGGGTATATATAGAGTGGCGTAGAGTTGAGTGGTGTAGAATGGAGTGGCACACGCTAGAGTAGCATAGAATGGAGTGGCATACAGTGGAACAATGTAGAGTGCAGTTGGATACAGTTGGGTGGCATAGACTGGAAAAGCATAGGGTGGGGTGGTGTACAGAGGAGTGGAATGTCATAGCTTTGAGTGGCATAGAAAGGAGGGAGTGGAATAGCATAGAATTGAGTGGCATTGAATAGAGTGGAGTAGCACATAGTTGAATGACAAAGAGTGTGGAGAGTCAAGTACCATATAGTGGAATAGAGTAGAGTGGGGTAGCATATAGTAGAGTGGCATAGAGTTGAGTGGCATTGAGACAGTCCCGGTCCTTCTTTATACAGACGGTGCTGTTCTAATTGCCAATACCACAAATGGCCTCCAGTTACTTCTCAACTCTTTTAATAATTTTATGAGCAGCTTGGAGGTGAATCACCAAAAATCCACTACGATGACCCGTGGCCTAAAAAATACAATAATAAGGAAACACTCAGTTGGGAGGTTTACAATTGCAAAGGTCAAAAATGTTAAATATCTGGGCATTCTGTTGGACACCAAACTCAGATGGGATAGGTTGCTCATTCAAAGGGCACACAGGATTTAAGTAGCATATGAGACAATTTTCAGTATTGCAAAAAAGTTAAGGCAAAAGCCTCTCAAAGAAATGCTAGCACTTTACTTCAGATTTTTATGGTTCTTGGTTTGGGGTTACTCTCCTTTCGGCAACTTACAATGACTAGAAAAAAACCTTTTATGCAGGTTGCTCGCGGTTCCTAAATCAACAGCAAGTTACAACACCCATGCAGAATACAGTGTTTTCTATATTAAGAACCATGTAAACATCTCACCTTTACTTTTGTGGAGAAAGAATTGGTTGTCCCCAGATTTGCATTTATCCTGCCTGGTTCTGAAGGATTGTCTTAAGATAATTGGTCTAAAACTACCCAGTTAGCATATGTTAAACAATCCTTCCAGGACATTGGTACCCACAGCCTTTTTAATTACCCCCAAAATATTAACAATTAAATGAAGGAACTTGTAAAGTCTATATTCCAAAAGCCACACAATGTGGCTAGGTCTCATTAGAATCCATCCTTTGTTATGTCCTGATTTCGGCCATGCAAGGAATGGAACCTTACATAAATGGATTTTGCAGCCTGAATATATATTTTACCTAACTCTTTCACGATTAGGCACAGTGCATTTCCTGGTATCCTTTCCTTTAAGCAACTTCTGGTCTGTATCATTTCCTTGTTGCCCGTATGATTCTTTTTCTTTACAATCAATGCCCCATTTTTGCTGTTTTGTAATGTGGCATTCCAAGACTCTGGGCCTTATCGTGATTTTGGAGGTCCGACCACTAGACTAACATTATGGAGGTGGGGAGGATGTTGCTAAGCCGGTTGCACACCACCGCCATATTATGATGTTCCCATCAGGGCGAATGGTGGAGACAGTGAGACAGCATTGGTTTCGGCTCTAAGGGAGAGCCAAGGCCAATGACCCTTTGCTGCCTGTGCTGCTGGCAGAGTTGGAATGCTCACTGTTACCATTGCAGATATTGTGCATTCTGACATTGCTGACAGGGGAGCTTTTGAACTGACTGTGACAATGGTATGGGGGATGCAAGAGCTTCCTGTGGACCTGTCTTTGTCCCTGCCATAAAAATGCTGGTGGAAAGTAGAAAGGCAAGTTGTGATCAGCATGGCAGTGCCAACATTGGCACCACCGTGCTTGACCACAGCTTTTCCCACTGCCACTGTGTTGGTATTGAAGATCCTGGTAGTGGCGGCAGTCTTGTGGCGGTCCAACCGACAGCATTGAAATCTGGCAGTGGGACCATTAGGGATATGGCAGTTGGACCGCTACTACGGGTACGGTGGTCTTAGAACCACAATACTCATAAGCAGGCCCACGTTTTTTTGTGCCCAATCTTGCACTGTAAGGGCTTTTCCTCATACTAAGAAGGCCTATGTTTCCTTCAGCACCTAGAATCACAAGATACAGGCTTTGTTGTAAACAGTTACATCCATTGGACTCTCAATATTAGAATGCGGTACGCAAAGAATTGACGCACATGTTAAAGTTCCCCACCACTCTGGTTTCTCCTCCTGGCCTTACATTGTCTCTGATTTGCACTGATTTATTGGTATGTTTTTATTCTGGAGTATCTATGAGTTATGCCAGTTTTTAAAGTTAAAAGATGTTCTACTCCCTTATACTTGTGCATTGCTTTGGTGCATACTGTGATTGCTATGAAAATTTTGAGTATCCTAGCTTATTAGGCTGTTTCATATAATTATTTTTATATTTCTTGATTTAGTTTGACAGCTCACCGATGTCGTGATGGTATCAATATCACTTGCTAATAACAGCAGTAGTTTATTTTTAGGTGGTCTTTGTTCCCAGGTATGAGTCAAAGGAACATTTTTCATTGCACATTGTCAATATTGTTCAATCTGTGCTGTGATCATGTCTTATTGCACTTCCAGTTTATATCTTGAATTGTTTCAATCCATGATAGGGACTGCAGATGTTGTTTGTTGATTTTAGCTGACATGGTTATGTGCTTTTATGATCAAATTTGAGCAAAGAAAGTAATACCTGACTTGAGCCAATATTATAGACAGGAATATCATAGGGTGGAGTGGTGCAGAGAGGAGTGGCATAGAGTGAAGTGTGCAAAGTGGAATACAGTAGAGTGAACTACCATGTGGTGGAATGGTGTAGCGTGGCATAGAGTCAAGACTCATAGAGTGGAATACCACAGAGTATAGTGGCATAATGTAGAGTGGTGTAGAATAGAGTAGCATGGAGTGGAAGAACACAGAGTAGAGTGGTGTATACTGGAGTGGGGTCGAGTGGAGTAGCATGGACTGGAAAAGTGTAGAGTGGAATAGTATAGAGTGGAGTGATGTACAGTGCAGTGGCATAGAGTAGAGTGGCTTAGAGTGCAGTGGTGTGTAGTGGAATAGAGTACAGTGGAGTGACGTAGAGGGGAGTGGTATAGAGTGGAATAGCATAGAGTTGAGTCGTATATAGAGTGGATTGGCATAGAGTAGAGTAGTTTAGAGTCAAATAGCATATAATGGAATGGTGCAGAGTGTACTGGTGTAGAGTGGAATGACGTAGAGTGTTGTGGTGTACAATCTTGTGGCATGGATTGCGGTTTTATAGTGGAGTGCGGTAGAGTGAAGAGGTGTACAAAGCAGTAGTGTACAGTGGTTTGCAGTGGAGTGATTTCCATTTGAGTGGCAGGTCTTAGAGTGGAGTGGCAGGTTGTAGAGTGGAGTGGCATGGAGTTTCTATAGTGGAGTGGAGTATCGTACAGTGGAATTGCAGCTCATAGAGTGAAGTGGCGTGTTGTACAGTGGAGTGTCATGTCGGAGAGTGTTGTTGAGTTGAGAAGAGTAGCTTACAGTCAAGGGGCATAAAGTAAAGTAGAATGTTATAGAGTTGAATGGCATAGCATTGGCTGAAGTGTTGTGTAGTGTATTTGTGTGGAGTGATATAGAATGTCATACAGAGGAATGTCATACAGTGTTGTAGAGTATTGTGGCATAGAGTTGAATTGTTTAGTTCAGTGGCATATAGTGCAGTAGAGTGCAATAAAGTGCTGTGGAATGGTGGTGAGGAAGTTGCGTAGTGTGTTGTTCAGTGGGGTAGAGTGTCACAGAGTTGAATTGAGTGGAGTAGAGTGTCACAGAGGGGCATAAAGTGTATTACAGTATCATAGAGTGGAGGTGCATAGAGTGTCATAGATTGCAGTTAGTGTTGTACCATGGCATAAAGTGGAGTGGTATACAGTGAAGTGGCATGTTGCATAGCGGAGGAGTGTGTTGTAGTTTCATGTGGTGTGTTATAGATTGGAGCGGTAGTAGAAGTGGAGAATGGCATGACGTGTCATAGAGTGTAGTGGCCTTTCATAGAGTGGAGTGTTGTGTAATAGGGTGGAGCTGGATGCAGTAGAGCGGAGTTTGTTGAAGAATGCCATAAAGATGAGTGGAGTGGCATACAGTGGAGGGACATACAGTGGAGTGGCACAAAGTGCAGTGACGTGCAGTGGAATAGAGTACAGTGGAGTGGCGTGGAGTAGATTGGCATAGTGTGGTGTGGCAGAAAGTGGATTGGCAGAGAGCGGAGTATTGTAGAGTCAAATAACATATAATGGAATGGTGCAGAGTGGACTGGAGTAGAGTGGAATGACGTAGAGTATTGGGGTGTACATTGTTGTGGTATGGATTGTCGTTTTATAGTGGAGTGGTGTAGAGTGAAGTTTTGTACAAAGCAGTGGCATACAGTGGAATTGTTTGCATTTGAGTGGCATGACTTAAAGTGGAGTGGCAGGTTGTAGAGTGGAGTGGCATGGAGTGTTCTAGAGTGGAGTGGAGTGGAGTGGAGTATCGTACAGTGGAGTCATGGGTCATAGAGTGAAATGTTGTGTTGTAAAGTAGAGCAGAATGTTGAGTTGAGAAGAATAGCATACAGATAAGTGTCATAAAAAAGAGTAGAATGTTATAGAGTGGAGTGGCATAGAGTTGACTGATGTGTTGTGCAGTGTATTTGTGTGGAGTGGCACAGAATGTCATACAGTGGAATACCATACAGTGTTGTAGAGTGTTGTGGTGTAGAGTTGAATAGTTTAGTTCAGTGGAGTATACTGAAGTAGACTGCAATAAAGTGCTGTGGAGTGGTGGAAAGGACATTGCGTAGTGTGTTGTGCAGTGGGATAATGTTGTAGAGTTGCATAGAGTGCAGCAGATTGTCACAGAGTGGCATAAAGTTGAGTACAGTATCATGGAGTGGAGGAGCATAGAGTGTCATAGATTGGAGTCAGTGCTGTATCATGGCATACTGTGGAGTGGTGTAGAGTGGAGAGGCATGTTGCCTAGCGGAATAGTGTGTGGCAGAGTCATGTGGTGTGTCATAGAGTGGAGTGGTGTGTAGTAGTGGGGAATGGCATGAAGTGTTGTATGGTGGAATAGAGTGTCATAGACTGTAGCAGCCTATCATAGAGTAGAGTATTGTGTCATAGAATGGAGCTGGGTGTAGTAGAGTGTGTTGAAAAGTCTCATAAAGATGAGTGGAGTGGCATACAGTAGAGAGGCATACAGTGGAGTAGAGTGTTGCTGAGTGACATAGAGTGTAGTAGCATGTTGTCTAGTACAGTGGAGTGTTGGGTGATACAGGGGGGTGCCATACTGTGTCTTAGAGTAGAGGAGTGTAGTTTGGAGTGGCACAGAATAAAGTTGGATATTATAGACTTGAGTGGCATAGAGTGGAGTGGCATGTCATAGAGTGGAGTGGCATTTGGTTGTCTGGGGTGACACGTTGTAGAGTGGAGTTGCATGGAGTGTCTTGCAGTGGATTGAACTGTCATAAAGTGGAGTGGCTTGTTGCGCAGTGGAGTGGTATAGAGTGGAGTGGCATTTCATAGATTAGAAAGGAGTGGCATGTCATAGAGTTGCATGTGTCATAATGTCTTAGAGAGAAGGGGTGTAGCGTTGGTGGCGTAGAGTGAACTGGGATGCCATAGAGTAAAGTGGCGTATAATGGGTTGGCTTTTCATACGGTGGAGGTGCATGTGGTACAGTGGAGGGGCGTGTTGTAGAATAGAGTAGAGCGTCATTGAGTGGAGTGGTGTGAAGTGTCATACAGTGGAGTGGCATGTCATTGAGTGTAGTGACATTTGTGTTAATGTAAAGTAAGATATAATTACTGTTCCAAACTATAACACCACTTTAACATTCGATATTCTCAGTTAATTTCTAGGGTATTTTTACCTGAAATTATACTTAGCTAAATACTTCATTACTACATGTAATGACTACCCCTGCCATCAATAGCCGACAGTGGAGTTGATTGCAGGGCCTGGCCTGTGGAAAGGCCTCACGTCCAACTTCTTTCAGG
Source organism: Pleurodeles waltl (assembly GCF_031143425.1). NCBI lineage: Eukaryota > Metazoa > Chordata > Amphibia > Caudata > Salamandridae > Pleurodeles > Pleurodeles waltl. The sequence goes on along the minus strand of NC_090445.1, from coordinate 930,616,871 downwards.
CAGACAGACCCACATCAGCAAGGAACCCCTATGAGCGCCCCTAGCCCTGCTACAGGCAGACACCATGCCTAACTCCCTGCAATCACCCTACCTCCTACAGCAAACAGCCTTTCAGTATGTGCAGCATGTGGTTGGTCTCACAGGTCCTGGCCATACTCAGGCAAACTTACTGAGTTTGTCAAAGAGTCACAACACAAAAATTTAAAAGTGAGCCTATTGGCTCTATTAAGGGCTAAGCATATCTATCTATCTATCTATCTATCTATCTATTTATCTATCTATCTATCTATCTATCTATCTATCTATCTATCTATCTATCTATCTATCTATCTATCTATTTATTTATCTATCTAACAATCTATATATATATACAAATATATATATATATATATCAAAGAGCAAATAAATTATTGAATGATGAACAAACTGATGTCTCCACAACAAATAGACAGCAAATGCAAGGAGAGAAGAAGAGAAAATGTTATGCCATAATGAAAGATTTAGAACATGCTCGAATAATGGGAGTCAATAAATGGTGGGAGAAAACCACCCTGCAAAAAAATATTGAATATAAAATAATTCCACAGGGTTTGCGAATCCTAATCATGCGACCCTGAATGACTTGGATGACGATCTGATCAATAACTGGCAAAATTTTACAAATGAATGTTCCTTAAAATTGATCAGAACTTTGAATATACACGCAGAAAAAAATAGAAAAACTGATGGTGAAAATCAAAAAATTAGAACAGGAATTGGAAAAAGATTGGAACAATTGGAAAAGAAAATTAACAAATATGAATCAAAAGTACAAAGGAAAAAAGCAAAAAAAATTTAATTGAGATAGAATAGATTACACATCTGGTCGCATTTCTACATTTGCCAGAAAATATGAAATGCTGAGAAAAAGAGTGGCAACGGATGGGGCAATGGATCAGGAAACACCTGAAATAACTGACAGTTCTGAAGCAAGCTCTGTGGAAGGTGAAGAGTCCAATGTTACAAATGTTGATTTTTCTTGGGAACTGAGATTAATACAAATAATAACAAGACAGAGAGGGAGAGGAACAACTTATGGGAGAGGATACCAGAGACAACATTTGGGCAAACCAAAATCAGAGAGACTAGAAGAGGAAACAAGATGAGGACAAGGAAGAGAAACAAGAAAGTAAAATGTGTGAACAAATCAAACACTGAAAACATAGTCATTAACCTTTCCTCTAAGACATTAAGCATGGATCAAAATAAGGTCCTAAACAAAGGATTATCATTTTGTCAAACTGCAGAATTAAATCTAGCAAATCTCCAAACTGACCTGCAAAGTTTTTGTCAAAAATTAAAACTCAGGAAGTATTTTGAATCTCACCCCTTCAGGTCAGAAGTGATAAGGTGAATCAACCGAGAACCTCCAATATTGCTGTGAAGGGCTCAACAGCTTTTAGAACACTCATAGAATTAGTAAGGGAGTCTGATGAGACTTTGAAGGATGTGAACATTTCAGAGGTATCTGATGAACAACTATTTAGAGAATTGGACTTAATAACATGGAAAGGAGGAGAAAGTGGACTAAAACCTCCATTATGGTTTTGTCCACAGCTACCACTGGGGAACAAAATTGATCTGTTCCAAGAATTAGTGATAGAGGAATTTTATAATGTAACATAAAAAAACCACTGAAACAAAAACAGAGTAATTTAACCCAAGGGGAATGGAAGCCTTTAAAAGAATTGAGAGAAGAGACAACAATCATAATTAAAACTTCTAACAGAGGTGGAAATATTGTGGTCCAAGATACCTCTGCATATATGAAAGAAGCAATGATGCAATTGAACAATATAAAACATCATAAAAAATTCAGAACAGATCCCACCAAAATGATAACTTTGGAACATCACAAAAAACTACAAGAATGGTACAATGCAGTTCTCCTTGATGAGGAAGAATACAGCTACCTCAGGAGTGAACATCCAATCACCCGAACTATTTACTTTCTCCCTAAGGTGCACAAAAGCTTGAAGGAGCCACTGAGCAGACCCATTATCAGTTCTATTGGATCCCTGCTTGAAAACACCTCTAGATTCATTGATAAGTTTCTAATGAGCTATGTCAGTGCATTGCCTTCTTTTTTAGGTGATACAATGGATTTCTTAGCCAAAATACTTGACATCCCCTGGCAAGAGAACTAAATCATGGCCGCCATTGATGTCACATCCTTATGTGCTTCCATACTTTATAGAACATTTGAACATGCTTACAGAAATGTTACTTTTATGCTTGACACATAATAATTTTATCTTCAATGGTGAATACTATTTACAAAACCAAGGTGCAGCTATGGGGACTTCATTTGCTCCAACATATCCAAACCTATTGATGGGACTCTGGGAATCAGGGACTATTGGGAGAGAAGAAGATCTGGAAACCATGTCACACTTGATTTTTTGGACGAGGTTCATCGATGATATTCTTTTGATATGGGAGGGAGAAATGAAGGAATTGAAAAAATGTTTATCTCATCTCATCTCTGTAATAACCTCAAATTAAATTTCACCCTTGCATAAATGCAGTTCAGATAACATTCTTGGATATGAATGTTTTTGTAAAGGAGTCAAAGCTCTGCACAAAGATTCAACAGAAAATAACCTCTTGCAATAGTTTACTCCATGTGAACAGTGGTCACCCAAAAAAACTCAAGTCAAGCATCACAGATCATGAAATGTTGAGGGCTAAAAGAAATTGCTCTGAAATGGATGATCTAGAAGAGCAACTACAAGATATGAAAAAGTGGTTCCTTGCTAGGGGCTATCCAACTGAAGTATTAAATGATGCTATCAGACAAGTGAATAATAAACCAAGGGAGGATCTCCTAGTGACATGTGGGACAACAAAATAGAGGAATAAAAAAAATCTGCATGATCCTACATTATAACAGTCAACATAAGCAACTCAGGAAGATCTAGGATTGGAAATGGAGAGTACTCCAGCAAGATGAGACTTTAAGAAATGCACCAACAGAACATCCTAGTGTTACCTATAGAAAAATGGCATACTTAGGGAACCTTCTGACTCAAAGCCATTTTACAACCAAAAAAGTGGCGTCCAAAAGCTAGCTGCCCACTCCTGGATTTTGTTGATGTGAGAAATGTAAAGCATGTGAATATGGGGTCAACATGTCTACATGTAAACTGTATGATGGAAGAAATGAAAAGATTAGAGAACATATTACTTGTGAATCCAAACTTGTGATCTATGTCTGAAATGACCTTGCAAAAAACAATATGTGGGGAAGCACAAAAAATAAACTGAAATTGAGAATTTTACAACACTTACGTGCTATAAAGAACAAAGACTTCTACCCACTTGCAAAGCATTTCCGAGAAAAACATGATGGTGACGTTAGTGGATCAAATAGTTTGGAATAAAACACATTAAAGTTGAGGAACGTGGAGGAGACAATTAATTCATCTTAAGAAGAATGGAATCATGCTCAATAACTAGGTTGGGAACAAAGATTCCACATGTACATATTCTGGATGCAGAATTGCATTTGCATTTGTAAGATGCATGAGATTTAGAACAAGGACTTTGTGGTATAAGGTGCTGACAGCTTATAATCTTTGCAAGTGTGTGCAGTAATCACATACAAATGAGTAGAGCAATAGTAAAGGATTTGGAAATAGGGGGAAAAAAAACTCTTTTTTGTCATGCCCTAGCAATGTAATTTATAAAAGAGATTACTGATTGTGCACTTTACCTAATGAATTTGGCCCTTATTGATCTCCCTGAAAAAATAATTAAATATGTATTGAATTATAAATGTACCTCAAGAATGAAAATTTCTACTTTAGAACAAGAGCAGTTATGGTTTTTGAAAAATTCTTGATCAAACTATTGAAGAAAAAATTATTTAAAAATCAGTAGAAATCACTAATAGAAATGATAAATGATTATATTGAATTATATAATTTTAGAAATCTTTAAACTGCATTTGCAAAGTTTGCACATAGTGAATTTGTGAACTTTTTAAGTTTTAGGATTTTTAGAAATTTTTATATAACTTTTCTGAATTTTATGATGTATTTACATACTTAACCATGGAGATATTCTGGGAATTATGATTTACTGAAATATGAGACTAGTTGCACTTTAAACATTTGCACTTTAAAAATCTCCAAAAATCTCTTTTTAGAAATGAAAATAGTTGCACTTTATGCATACATATATGGATGATTGCTGATTATTAATCTAATTTCTTAATTATGAATATGTAGAATGCACTATGCACTTTCTCACATCTCAAAAGAACAATGACAATAGACATGATCCCTGGTTGTTCTGAGACTTGTCATTAAAAAGAGGTATTCTAAAATGAAAGTTTTATGATTAATGTTGGATGCCCATTTTACATAATGTAATTCTTTTCAGGAGATGCTTGAAACTGAAATTAAGTATAAAATGTTGTAAGAATATGAAATGACATATACAAAAGGAGTGTATTTGCTTCCATTGTACTTTACAGAAATTACAACAAACATGGCACTGGTATCATGACCAAGTGGGAAGCAAAATATACTCTCTAGTCTTTTAATGGGTGTGGGGGAGGGACTGCACTGTGTGTTCACCTTTATAATGAGACTATCAGCAATGTAGGCCTCTATGGTCAAGACGAAGGCATAACGCCAAAATGCGTCCAACCCAAATTCTCCTTTCCCTTTGCACTGCTTGCACTTTTTGAAAGCACGGACAAGGAAATATAAAAATAAATAAATTATTTTGACAAACTGAAGACGGTTTCTGCAGTGCAGTGATTCTGACCCTGGAGGTCGGACGGATGTGAACGCATATATATATATTCCCAAGCAATCAAAGAAAATACAGGCAAAATCAGATGAAAGTAATGTCAGAATGGTAATGGAATATACCAAAGAAAGTGGTCTAATTAAGAAAATCTTATGTAAGCATTGGCATGTCATACAGAAGGATCCGGACTTGGTTCCAGAAATAGGCTCAGGTCCACTGATTATGTATAGAAAAGCACCGTCATTAAAAGATTATGTTGTAAGAAGTCACTTTACTATAAAAAATCAACAGAATTGGTTAACAGAACAACACTGTGGCTTTGTAAAGTGTAACAGCTGCAAAGCCTGTAAAATTGGGAAATCAACTAAAGTAGTGAAATTATGGAATGAAATGGAAATGAATATTAAACATCGAATAACCTGTAATACAAAATTCACAGTTTATGTAAGTGAATGCCATTGTGGCTTGAGATACATAGGTAGTACAATTTGTATGCTAAAGAAAAGGATTTTAGAACATGTTAGAGCAGTTTTACATAAGGATCTCACATATGCCACAGCCAAACATTTCAAGCAGCATGAAATGAACAGTTGGAAAATGTTACGATATTATGGAATAGACCACATTCCTGAATATGAAAGAGGTGGAGACAGAGTAAAAAAAACTGAGACAACTTGAATCCAGATATATTATTTTAATGAGGACAAAGAGCCCTTTGGGATTAAATAATGATGAGGAGCTTCATGTTCATCTTTAATTGCTGAACCTTATATATAGTATTATTAAGTTCTTAAGTCTAATTTGAGAAACATCAAAATCGGCAAATTAATATGTTCTTGTACATCATGCAGGATGAATGATTTTGTTAATACAAATGTGGCGAATATCTATAATTAATCATTTTAATTATTACTTTTTATTTCCAAATGAAAAGGCTGATTGTTATTAATCCATTATTTATGATTTGTGATGTCCTCCTCTAATATGGATCTTCTAGTTTTCAATGCACTTAGAATTCTATTAATTTAATTTGAGAATGTCTTTAATAATTTTGTATTGAAAAATATATTGTATATTGTATTTTATATACAAAGAACTACTTAGACCAAAATGCATTGTAGCGTTTTCTGAAACAAAGTATTATTAATAGAGGTAATAAAGGAAGGACTATGTAACTGAGAAGAAGACTGTAAAGTCGAAATGTGTTGTTTTCTTTGCACCAAATAAATCTTTAAATCGTCCTTTGGCTGAACGGAGTGCGCGGCAATTGTATATTTTTTTGTTCACAAAGATTTCTGAGGGTTCGGCCAGCCCCCCTACCTCGCACCAGCTGTTGTGCACGTCGTTTTCTTTGGTGCGCTTTGTTCTGATATATATATATATGTATATAGATATAGATACATATATATATATATATATATATATATATATATATAGATATATATATATATATATATATATATTGAAAAAATCACTGCACTCCGTTTTGCATTTTTCCTGAAAAATTCACATTGTTTAATTGACACCAACAAACACCAACGTGTTTCAACTCAGAAGAGTCTTATTAACGTCTGATGAGTCCTTTTTCAATATTCATTAAATACCACTACCACAGTGTGCCCATAACGAGGCATTCTGGGATATGTAGTTTGACATAATAAAATAGACAAAATTTAGAGTAAAGAAAGTTAAACCTAAATATCACAATGAATCAACCATGGCCAGTATGTGAAACCATGTACAATTCCAATAACACTCTTACATACTATATGATCTAATTACATGAACATTGCAATTTGTCTCCGGGTCAAAGAAAAATGGTTTACATTGTCCAACATTGGCCGGTTATGTTACAATGTCTAAATGTATTTACAATTAAATTAAATGGGCAACGGAATCAATGGAACTAAAAAGGTAAGATGGTATTCAGTCGTAATTTATTACTGTTCACAGTTATGGTCATATAGAAGGATATATGCACAAAGTGAACTATACATACAAACAAGATTCATAAGTGGTTGTTTTATATTTGTTGGACAATGCAAACCATTTTTCTTTGATCCAGAGACCCATACGTGCTGAAAACACATAGGCCCTCATTCTAACCCCAGCGGTCTCAGACCGCCGGGGCCAGGGTCGGCGGGAGCACCGCCGACAGACCGGCGGTGCCCCGCAGGGTATTCTGACCGCGGCGGTTTGGCCGCGGTCAGAAAGGGTAAACCGGCGGTCTCCCGCCGGTTTACCGCTGCCCTTAGAATCCCCCATGGCGGCGCAGCTTGCTCCGCCGCCATGGGGGATTCTGACACCCCCTACCGCCATCCTGTTCCTGGTGGTTCGCCCGCCAGGAACAGGATGGCGGTAGGGGGTGCCGCGGGGCCCCTGGGGGCCCCTGCCGTGCCCATGCCAATGGCATGGGCACGGCAGGGGCCCCCGTAAGAGGGCCCCACAAAGTATTTCAGTGTCTGCCTAGCAGACACTGAAATACGCGACGGGTGCAACTGCACCCGTCGCACCTTCCCACTCCGCCGGCTCAATTCTGAGCCGGCATCTTAGTGGGAAGGTTGATTTGCCCTGGGCTGGCGGGCGGCCTTTTGGCGGCCGCCCACCAGCCCAGGGCAAATCCCAAAATACCCTCAGCGGTCTTTCGACCGCAGAGCGGTATTTTGGTGGGGGAACTTCGGCGGGCGGCCTCCGCCGCCCGCCGAAGTTAGAATCACCCCCATAGTGCCTTACATCCATGACATAACACTTACACACTCCATTGACACTGCACATGCACACAACACAACCACAGCAACCAACACACTCAGCTACACAAACACACTCACACACATGCATAGCTACATACATGAAAACACCGTCTGCCACACAACACTCATTTGAATGTGTCACACAACAACACCACATACACAACAACATCAGTCTCACATGCAAGTGACCAATCCACAAACACACACATACACATACTGATTCACATACACAACAGAGAGCACAAACCTACCCGTAAACCATTGTTCGGAGTGAGTGTAACGTCATTGTGTTGCCAGCATTCATCTTTCAATGAATGATGACACCACAAGGACAGTTGTGTATGTGTGTGATATGCGTGTTGTGCCAGTCTGTCCCCAGCCATGTGTGACACCATTGTGTACCCCACATATGCATGTCACAGTTTTTTTTTAAATGACTGTTACATGTAAATGCCTGCAGTGGTCCCGACCTTCTGTGCAGTGCCCATCCAACATACCCTGGCAATGTGGCATCTCTATCATCAAGTCTGGCAATGGGGGGTTGTATTTTCTCCGTTCATCAGTGGCAGCAGTGATGGCAGGTGTTGTCCCAGTCATGTGTAGTCGAAGACAATAGTAGACTGGGAAAAAAGATAAGTTATCAACCTCTGCCCCTAATCCACCAACTCAGACATGGAGGTCGGACCACCACTTTTTTCTTGGTGGTAAGGCACATCCAAATCCGCACAGCGGGAAGGAGGACCGGGGTTTTCTGGCATCCACTTGTTACTCTCCCACTATTGACACTGGCAGTGTTTCTTGGCAGAGACGGCGGTTTGCATGCGGATTTTCGGATATGGGAATACCAATATATAAATCCAAGGGGGGCAGATCATAACGGCAGTGGACGGGTTTTCAGTCTAAAAGTCGATTGCAGGACCATTACCGCCAACATCTAAATCAGGACGTCAGTCTAATAGTCTTTGTGAGAAAACTGGGCTGATTGCAGAAGCCCCCTAACTTTTTGCCCCCATTTCACACTTTTTGCTGGTGTTTTCCTGACTCTGCTAACTAGTCCCTTGGCCTGAGCTCTGTGTAAAACGAGTATGCAAATTAGGCTAGTTATAATTGGCTATGTCATCCTACCTATAAGTCCCTAGTCTATGGTAGGTCATGTAGGTTTAGGGACCCCAGCATAGGTGGTGAACCCATAAGTGCACTGCTGAGGCGTCCAAAGTCATTTTAAAGGCAGACCTAACCTCCAAAACTCAGTTTCTGCCATTCTAGATTTTTGGAGCATCTTGCTCCCTGGGATTGATTTTTGCCACACTTCTCAGGAAGTGGTCATCCAAGAGGGTAGTGGCCTACCTGTGATTTGACTATTGTGCCCCACCAGGTTTTCATCCCAGGAACAAGGACAATTTTGGCAGAGCTGCACCCACACCTCAGATCCCTGCTGGAAGAAGATACTGGAGAAGAATCACTGCCCTGCTGGCCCTTTGGCCTACTCCTGGACACTGCACTCACAAGGACTGCACCATCTGCACACGTTGGGCTTCAATAGGAAAGGCTTTTGCCTCGCTTCTGCAACTTAAGGAGTTTACTCCCTGTAAGCTTCATGAATAATTGAGCTGCCCAGAGTCCCCTGCATCAAGTCCTGCAAGAAGAGCCCAAATGACCAGAGTTCAATGGCCATTTGAGGATTCCGAACAGGTGCATGCTGGGAATTCTAATCCCAACTCCCAAGGATCAACTTAGAGCTTCTGGAAACGTGAATCCAAAAAGGGCCTCTGGAAGAAAATATAGAACTTTGGAGACATTTGTAACAACTGTTGTAATGTGCTCCATAAGTTGAATAGGTGCATTGTGGGACTTGTAGTCCCAGATTCCAAGAGACAAACCAGGGCCTCCGAACCCTTGGCTGGAGCTGTGGACCACTTTCCTGTATCAAGAAACATTTCTGATAGTAAAAAAGTATAAATATGGGCCTAAGTGTAACAGCATTACATCATTGGTGGCCTGAACTCTGGACTTTGTCCCTGTCCAGTGTGACCTTTTTTTTTGAACCCTTTTAGCGCTATTTGCTTCTTGGCGCAAAAAAACAGTTATTCCTTAAACATTTGTATCTCTGGTTCCCCTAATCGGATTTTAATCATTTTTATGCCATTTTAAATATAATAATATACTCTATTTGTATAAATTGGTGTTGGATTTTTATTGTGAAGTGTGTTTGACTTATTTACTGTTTTGTGTTTTTTAAATGCTTTACACACCTGTCTCCTAAATTAAGCCTTGTTGCTCATTGCCAAGCTACCAAGGGTTGCGCAGGGATTAATTTATTGAGACCTGACTGGACCTAGTGGGGGTTAGTGGCTTATGGCTAAGTGTAGATACTTACCTGCCCCTACCAATAATCCACTTTCCAACACTCATTGATATGGCCTATTCGTATTTATTAAGAACATTTTGTGGCTGAGGAGGGTCAGTCTGCAGTATTAGCAGGATTGGCTTAAGGAAATTTAGCATAAATCCTGGGATCAGAGATAACCATCTAAGAGCCCTCCTGTTGAAAGATTTTTCAATATATTGCTAGATATGGTGATGTACACCTGATAATATCACATAAGAAGTGGTTTATGATCACGCCACTGTGCTTTATAATTTTCCCATCATGGATGACTAATGTTCATCAGCAGTCCTAACATAAACAAATCTACTTAACTCTTCAGGGATAATGCATATTTGACACTCCAGTTTACGGATCATATGTCATTAGCTACCAAGAACATTTTGACCGCCTGCGACTTTTGCACAATTTATTGCAATGAATATTTTCATAAAATATGTTGCGTGGACCAATTTTCTCATTTTAATGATTCAAAAAAGGGTCATTAAAATCTAGTATTGATCACAAAATTATGAAGAAAGCTTTAAGTGTTTACCCAGCCATTGACCTGGGCAAAGACATCCTGTGTAGCTGACTTGTGAGTGACAGTATAAAAACTGGTGGCTAGTCCAGCTGAAAGTCTTACACTTCAGAGCTAGAATCAGTCCTGCAAGGCAACAATCTTCATGGGTCATGTATGGAATGGTAACCAAAATGTGATGCAGTTGAAAACTGTACCTAAAACATATATTAGCAATGTAGTTGAATTCAAGTTAGTGGCACCTATTGTGTGGTACACTGAAGTAGTGGACCTCAAGGTAATGCTATACAAGGTTTAAAGTTTTCCATTTAACATCGTCAAAGTGGGGACTGACACAATTGTTATTAGACAGTAAATCAGACTATGCAGTAGGAGTAATTTAAAAAGACAGTAATCCTGGTTGTGATGAAAACAGGGCCTTTCCAATACAAAATGTTTCACCTGGTTGAAAGTAAATAAGTACGTTTTCCAGTTATTTAAAAGCATCACATTTTTTTCAGGAAAAAATTTATTTAAGAACCACAAAAAAAGAGCAAAATTATTGTTATCCAGTTCAGTCCAAACTATTGAAGTATTCTTAGCACCATGCACTGCAACCCTCAATCAACTGCCTCTACATTCATATAATTACATATTCAATGACCTATTCCAAAGAAAGTGCATTATCTTTACATCTTTATATCCTTTTGAATCAACTCTAAAATCACAATATATAAAAACCTTTTGTGGCTAGGATTTCATTCTACCAATTCTACCAATTCAACCATTTCGCAACAACAGTTAAGTGCAGCAGGATAAAGTGTGTTGTGCTTTAGATGTTTGCCAAAGTTCTTGACCTTGCTGGATCAATAAGGGAGGGAGTATATATCAAGTGACACATGCCTCAGCTACCAGGCAACCCTCACTATTTAATATTTTTGGTCTAGTGGAAAGACGTGAAGTGAGGAATAGACCTAAGAACATTTTACCTCACATGTAGGTGACAAACCAGTTTGAAGCATTTCATTTGTTTTCCCTACAGTTATGTTGATAGCTGTATCAAATTAATTTCCCGCTTCTTTTCTCCCATGCCTCTCTTGTTTTGCATCATTTAGGTGTATTTTTTGTTGTTGGCCTAAGAAAGCTGACTCCCCAGCTGTCAAACATCCATTCAGCAAATCAATTAGGAATTTCCATTATTCCTTTTTACTTTTTACTGTTATTATTTGTGTTGTCTGTCCATTTAAGTGTCAGACCTGCATATCCTGAAACATAAGATTGTCAGTGACGATTCAAAAGCAATGAATATTTGTTTTATATTTGAAAATTTCCAAAGGTGCTAGCAGTTTCATCTTTAATGGCTGTGATATTAAACCAACAAAAATATCACGTTTTCTCCCATCCAAAGTAGCCTTGTGCTCAGCAGATATTTGTCATTTGAACATTGTTAGAAAGAACCAACTGAGGCTGCCAACACTACAGTACTATTCAACTTTGGCATGTGTCAAAGTCTTTTCCTATGATTCTTTACTGTAGGCCAGGTAATAAGCCAATACCTCTGCTTCTTTGTCTTAACCCCACTACTCATCATTTGTGCAGCCCATCACATTATAGTACAAGACAAAGAATGGCTGCCTCCAAATCCCAAGACAGAATGGAGGGAGAACGGTAGAGTATACGGCTACTGTGCCTAGTTCTTCTGCACCTTTTCAGCTTGTATGTTTCAGTGTGGAACTATAAATATTAGTTTCAAATTCTATCACAACATAAAACAGTACTTGGGATCGAAGGGACATATTGAGGCAGAGTCCCACACTACAACCAACTAATATTATAAGCTTAAGGAAAAAGATAGTCACATTGTGTGACTTTCTGTTTTAAGTTCCACATATGTCATGTATCTCAGGTTAATCTATAGGCATAGGGATGAATACCCATCTTGGCTGCCTCCAAACCACATTCTGCACACATTTGCTAGTTTGGGATTTTTATACTTAGATTTGCCATCTATACACTTTATCGTCTGGTTATAATAAAAAGTGCCATTCACACATACACTCCTTTTGAATGATTTATGCAGAAAAGCCAATGTTTCATATAGAAATGCAAACTGTTATCAAAACAGAGAAAGCCTCCTTCCGCCGCCACATTTATTCTGAGTGGGGTTGGATTTTGACAAAGAGATTAGCAAACGTTTCTTGTACTTTTCTGTGTTAATAACATATATAATACCATGTATTTTACTGTTGTATAAAATATATGGGATAAATATCCCCTGTATACCTTATAAGGATTTTGTAAGCTTCCAAGAGCTTCCATGACCATGTAGAGGAACAAGGCCAAATGGCAAGTTCCTTTGTTAGAAGATGGAGCTCCGAAACAGGGGGTGTTTTATAATATATAATACAAGGTCACACCATCATCTTTCTCACAAACTACTTAAGTTCTTAGAGCATTGCCATTTTAAATGAAGGATAGAGCATGTTTGCCATTATATTGAATGGTATCTGTAAAGAAAAATACACATATCAAAAAGGCTGCTAGATATTTGCTGCAAAAAGGTATTAGAATCAATTTCACACAAGTAAATTTTTATGACAAAAAACTGCAGTATCTTGGAATGAAGGATCATGCAGAACGACTCCAACTTTTCCATAATTACCTCAGGAGTGCAAAAAATAAATTTGTTGCCATAAATATCTAATTCTGCATGTCACTGTAAGGTAGTAAACAGAGCAAGAGAAAAATTATCTTTTTTTTTTTAAAACACCTGCTTTGGTTATGAATTGTGGCATGACCTTCCTTTCCCCTTGGCTGCTGGCTCTGAAAGCAGACATTGTGGTGTCAGAATGTGAGTGTAACAAATAATTACAGGTGATGTCATTCCTTTATAATTGGTGAGGGGATACATGACAAGTTGCCAATTATAAAAAAAATAGAGACCTGTTATTACGATGATAGTGCAGAATCCTGTCTATTACATAAATATAGATCTCGAAATTAGGAACAACCTTTACATAATGTCTCTTAATTAATAACTAGAATGTACCCTAAACCGATTCTAAACATTTTAGCACACGTCACCTTTATATTACGCATAACATAAACTATGGTGTATTAAGAGTAACAATAGTTATAGCTAAAGCACAAATTGATAAATGCACATTTTGTCAGAATGGAGCTAATATAGCATTATAGCATATGGTGTATTGCTAAAAATGAATATAATGTTTGAGAAAGTATAATTTGCTTGATGCATTTTTAGCGCACAGGAACAAAAGGGAGTTCATAACCATATGGATACTTGTGACTGAAAGTAAATTACAACTGAAATCTATTACATGTGTTTTTAAAATAGTTGGGCATATGGGAGTGCTAACAATGCTGCTTTCAAAATGCACATTATGAAAGGATTTAAATTGTATATTTGTCTTACAAAAGCCTTTTGCAAAGACATTCAATAGCGTGCTGTTGACAATGTTTTATAATGTAGTTAAAATATTATATTTCATGCTTAAGCAGAATGGTTCATTTAAATAAGACCTTGTTCACAATATATTCCCAGTTTTTCCGATCCCTAATATTGGATCACAGATGGATACCAATTCAGTATCTGGAAGGGGCGTGTTGTAGGCATCACTTCCAAATATAGAACCAGTGTCCTATATATCAATGTTTTGAAACAGAATCCAGATGCAAATCATTGAACATTTGCTGACACTCAAAGGAGGTGTTAATGCATTCACAAAGCTCAGCACCTCTACCCCTTTGTGAATGTAAAGAAACAAGGTGGTGAAATGTTGGCAGTGGTGCCCTCCACTCGCAACTCTACAACTATATAAAAAAAATAAACCTTTTTTCAAATGTAGTTCAGTTTCCTTTATGGAAAACAGACTTCACTAAATGAAAGTTTGATTTATTCAAATATAATCCGAGACAAGATGGTCTGTTTTATAATGCAGCTAAAATAATTTATTACATGCTTATACAAAAGGGTTTACTGAAACAAGACTTGTTAAATCTGCTGAAATGAAATATCACACTTGAAAACTGTGTGTCAGATGTACTGAGCTGAGCATTTAACAGCTGCAAGAACTTCAATTGGGCATTTATGAATGTTAAAATGCTTTTTACTATGTACCAATCCCAGTTTTTCTGACTCCTTAAATGGAATCCGAGATGGGTACCAATTGCCTATTTGGAAGGGGTGTGTTGTAGGCTTCACTTCCAAATACAGAATTAGTACCTTAGGTATCTAGATTTTGAAACAGAATCCAGATGCAAGTCACTGATAATTTACTAACCTCAAAAGAGGTAGTAATGCATCCATAAAAGAAAAGATGTCCACTAAGGATCCCTACCTTTTTTTGAACGTTAAAAAAGGTTTGTAGTGCCCTACCACTATCATGTCTTAATCAAACTTTAAAAACATATTTTTTTAAATGTAGTTCTAATTTTATTATGGAAAACAGACAACTTTATATTGAAGTTTGCTTTATTAAAAGTAATCCCAGTGATTTAAAATATTGAAAATTAATACAATAACATGTAAAATAAATATGCAGGCCTTAGTCAAAACACAATACCTTTTAATTCAACCAAGAGAAGTAGACTGTTACATTTACACATAGTAGGTTTGGATATCTGAAACTGCATTTTCTGCACAGCTGACCCTAGGTTAAAAATGTGACATGTTGAACTTCTGACAAGCTGACATGATGTGAAAGTGTTGTCTTCATGGGAATACACAAAATTAGCTGGGGAACATGGCGGGCTGCGGTAGGGGAGCAGCGCGCTAGGACGCTTACCTGCTCACCTGGGTAGCGAAGGTGACGGTGCTGCTTGGAAATGAGGGCACGCTCTCTGGATGTGTGGGCCAATGACGAGGGCAGGAAGCTTGTCGAGGTGCACGGCAGTGGTGCAGTCAGAGGCTGGTGTAGGGCATTGGAGCCGTGCCGAGCTTCATCGAATGTGCCGAGGAACAGCGCGTATTCCCCTTCGGGGAAAGGGTGGCAGCGGCAGCATAAGAAAGGCTGCCGGCATAGGGAGAGAGAAGCCTGGAATGGAGGTGAAGAGGAGTGTGAGGGGTGCGACGGCAGAGGCGAAGGCGGCGACAGCCGTCGGAGCAGCAGTAAGAGAGAGCGGGGGGGATTGTAGCACAACCCCTCCTAGGTTTTTGGAAACAGATGGACTGGGACAGGAGGTGTCTTGTAAAGGGCGGAAGGGGGGTTCCGAAGCATGGAGAACAGGAAGAGCAGGCAAAAGTAAAGAGTCTGAATGGAGCAAGAATAGTGTGAAGAGGGGGAGCAAAAAAAAACACAAAATTAAAAGCAAACTTACGTCCTCCTTGAGATCTTACTTTAGGGTTAGACCTGATGTTACTGCACTTACTCCAGGGCAGGTAAAGACCCAGAGCAAACAGGTAATGGATGCCCCTGGCCTGCAAACAGAGGAACAGTATGGAGGCACTATTGGAACAGTAGAAAATGGCGTACTCTCATCTCTCCAAGCCAATGGATGTTCTGAGGAGGTGCAAGCAAGATTTTGGGTTCCCTCCCTTGCGCAGAGCAGTAGTGAGGAATCTGCCTCCCTACAAGCCGCTGATCCAGCACCAGTGGTTCCCCAGACGCTTAGGTTTCAGGCTGTGTCGGAATCTATAGCTCCTATTGCTACTTCCCTTGCCCCAGGCTCCTCAATTAAGACAATGATCCTCTCTGTTTCTGAAGATATAAAAAAGGGCTTTGCAAATTCCGAGATAAACCAGAGGGAGATAAGGGAAGCCTGTGAGGTATTAGAAAGGAAGTTTGACATTCTGACGACAAGAACTCAAGCCTTAGAAGAGACTGAGGGAGGAATGAAGGAGGAATTGAGATTACATAAAGAATAGATCCAGGTACTAAAAGGGAAAGAGCAGGAGTTACAAAATAAATTAGAGCAATTGGAAAATTACTCACAAAGAAATAACTTAAGACTATTGAAGATACCGGAAGGAGTGGAAGGGGGAAATTTGAAGTCCTATGTGGTCTCCCTCATCAAATCTGCAGTTGGGCTTGATGAAAGTAAAGAAGAGATTGAAAAGGATATTCAGAGGATCCATAGAGACCCTTTTACGAGGAGGCCTAACAGTAGTAAACCTCGGAAAATGTTGATACATTTTCTAACTTACTAGCTGAAAGAAAAGATCCTGACTAAAGCACTAAAACAAAAAATCTTAAAAGTAGATGATGTCATGTTTGAGATTAGGTCAGATTTATCCAGATCTACAATGGATCAGCAGTGGGAGTTGGGGAAACGCTTGGAGGAATTTAAGAGCTTAGGGGCTTCAGAGCAGCTAAAATTCCCTGCGTTTCTTCGAGTTATGTATAATAACAAAATGCATAATATAAGGGATGTAAATCGAGCGGATGAATTGTTGGCAGCAATCAGGAGTGGGCTGGCCGAACACCAGTGAAGGTTTCTTTATTTGAGTGAATGATTATGCCCACGAATACAGGAACGTTCTAAAAATGGGGCTAACATCGGCCCTTAAATTGGGTGGGTTCTCTAAGGGAGGGGAGGGGAGGAAGGGTAATGGGGGGTCACTGGGTGGAGAGCATATGGGGGAAATAGAAAAAGAGACTTGTTCACCACAGTCAGTTTTTGTAATAAACCTTAGAGATAGCTAGTAGGGGTAGGGGCCAGGGGCCAAGTGGAACTGTATCCCAAATTCTTTCGTGGAATGTTAAAAGCTTGACAACCAGAGGAAGAAGAGATAGAATATTACAATACTTAAGGGACTCACCAGCACAAATTCTGGTTTTGCAAGAGACCCATTTGGCAAGAGATGAGTGTATGAAGTTATTAAAAATGCAGAGGTGGGTCCAAATGTGTATCTGCACCAAACATAACTTTCATACAAAAGGTGTGGCTATATTATTTAAACAGCAAGTTAATACAGTAGTACTGGATGTAAGATCAGATTCAGCAGGGCGCTGGGTTATAGTCAGGGTACAGGTTGGTGGTAGGAATATTGTACTGGTAGGGTACTATGGTCCGAACTGCGATGATATAGAACCACTTAGACGGTTGTTCTCCCAGCTATTTGAGTTTTCAGACCCGGTTATAATGATGGGAGACTTTAATGCAGTCTTAGATAATAAATAGATAAGTCAGATAACTGTAAATCCGTAGGAACTCTGAAATCCCAGCAATATTTGAGGGGGATGATGAAGAAACTTGGTTTGTGTGATATATATGGAGGCAGAGAGTTGGAAACAAAAGGGATTTCTCCTTTTTTAACAAAAAATATAGACATGCCTCCCGTATAGATTATTTTCTGTTAGATATACGGTTGATAGAATGTGTAGAGAATTTAGCATATCTGTCAGCTCACTTATCTGATCACGCAGCTGTTTTGCTAGAAATTGTTTTGATTCAGAAGACAACTAGTAAAAGATGGACTTTAGACTGTGCATTATTATTAGATGATGAGGTTGTACTTCAATTACGTAAGGAGACAGATGATTTTTTCAGTGTTAATGTAGGGTCTGCTTTGCCATCAGTTGTTTGAGACACCTTTAAAGCAGTTATAAGAGGGAGGATTATGAGTATATCCAGCTAAAAAAAAAGCTATTTAGGAATGAAATACGTTTTTTAGAACAGGAAATGCTTAGGAACACGAATCAGACTCCTGGCCTGGATGGTATCCCAGTGGAATTATAGGGTATTAGGGGCTCAATTATTCCAGCCCTAATGGAATTGTTTGGAGGGATTCTAGAAAATTGAAATTATATACCAACTTCGTGGAGGCTATTATTACATTAATTTTGAAACCAGATAAAAATCTGGCAAACTGTGCATCATATAGGCCTATATCATTGTTGAACAGCGATTATAAATTATTTGCCAAAATATTAGCTGATCTGTTGAGTAGAGTAGTGAATAATTTGATACACCCTGATCAGAAAGGTTTTTCCAGAGAAAGATTTCAGCATGAGCTGACTTTTAATCTGATTGGGGTGATAGATTTGGACACTTCTTTTGAATCCCCTCTGGCGATTATTATTATAGATGCAATGAAAGCTTTTGATCAGGTTAATTGGAATTATTTAAAATCAATTTTGAGACGGGTAATTTGGGGGATACGTTTTGAAGGTTTATCGATCAGGCCCCCTCGGCTAGGGTATTAATAAACAGGAACCTTACAGGACTCATTTCAATTACAAGAGGTACTAGGCAGGGATGCCTGCTGTCTCCTGTATTATTTAATTTGTATATAGAACCATTAGCTAGGAAGATCAGGCAGAATTTGTTAATCTCTCCTTTCAGTTGTAAAGGTTGGGTAAAAAAGGTAGCTTTATATGTGGATGATCTCCTTGTATATACTGATAAGCTATCACCAGCTTTCCCCGCAGTGATAGAATTGGCTGAGAAATTTGGCAGCGTATCAGGATACCGGGTGAATGTAAAAAAAACAGATACAATGTCTTGGAATATGAAAGAAGTGAGGTATTTAGGTATATTGGTGACACACGATCTCAAGCAGTTGGCGGAAAGGAATCAACAAAAATTGTAAGTGGAATGCAAAGGCATAATGCAAAGATGGGCACACCTTCCACTGACTATACTTGGAAGAGTCAACATGGTTAAAGTGGAACTTTCTGTTCTCAGCTATTCCTTTTACAATGCATACAGGATATTTAGATAAAATGCAGCAGGTCATAAACACTTTCATATGGAGGTGAAAAGGCCCAAGAATATCTTGGAAAAAATTGCCTAAAAGGAGGGAAAAGGTTGGTTTGGTGTTGCCGGACTTGAGGTACTACGCTTGGGCATTCTTACTTAAAAATTCAAGGATGTTATTTACATGTCCAGCTACCACAGCAATTTGCCTTATGTATAAGGCTATGGTTATGACTGTTAAAGGGGCATCAAGACATTTTTTGCACAAATTTGGAGACCCCAAGTTTTTCAAAAAGGTTAAGCTGAAAATATTGCAAGATCTCGCAAAATGTTGGTATGAGTTAAGACAAGCAGCAAAAGCAACTTACTGCAGCTACAACACGCCTATTTGGGACTTTCCAGGTACACCAGATTGCTTTAAAGACGTTTTAGCTTTGCCAATCAAAAAGGTGGGGATTGAAGTTTGGGGGAACCTCTTTGATTAGGGAACCTTGCTCTCATGGGAAGAGCAGATGGAGAAAATTTGAGGATCCCTGTCCAGATTGAAGTTCTTGCAGATAAAGGAATGGGGTTAAGGGGTGTTTGGGTTCAGTCAATATTTTCTAAGATACCCTCCCTTTGTTCTCCTCAGTTCCAAAAAAGGTTGCTATTTGGTACTGGGAAATTGTGGAAGGATTAGATGGAGACTCTAAACTGCCTATAGTTATTTGGGGGGATCTTATATCTAGGGAGATGGTCCATAGATGGTCCTTGTCTTTTTTGTTTGATGTAGTAAAACCAGCTCCATTAAGGAAAAACCATATCTACACTATACATAGAGCTTATATTTCGCCAGATAAATTATCCCCCAAAAAAAGGAGAGGTGGTGAAATGCCAAAAATGTGGTCTTGAAAGGGCATCAGACATTCATATGTTGTGGGAATTTTTTCATTTTGGGAGGAAATATGAAGTATTATCTCTGGCTTATTAGGCTGGGAAGTTACAGTATATCTCCCTTTGATATTTGGGCAGTCACAGCAACTGGAAATGGGGAGCAGAAAGGGAAGGAACGATAGGATTATTTTTTTGTTTTATGCTATTTTGTTGGCTAGAAGGGAAATTTGAAGAAGATGGATGTCCATCTCCCGCACGACATACTTGGATTGGCTCAATGCCGTCTTTCATACGTCAAAAATAGATTTGAAATTACGAAGTACTAGGAGGGCAAGGGCGAATCTTAGGGCCCCTTTGATAGGATGGAGCGAACCAATCCGAGATCTTTTGAGCGGGCGGGTAGTAGGTATTTAATAATAAATCTTTGGATGTCCAATGATTATACACCTCTCTCTAAGATCTCATGCCCGGCAGTGGTTTCTCCCTCCAAGGCAGAAGGCTGTATGAAAGTTAAATGGAGTCCCCTGGCATGGGCCATTCTCTTGTCGAGAGGGTTAGAAAAGTGCTTTGGGAAGAGAGTTAGTTCAGGGGGTGGGGTGAGTGAGGAAAAAAAAAAAAAAAACAAGTATTCAAATGTTTTAATTTACCTCTGCAAAATGTTTCTAATTATACAATGAATTAGTATAGAGAATCATTAGGTAGGTTCTAGTAAAGTTATGTAAAATTGTAACCATGAAACCACAGTTGTCTTAAGCAAAGTGAAGGATGACAACCCTCGTAGAGTTATACAAAGCATTTGATAAAAAGGATTCCCATAAACATTGCTGTCTATGAGCTATTGTTTCTGCAGCAAGACAACAATGATATGTTCCTGTTCCCATGAAGACATCATTGGGGAATGGCTGTCAAGCGGAAGAAGAAGAAACATGTTGCAGAAATGTTGATTGCTATGTTTATAATATTGTGTGATCCGAAGTAGGTTGCCTCATTGCCCTCATTCCCTTTCCTGCCACAATCTATGCTAGTCTGAGACTCTACTGGTTTCTTTTAACCTCTCTTTGTGGGAAATTCTGCTTTAAATTGTATTTGATATTTGACTCCGAAGCTTTACACTTGGACCACTCTATTTGGAGCTCTTTAGGTGTTCTGGATGACACCTTTTTCTTGTTCTGACTCTTAAAATATGGGCACTTTACTTTATGGAATGCACCTAATGCATTTAGGGGCACATGTATGAAAAAATAGCAACTCACAAAATGGTTGCAAAGTGCTTTGCAACTGCAAAAATGGCATCTTGCAATGTTCAAAAGCTATTGGCGAGCCAAAATGTGTGTTGCAACTGTTGTGTAGGTTGATATTTTTAGGGAACGATAATAGCAAATCTCGATTAGGAAATCTCTATTTGTGATTTGATAATGGCATGTTAGAGGCATTAGCAAATATTGAAGAGTTGAAAAAAGACAAGTTTGCACATGCAATTTACCACCAACTCAGACAGGTGTGATAACTGGGAGCAAAGTATAAAAGCTGGCCCAGGATGAATCAGGGGTTTCCACAAAGTCTGCTCTGTACCTGACTGCAAGAAGAATGTGAATACTGGCTGCCCAGCAAAAAGGAGGACACAGAGACAAGAGAGGATTTTCAAAGGCTAAGTAGTAATGTCATACTGGAGATAATTACCCTCTTATAGCCTCCTCTAGAAAGCAGGACACAGTGCAGCAATTCTATCCCCACTCATTTCAGGTCTTGTGCTCGTTACACTTATTGGCCTCTGGCAATTACCAGGGTGTGACTGTGTAGCAGGTGAGATGCGTCAAAATGCATTTTCACATTTCTTTTGTGCATTCCCATATGCCATGTTGCTCTACATTCACTGTCACATTTACTGACTCAGGAATGCACTGCAAATTCAAAGTACAAAATTGTGCTCAAAGGGTGTATAGATGGGACACATGTGCCTATATGTCCCCTATCCCATCTGGAATATCTTTTCAGGAACAGTAAAAGCACACTTTCCCTCAATATTGTGGTCGTCCGTAATGCCCAATGTGTCATTACAGATATTGTGTCACAAATCCAGAAAACTCCCATGACACCTTCATGTTTAGGCACAGTGGAATATATAGATGGCTGGAAGAGGGGCGTCTGATGATGGAGATCTATTAGGTACAAAAAAGAAATGTACATACATACATATATGTGTATGTTCTCACCATCTTATCATGTAGTATCACAACATTGTCTGCTTTGCATATGCTCTACGTTCGTGGATCCTCACACTATACCTTGCATCAACCACTCAAAATGAACGGCAATATAAATAAAATGCACATTGTCACACCATTTGGCTTACTGAAAGTTCATGTCCAGTGCCTACACAAGAGTGAAGGTGCCTTACAATATGCTGTAGAAATTGCTTGTAAGATAGTAGCAACATATGCTATCCTATAAAATATTGGCACCAAGAGGGCCTACACATCGATCTGTCAGCCTCAGATTCCGAGCATGATGGTCTTGTGCCACCAGTGCTCCAGCCTACAGGAGAGAGAAGAGTGGTGGAGGGGAGAAGGCACAGCGACCACATTACCACATATTACTTTGGAAGTAAGTGAACACTAAACAAACACTATGCATGCTCATTGATGCCTGTAACCAAAATTTGCTTTAATGCCAGGTATACATTGTAGTGTGAAACAAAACAAACAGATGAACATGAAATACTGCTCTGCTGGTAATGTCACGATATATGGGTAACTTTAAAGAATGGAAAATAAACCACAAAACCCAATGCTTCTATCCATTATGGGCTGACGGTACACCTTTGGGTTGTGTGGCAGCAGATGTCTAATAATGTCTACCTGCTGCTGCATCTCCTGACCTGGGATCTGTTGTGAACACACTGCTAATGCTCATTTGGTCCTCCCTCTTCTGACGTTCTCTAGAAGTGACAACTCCAATGTGGTCTGTCTGCATTGCCTTCACTGCAAATGTGATTTCTTGCAACCCCCTTCACACATCACCACTAAAGTGGCCCATTTAGACCTGTAAACATGCAGTCCTTCTACAGCTGGTTGATGTTGCATGTGCTAGGCGTCCAATGGAATGGCTTAGGGTGTCCATTCTTGCTGTACTGTGTCTTTCTCTAAATTTTTGACTGGAGCCAGTGTCTGCAAGTTGGAAACACATCTTCTCATAGACAGCTGTAATGCTGTCCATCTTGCGATCCATTTGTCATTGGTTCTCAACCATCTGACTGGCAACAGTTTCAAAACCCAAAGATAGATTGTCTTGCATGCTGTACAACTGGTGATTCATTATTTCTATTTGTTTGTGTTGTAGGCATTAAATATGTAATATGGAGTTCCATCCTTCCAGACACTTGTGTGCCCTCTGATTGTGGGTTTTATGGAAGTGTTTGTGGCACAGGTTTTGCCCTGTGTCTTGGACAACCATGTCCCAGAAGATGCGCCTGGCATGCTCTCACTGCAGGAGTAATTGCAGGACAAGACTGAGGTGAAAAAAAAGCACTAGATATGTGGCTAGATGAAGTGAAGGCTTCACTAGAGGTTTCATTTGGGTCTTCCTTCTTATCCATGTGAGGTGCCTCACCCCCCCTTCTGTGTGCTGTGCAGATTAATCTGTGGTGCAGAAGAATATATTTATTACTTTTTCTGTTTATAATTGTGAGCCATCTAATACCTCTTCATTGTTTTGTCACATTGAAGTTTAAAATAAGACCTATTACATGTCCTACAATGCACTGGTATGGCTGTAGTCAGTGCTACCTTTACATTTGTCTTTAGATTTACAATGATGGTTAATAAGTAAAATGTACAAGCTCCAATTACGTGGGTTGGGTCCTGAAGTTGTGGTCTCTGTTCCAAATCCAACAACTGCCTCTCACTTAAGGGTGCCTTCAATCACTGTTTCAATGGCTGTAGGTGGGGGTACTCCTGGAGTCCACCCCCTGGAGGATGAGTCTCGGCCAGGTGTGTGGCCACATTTTCTTTGGTCCTTGACATGAGGTTGTACCATCTTTTGCGGATTTACTCCATACAGCGCTATGTGACCCCTACTGCATTTATTTGGCATGCATGTCACTCCACATTTTTTTATGTGCCTCAGGGAAAGTCATGGAGGCCTTCCCTTGTGGCAAAAATAGGTAGGTGCAGGATTACACAGTTGGGAATTGAATCTCCTTTTGAGAGGATTTCATTTTTCTTTCACTGCCCCCTTATTTCCTTCCTGACCTGCTGTGTTTGGAGGGAAGGTTGTTCAAGCCACAACATGTAACTGTTCTCCAAAGCAGGTTGCTGCTCCACCCCTCTCAATTTCACTCACACCCACTAAGACACACTTCCTGATTTAGATGTTTGAGCCGCAGGGTGTAACACTTGGATTAAGAAGTGTTTCTCTTTTTCAAATTGCATTCGCAGTTTGCGACCAGGGTCGCAATTTAGGTAATTGCAAATTGTGATTTCTAAAATTGCAAATAGCAAGCAGCAAAACAAAATCATGTTTCACCACATACATGTGGATTATTGATTACCTAATTGCGATTTGCAAAAAAATCACAATTAGGTAATTGCAAATTGGAGCAATTAAACATATGGCACATATTTAGATTTTGAACGATTATTATGACTTCTTAGCTATTGATTGCTATTGATGACATTATATGCTGATTTCAATAAAGATTGACAGTTTAAACAACAGGCAAATAAAGATATTGACTTCACACCAACTCTTATCATTTACTGAAAATAATAATTGAAATTGTGATTGTGATGACTGTTTAATTGATGAGCAGCTCCTGGTTAATCTTAACTCATGTCCAAGGTCCATTGACCTGTGACATGAGGATATCTACCCTAAAGAATTGGTAAGCCTTACTTTACAAACCAATAATTACCAGGGATGCCCACTCCACCAAAGTTGGGAGTGAGAAGATGGCTTATGTAATGAGAAAGATGAGCTGTTATTAATTGCCCTGATATAGAGTAATGCCCATGTCCCACAGCCCAAAGCCCTTTGAAGATTGTTGGAGTGTGGTTTCTAAGTTTGTGCTGAATTGGTAGGGTTATGCACCTTAATTGGTTTAGGTATTGTTGTTTTATTCAAGTATTGATGTATGCATGCCGAATGATTTGTTGATGCTTATACACCTATTTTTTTTTAGAAGTTGAAGAGATTATCTGACTAAGATGTAGTCAAAGATCCCAGGATAGATAATTAAGAGTTGGTTTATGTTTTCCTTGTCTGCTAAAGATTTGTGGTGCAGGTCATGACGTATCGTCAACTGTACAATTGAGATAGGGACTGCAATTGTTTTGTGAATGTGTTAATATTGATTAATGTTAATGAAACCTAATGTGCAAAGGTGACGCTGCGTTAATTAGGGTGAGAAAAGTCAGTTGGTGTAAATACCTGAATATTCTGGTTCTTGAATTGTTCTTTTTCCTTTCTTTAGAGGAGCAGACCAAAACTATTATTTTATGTTGGGTAGGGTTGAATATTTATAGCATTGTGTATGTACTAAGAAATTGTAAATGAGGGTGAATCGTTGCAAGGAGGAAGTTGTTTGCATGGTCTTTAAATTGTTTGTCTTTCCATATTATTGGAATTAAATGTCCAACCTATTATTACCCATAACATAAGGAATCAGCCATGTCCGTCCCGGTCGGCAAAGAAAGTAAAAGTAATAGGTTTGACATTTAATTCCAATAATATGGAAAGACAATCAATTTAAAGACCATGCAAATATAAGCCCTGGAGAAGTCCTTTTGTGTAGGACGAAACGCGTTGGCTGATTGTTCGTTTGTTCAAGAAAAAGCAATAATAAAAAATGAAGATTTTTAAAACACAACGTTGTGTTACTGGACTTTACTGACTTTGCGCAGTGGTGCACTATCCATATCTTTTTGCATGTAATTCTTTCAGGATTGAACCTGTGGTGGCAGGTGCCATTATTTGTACACAGGTACAGCCATAGATATTGGGCGACAATATAGTTCACAGAGTTTTAATATTTATAGTAGTCCAAGACAGGTGCATTTGTAAGGTTTAACCCGCCACCAATTCAGTAGCAGTTTACATGTCTATGGGTTTACCAGTGAGGCACGGTCATTGAGAAAGAGGGTCCATTCAGCTTTCTAAAATGGGGTACATTTGAATTGAGAATCATTGGTAGACTACAAGACAAACTTTGTGAAATGAAGCCACCTCCTACACCTACACAATTTAAAGCACTCAGTGCTTGGGAGAAGATACCCCACTTTAAAGAAAGAGAGCAATATCAGAGATGAACAAAAAGAGCTTTGAAAAATTATGCAGATGCAATATGGGATGAGCAGTAACAGAGATGTACGAATGGTATAGCCGAGAGAACTAAATGATATCCTGTCATTACTAATGAGAAACATGAGAACCTGAAAAGGAAACAAAATAAAGAAGAAAAAGATTAAAAGAAATCAGACTCTGATAGGGATTGAGGAGATGATATATTGGATGAATTACTGGCTGCACATCCACTACCTTTTGTTGCTCCTGTGAAAAATACTGAGGGAATGACATTTACTAATGTGACAGGGGCTACATTCCCTGTTGCCCCAGTGCAATTCAAATTGAAAGATCATTACATCTGACAAAGCCTGTTATAACACAGCCTATTGTAGAACCTATTACACCTGATCATGTGCCTGCCCAAGTTTAGACCTGTTGCTAGGGTTATAATAGCACAGCCAGCAGAGATTTACACAGCAAATGTGCTGATTAATCTTGTCCCAAATGCTGAAGCTCAAGGAGCTGTTGGAGGAACACCTGCGATAGTGTTCGCAGAATGAACAGATTGTTGCATGAACACCACAGTAGACTATTCAATCATTATTGGAAGGGAGAAGGTCTGTCTTTATGACACAAACCAAAGAAAGAGAGACACATTTATTTGAAGGTGGGATTCTTCCCCACAATTTGAGGAAGTTGTCAAGAATAGCACAAAAACAGAGAACACAGAAAGTCTAGATATAGGTCAAAGGGGAGAGAAAGAATATAATTAAATGTCTTGAGATTAAAAATAGCATTAGAAGAGAACTACTGGATGTTTAGATTTATAACATGTGAATCAATGCCAAGAACAACAACTGATCTATTTGAGCAAAGAAATTACGAGGCGAGCAGCAGCTACAAATAAAGATAAATTGGCTGAATTTGCCTGAAAATATGAAGACAATGATTCAAAAAGTGTCCCATGGCAGAAATGTTTCAAGGTACAATTAGATGCGGAAGCAATAAAGACAATGCATTCTTCAGAAATACAATTACACATTACAAATTTCTGAACTAATAAAATGTGTCCGTAAATGAAATGACTTTGAGAAATTAGAAAGCAAGTGTGCAAGAGCGTGAAAAGAAAAACAAATAAACAGAGGAAGCTGAAGTAAAAGGAAAGCCACCTCCAGGCCCCCCCTATGAAGAAAAAGTTTGAGCGTATTCATTAATTGAGGTAACAGGGGTAGGGGTGATCTTGCAGCATTTAAAAACAATTATCCAAAAGTGAGAGTGAGCCCTATGCAGAAGTACACACAGGTTGAAAGATTTGTTATAATTTCAAAAGTTCTGTGAATTGATTTGAATATAATCTTTGACATTGATGTTACAAATGATTTGTGGGATGAATGCAAAATTGGTGTACATTAGCCAAGCACAGGGCCACCAAGAAAGCCTCTCACTAATGCACCATTTGCTATTGTAAATTCAATGAGGTGATTACTTTCTTGGAAGGCAGAACTCGTCTAAAGGATTTAGATTATTTTAGACTAAGTACAATTACACAGGTCATGAAGTCAGTACAAGAATATTATGAAGGGTTGTTAAAGGCATTCCAGAAGCAAACTGGTGAAATGCATCTTGAGCAGAGTGAGATGGGATTCTTTATCCCTCAGTTTTTTATTGGATTGAGACCAAAGATAAGTCAGCATATTCAACAGAATGTGCTTTGCCGACAGGCAATCTTGTTGGATGAGATTCTGATAAAGAAATGAAGCAGTGGGAGCTTAAGGAAATATTGATGTACCCCAAATGAAAATGGCACAGAAAGGATTTCAGAATCAGTAATTTGTAGGAAATGCAAGGTGTTCATTTTCAGAAGGGCTTGTAAGGAGCTGGGTTTCAAGTTGGACTTCAAGGTGTTCTAAGAGATGTGGTTACTTCACAGAGTGGAGTTTGAGGCATTCTGATGGATCCGAATGTTGATGTAAATGTTGCAACACTATGGAAAATGACTCATTGTTATTCTGTTGCAAGGTCAGGCATTGAAAGAGGAGGTGTTGTTGGCTGAATCCAGATAGAATGAGTGGTAAAAACCAAATGCAAGGAGGAAATCAGATGTAGATGCAGGATGTACAGATTCATCAAATGCCAGTGCCAATGTATACACAGGTCCCAATGATGCATGGCCCACAAGCCCCAATGACTCAACAAAATGTGGGTAAATCCAGCTTTAACATGAATCAGATGCCCAGAGTAAAGACAAATCCATTTCAGACCCCATTTCAACATTTCCCTACAATAGAAAGTGAGAGCTTTGGCTCTGACAGTTTGCAATGACGGTACCTAAGGGGGAAGGAATATTGCATACTTTCTGCAGTCTTAGAGATAGACCAGAGTGATTCATTTGCAGAAGTTGAGATAAATGGCCACCAAGTGTCATTTCTTATTGACACCAGACCTGTTTCACTGTTACAACAGCAAAAGTCTGAGATCTACCCCTCTAGGACAAGAAGATCCAAGTTGTAGGTTTTATAAATAAACAGATCACAAACCCAGTTTCAAAAGAAGTACTTGTTAAAAGAAGCTCATTTGAAGAGAAGCACCAGTCTATTATGTGTAACTCGAGTCCTGTAAACCTGCTGGGAAGAGATGTGTTGTGCAAGTTAAATTGCACAATCTATTGAACAGCAAATGGAGTCGAAATCCAGACACATGATGAGAAGGTAGAATGTAGTTTTACCTCACCAGGGCTTATAAAACTATGTTTATTAGGTCCCTGCTTATAGTTACATGGCGCCCAGACCTAGGGGCACATAGGGCACACCTTAGGGGTGACTTATTTGTAAATACAAGGTAGTTTAAGACTTTGGAAGTATTTTTAATTTCAAAGTCGAATTTTCATGTAACTTTCATTTAAAAGCAGCCAGCATGGCAGGCCTGCCTTTAAAATGACACTGGGCACCTCAGCAGTGCACCTATGGGTGCACTACCTATGCTGGGGTCCCTAAACCTATATGCCCTACCATATACTAAGGACCTATAGGTAGGTTAATATTGCCAATTATAATTAGCCTATTTTGCATATCCACTTTACACAGACCCTAGGACTGAGAAGAAGTACCCAGGGCACAGCCAAGAGTCAGTAACCACCAGTATCTGTCCAAAACATTTGGGGTGGCCAGGGCAAAAAGGAAGACTTTCCTACAGATGCTCAAATTGTTTTCAAGTGAGAGGTAGGACTGCACTCTGTCAGTGCCTTCTCAGATGTCTGGTGATTCAAGAAGACCTGTGGCCTACTTTCAATTGCCCATGACCCCATAGCCATAGCGCTGCCTGCTTGCCTTAAATCAGTGGCAGCTGTTGGTTTCAGCCTAGAGAGGTGTGAAAGCAGAACAATGGGACATCCTTTTACTGATGTGGCCCCACACTCAGTGGGAATTCTCCTTACCAGACTAAAAATCCAGATCATGACAAACTCCAGACTTTCACAATATGAGCAGCAAACCCTCACATCAGAAACTATTACTTAAAAGCAATCCCAGATTTTAAGCCATCCACTTTGTTGTTATTCTCGGAAAGTGATGTAAATAATGATGATTTTTTTGCACAATTGTCTAGATGTTACTGATTCTGCACCAAGCCAAGACCAATCATAAAAGATGAACCATTGACTGGCCCTAATTACATAAACCTTAAAAATGGCTCATGTCTGAGGACCAATGAACGTGTCCTGAGAGCAGAATATGCTGTCTGTACAATTCAATGGGGTTGTAGAAGCTTCATTGCCTCAAAGTGTTACCTCAGCACAAGTTACAGAACTAATTGCCCTTACCAGAGCTCACAGTCTAACAGCTCCAAGACAGTGATTATATTTACAGATAGTCAGTATAGCTTTAGTGTGGTCCATGATTATGTACCGTTATGGTCACAAAGGGGTTTTATTACTTTATCTGGGCCGTACATCAGAAACGGTGAACATGTAAAGAGACTGCTAAAAGCATTGTAGATTCCAACTGAAATTGCAGTTGTTAAATGTACAGCTCACACACATGGCAATGTATATGTCACTTTGGAAACAGATACTTTGACAAGGTTACATGCTAATGTGCAGTTGTGGCTTGTACAATAATGGGACATACACAGATGTATCTGAAGAGGACACTGTATTTTCAATGTTGATGTCTATACTTATACATGGAAAGAGCTCAAGAAATTGCATGAAAATGTTTTGGAAGTGGAACAGCAGAAATGAATCAGAGCAGGATGTAGAAAAGATTTAAATTACTTTTGGATCTCAGCATATGAGAGACCACTGTTACCAGTCAGTTAATGGATCCCTATGATAAGACATTCCATGGTTGCACACATTTAGTAAGGGGCTCAATGGCGAGATTGTTTAGACAAAACTGGTTTAAACAGATGAATATAGGGAACAATCACCAGTTACACAGAGTTATGTAGGGAGATCAGATGGGCCCTTCAACACAATGCAGATGGACTTTATCAAGATGCTTGTGTGTAATGGGCTGAGATATGTCCTGGTTATAGCTTGCATTTTTTCCTGATAGACAGAAGTCTACCCAACATGAAGAAATTACAGTCTCATTGCAGCAAAATTACTGTTGAGGGTGTTATGGAGTATGGAATGATGGTTTCTCTGGAGTTAGATCGCTGGACTCATTTCAATAATGAGGTCCATGGGATGTTGTGTGAAGCATTACATATGGAGCAGACACTACACTGTGGCTATCACCCAGAGGCACCTGAGATTGTCAAGCAGCTTAATGGAACCATAAAGTCACGGTTAGCGAAGGTCTGTGCATCTACTTCACTGAAATAGCCTGATGCTTTTCACTTCGTGTTAATAAGACTTTGAATAACACCTGACAGGAAGACAGGATTATTGCTGAGTTAAATATTGGTGGGGCATGCAATGAGATTGCCTACTCTACCTGCAAATGCACTTCTGAACATTACAGATGCTTGATTACTGCAAAGCTTTGGCTGATGTAGTGTATTCTGTTTTGTAACAGGATGAAGCTGTCACTTCAAATCAAGATCAGTGCCACAAACTCAGCCCAGTGACAGGTGATGAGATAAAAGCATGTAAGGAAGTCCTGTCTGGAGCCGAGGTGGAAAGGACCCTATAAGGTGATTTTAAATCACAAACACTGATGGTAAATGTGCCAGAGTACTAGATTGGGTGCATGCTCTGCATTCCCAGAGAACAAAAGATCCGTATGAAGAAATGGTGTTCTTTGAGCCAGAAATGAGAGCACTTGTAACAGTAGCACCACAAGTTTAAAAAAACAAGAAGAAATGTAGAAGAGACACAACAGCAATGAGGAGAAAGGGGTGAAGAACTGCAGACAGGTGCATTAATCAAGGCTCCTGATATCTCGCAAAGTAGCACTGACATTGCTGGTGAAAAAGAGAGACAAGCAAGAGCTCAACCTGGAGTTACAGTTGAGTCAACAGCATATTGTCGTGGATCCTATTTGGTTTGATTGTGAATCAGGAGAGAGCTTACCCTTCTGGCTTGCAGGCCTGTGACCCTGTCACCTAGTGACTTTTAACCTACTTAGCCTGCTCTGTATTGGCACATTTTCTTAATTATTTATTCCAAGATCTCTATTATGTTTATAGTTAGGAAGATTGTTAGACCTGACAGCCTTATGGTGGTCAACCCTAAGTTTTTGCCTGCCTCCCTCCACTGTTTAGATACTGTTTTTGCTGGTTTTAAGACTCTGCGCACATTACCACTGCTAACCAGTGCCAAAGTGCATATACTCTCTCCCTTTAAACATGGTAACATTGGATCATGCCCAATTGGACTATTTAATTTACTTATCAGTCCCTGGTAGAGTGCACTATATGTGCCCAGGGCCTGTATTTTAAATGCTACTAGTGGGTCTGCAGCACTGTTTGTGCAACCCACTTAAGTAGCTCCTTAACCTTGTCTCAGTCCGGCTATTGCAAGGCCTGTGTCTGCAGTTTCACTGCCAATTTGACATGGCATTTAAAAGTACTTGCCAAGCCTAAAACTCCCCTGTTTCTACATATAACTCACCCCTAAGGTATGCCCTAGGTAATCCATAGGGCAGGGTGCCCTGTAGGCAACAGGCAGGACATGTGCCTGTGCAGTTTACATGTCCTGGTATTGTAAAACTCCTAAATTAGTTTTTACACTGCTGTGAGGCCTGCTCCCTTCATAGACTAACATTGGGGCTGCCCTCATACATCGTTTGAGTAGTGGCTGCTGATCTTAAAGGAGTAGGAAGGTCATATTTAGTATAGCCAGAATGCTGATACAAAATCCTGCAGACTGGTGAAGTTGGATTTAATATTACTATTTTAGAAATGCCACTTTTAGAAAGTGAGCATTTCTCTGCACTTAAATCGTTCTGTGCCTTACAATCCATGTCTGGCTGGGTTTAGTTGACAGCTCCCTTGTGCATTCACTCAGACACACCTCAAAAACAGGATACTCAGCCTCACTTGCATACATCTGCATTTTGAATGGGTCTTCCGGGGCTGGGAGGTTGGAGGGCCTGCACTTGCATGTCAAAGGACAGTAGCGTGCCCTCATACAAAGGACTGCCACACCCCCTACTGGGACCCTGGTTTACAGGATTGAATTGAAAGGGGACCTTGTGCTCTTCTAAGCCACTCTTTGAAGTCTCCCCCGCTTCAAAGGCACATTTGGGTATTTAAACAGGGCCTCTGCCTCCACCAACTCAGATGCTTCCTAGAGAAAAGAACCTGAACCAGAACATGCTTTCTGCCAAGAAGACCTGCCTGGCTGCTCAAAGGACTCACCCGTCTGCTTTCTGTGAAGGACTGCTGCCTTTCTGTTGCCCTGCTGCCTTGCTGCTCTCTGGCTGTGGTGAGAAGTGCTCTCCAAGGGCTTGGATTGAGTTTGCCTCCTGTTCCCTGAAGTCTCAGGACCAAAAAGACTTAGGCCCTCATTCTGACCTTGGCGGGCGGCGGAGGCCGCCCGCCAAAGTCCCGCCATCAGATTACCGTTCCGCGGTCGAAAGACCGCGGCGGTAATTCTGACTTTCCCGCTGGGCTGGCGGGCGGTCGCCTTCAGACCGCCCGCCAGCCCAGCGGGAAAGAGGCTTCCACGATGAAGCCGGCTCGGAATCGAGCCGGCGGAGTGGAAGCTGTGCGACGGGTGCAGTTGCACCCGTCGCGTATTTCACTGTCTGCGCAGCAGACAGTGAAATACATGTAGGGGCCCTCTTACGGGGGCCCCTGCAATGCCCATGCCAGTGGCATGGGCACTGCAGGGGCCCTCAGGGGCCCCGCGACCCCCCCTACCGCCATCCGGATCCCAGCGGTCGGACCGCCGGGATCTGGATGGCGGTAGGGGGGGTCGGAATCCCCGCGGCGGTGCAGCAAGCTGCGCCGCCGTGGAGGATTCAATGGGGCGGCGGTACACTGGCGTGAGCCCGCCAGTGGTGCCGGTCCGACCGCGGCTTTACCGCCGCGGTCGGAATCCCCATTGGAGCACCGCCGGCCTGTCGGCGGTGCTCCCGCGGTCCTCCGCCCTGGCGGTCAAAGACCGCCAGGGTCAGAATGACCGCCTTAATCTCTACAAGAATTTACTCCTTGTGCGATGAAATTTGACACACAGCCTGCCAGAAACGCCGCACAGCCTGCATTGCGGTGAAAAATTAACTGCACGCCCATCTGGAAGGACGCAGCCCGACTTTACATCAAGAAGATCGAAGCAGTGCCCACGCAGCGAACAGAAATTCGACGCACGGCCCACCGGATCGATGCACAGCCGAGCTGGAACAACGCAGCCCCACTTCCAAAGAGGAATCGACACAGGGCCTGCTGCGCTGTAGAAAATTTGATGCAATGCCCATTGAATCGACGCAGCTCCTGTTACTTCATCCTGCCAGTGCAGGAAATCCATGCATTGTCCCTGGGGCGTCCGAAAACCCGGCAATCCAAAGAGGATCCACGAATGAGCGCCGGAAATCAACGCACAGCTGTCCCTGCTTGAAAACTAAATGACGCATTGCTGTGTGCAGCCAATGAAATTGACACACACCCCTTTGTTTCCACGCATCTCCTCTTCTGCCATTCCTTGCAGGGATTTTGCACGCAAACCAGGTACTTTGTGCTTGAAAGAGACTTTGATTGCTTTTAAAAGACTTAAGACACTTTGGGGGTCATTCTGACCCTGGCGGTCACGACCGCCAGGGCCAACGACTGCGGAAGCACCGCCAACAGGCTGGCGGTGCTTCCTGGCCAATTCTGACCGCAGCGGTAAAGCCGCGGTCAGAAAAGGGAAACCGGCGGTTTCCCGCCGGTTTTCCTCTGGCCAAAGGAATCCTCCATGGCGGCGCTGCAAGCAGCGCCGCCATGGGGATTCCAACCCCCTTCCCGCCATCCTGTTCCTGGTGGTTCTTACCGCCAGGAACAGGATGGCGGGAACAGGTGTCGTGGGGCCCCTGGGGGCCCCTGCACTGCCCATGCCACTGGCATGGGCAGTGCAGGGGCCCCCTAACAGGGCCCCATAAAGATTTTCAGTGTCTGCTTTGCCGACACTGAAAATCGCGACAGGTGCCACTGCACCCGTCGCACCCCTTCAACTCCGCCGGCTCCATTCGGAGCCGGCTTCGTTGTTGAAGGGGCTTTCCCGCTGGGCCGGCGGGCGGCCTTCTGGCGGTCGCCCGCCGGCCCAGCGGGAAAGTCAGAATGACCGCCGTGGTCATTTGACCGCGGTACGGTCTTCTGGCGGTTCCCGCCAGGCGGGCGGCATCCGCCGCCCGCCGGGGTCAGAATTACCCCCTTTATGTCACTTTTACAGTGATATCTGAACATATACTTATTGCATTTTAAATCATTTTGACCTGCATCCTATTGGATAAATATTATATATTTTTCTAAACACTGTGTGGTGTATTTTTGTGGTGCTATATTGTGTTAGTGTATGATTAATTGCAAAAATACTTTACTCAATGCCTTCTAAATTAAGCCTGACTGCTCAGTGCCAAGCTACCCGATGGTGGGCACAGGATAATTTGGATTGTGTGCGACTTATCCTGACTAGAGTGAGGGTTCTTGCTTGGAAAGCCGGTAACCTGACTGCCAACCAAGGACCCCATTTCTAACAAAGATGTTTTGATTTCACATTATCATTGCCATTCTGTGAAGGCCTCACTATCGGCGTCAAAGACAAGTGATATATGTAGGTATTCACATCATGTTCTTTCCCACTTACGTGTGAGAGCAACTTTGGCCCTCATTATGACTTTCGCGGTCTTCCTTGAAGATCACCAAAGTCACAGGCGCCAGACCTCCAGTGCTGAAAGTCCCCCATCGGCCATATCACGGGTACTGCTGGATTTCCGCTTTGGGCAGAAATCTGGCAGGAGTTGTGGTGGCTGGCAGAGGTGCTCTGGCAGTTCCACCACAGGCCCCGCCCCACCAGTAGGACACCGCCCACCATATTATGGGCCATATTATGGCCTGGCGGTGTCCTGCTGGCAGGGCACTGCCGGCGGTGGAGGCTCCCAATCCCATTCCCTGCCAGACAACCTTATTCCCAGGACAGGCAAGGTGAGCCTCCCACAGGGGTGGTGGGTGGTATGGTGGGGGGTATTGTGTGTGCGTGTGTGGTGTCTGCGTGTGTGCATGAATGTGTGTGTGCGTGGTTGTATGATTGTCTGAATGTTGAATTGAATGCATGTCTGCATGGCAGTGTGAAAGCTTGTGAGTATGCGTATTTGGATGTGTGTGAATATGCGTGCATGAATGAATGGAGTTGTGAATGCGTGTATGAATGCAGTTATGAGTGCATGTATGGATATTGTTAATGCATGCATGGATGCGTGTGAGTGGATTCATGTATGCAAGTATAGGTGAATGGGTGTATGCTTTGTACGTGTGGGTGTCTGTGTGCATATATGCAGGGAGGGGGGTGTGGAGTGGGGGAAGATGGGCGATGTGGCTGAAAGGGGGAGGGGTATGCAGGGTGGTGAGATATAGGCCATGTGGCTGAAGGGGGCGATGTGGCTGAAAGACGTGAAGGGGGTCTAGTGCTTGCTGGGGGGAGCCGTCTACCAGTGTAGGGAAGGAATTCCCTGTCACCGGTAGCCCTTCCATCATGGTTTTGGTGGTGGTGCTACCGTTCGAAAACCATATCGGGATGCCGGCTCCTAATATCGCTGGCAATCTTCTGTGGACCACCGGGTCGGAGATGATCATCGCTTGTTCCAACTCCCATGGCGGTATGAGTAGAGATGTGGAGATTGGCAGAGGCCAACCCGCCACACTCATAATGTGTCAGTCTGCACCGCCAGCCTGTTGGTGGTGGGACCGCCACATTTACCCTGGCAGTCAGAAGACTGCCAGGGTCAAAACTACACCCTTAATGTACTTTTGGAGGGAATTGTTTATGTAATTGCTGCCCCAAGCTTGCCTTCTTATCTATTGTTTGGGAACATACCTATGTCAGGGATCATACAAGATCTGTATAAATATATTTCATGCAAACAAAGTTATCAGAGGGATTACTACCAGATGCCATCAATGCTATCTATGCTACACGTCACGTTGATGCAGACCCAGCCTTCGTGTTGGAGGGCTCTTCTCATGGACATGGTACTGGCAGATTAGGTTTAACACACCTAGCTCTCTTTAGGCTAGAGATTAGGTTTATCATGCTAGGGTATCAGGGCCTATTTCACATCTTATGTTATTGCAAGATGGCAGGGGTCTTTTTATTCATGACTCTCATTTTTACAATTCTGCTTCTTGTATTGTTCAGTATCTTAATGATTGCAGCCCACACATTTTATTGTAGTTTGCAGTCTTGTTAATAAAACCTATTAAAAACTTTACTGCATCTCCTTCATTGCCTGTGTGAGACTGAGACTTGTTCTTCATATGAGAAAAGGGTAATCACGACTCCCCTGAGATGTCGCACTCCTGAGTCCATGTACAAAGGTTGCCACAAATCACCTTTTACTGTTTGGGTTTCTGGTGAGGTACTGCTTGTGAGCCAGGAGGGTTGGGATGACAGTTGTGACTTGTTATAGGATTGGCCTAGTTGCCTACAAACAAAAGTGATGTCATCACTAAACCAGCAGTCTTGCCTAGAGCAAGAGTCCAAGTGTGACATGGCTCCATCAACGATGGTGTTTTGGTACTAATTTACGGATGCCCAGAGTTTCTCTGTCTCACACACAACAAGTCCCCTAAGTACCATCACAGAGACATCCGTGGTCTTGGGGTTGATCCTCCTCAGCTGAACAGGGAGCACCTAACTAGGCTGTAGGTTTTTTGAGTGCAAACTCTGAAAAGGACTTTCTCCCCATGCGGTATTCCATCTCTCTACTCACTTCATAATATGGCTAACACCATAGACATTCTGAGAATGTCAGACATTCATTAACACTCCATGTTACATTCATTGTAGAAGCTAATGAAGCTTACCAAACAGAAACATTCTATTCTTGGGTCGCCTTTTCTGAGGAAGACTCTATAACATACATGTTCCACACATTGCACAGAGTTGCAAACACTGGTAGCAAGCATACCAGTATCTTGAAATACTGATTATCAAGAATATCAGAATTGGTCTAATGGCGCCCTACCACACGTAATACAACAATTAAGATTAGGTACCTTAGGTAATGATGGACCAACGTGGCCAATGTTTACCACATATACACCTTAACCCAGTGTACAAAACATGCAGGCAACTGATCTGTGCAATCTTCACAATAAGCTAGTAGCACTATATAGACAATTTGCTGAGTTCGTAATGTGAACTTTGAAAACAACACTAACGTATCCAGCACCACCAGCACCTGCTGGATATCAATTGGCCACTACTAGGACTAAATCCACAAACAGTACATTCTATCATGGTCAAAGTGACCATGGAACAAGAGAAAATCCTGTTTTGCATAGCCCAGAAAACTAATCAGCTGGAAACTGTTTTTTTCCTATACCGAACCACAGGAAAAAGATAGAATTCTCACAAAGCAATTGCCATTCGGAATGGTTCCCTCAGTGGATGACTGCACCACATGGTGTACAGTCTTCACTGCAATTTATACAACCACAGATGGTACTCGACACAGGGCTGCTCCAGCCCTAGATTTGGTGATGCAACTGATGCATACTTTGACGCAGTCTCCTCAAGAATACTTAATAACATTAAAGGGGAAGCAGTAGCATTGGCCATAGGCCTGTGGCTCCAAGAGATTCCATACTTGAAACTGAAACAGGAGAAACAGCTACCGAAAATAATTTCCGATACCTATACCAGTATAGGACGGGATAGTTTGGGAGCCACACTGAAAAAGCCTGAAATACAGAGTACCACCCCTAAAGAAGATATCAAACAAGCACAGGAGGGTTCTAAAAAGTGCTGGGATAACCAAAAGCAAATTGAAGACAAAGTCTGAGAGCAGACTCTCTACACCCAGAGAGTGGGCTGCTCAGAGCAACATCCTGACTACGTGAAACAGAAGAAAGACTCATCACGGTCTTCAGACAAAAAAGAAGACAAGTACCCACAACTAAAAGCACAGTTTCAAAAGAAAAAGGTGCAACACTTTCAATTTAAAACGCCAGTAAACTTGAGAACATTGCTGAAGAACAAGATGTAGGATGTGACACTGCTAGAGAGTGCAGCAGACATCACAATATGTCACCAGAGTTTGAAATATCATCTGGATGCAACAGCATCTAGCAACCTTTTTGCAGTCAAGACTGCGGACAGGTGTGTTCTCCCACCCAAAAGGGTGTATGATTTAAATACCTAAATTGAGGGAGACATAAAGCACATTATTAGTGTGATATTCTGAGATAAACTTAGTTGTGATATCCTATTGGTGGAAAGAGTCTGGCCACATGAGCACATCCGTAAGCTCCCACATGGGGAAGATGTCATTTTACCTTCATTCTCTGATCTTTTTCCAGAGGCGTTAAAACAAGCCCACGCTGTCAACTGTGCTTTAGCTCAGGCACCTTCGCAATACCGCATCAATGTAGGTTGGAATAAGGATTCTCTTTGCAATGTAATACCTAATAGGTCTACACCGCAGCCTCAGCCCCAATAGCCTGTCAAACACAAAGCCAAATCTCAAGTGAGGGAGATCCTCACTCAGCTTGAGTACTAGGGTGTAATTGAGCCCTGTGTCCCTGCAATTAATAACTCATTATTTCCCGCTGCAAAACCAGACCATTCATAGATAATAGTGTTAGATCGCAGACACTTAAACAGCCACATACGCACACACTCAAATCAAAATTCACACAGCAAAGCACTAATTAACAACATAGTGCATAAACAATACACAACATTGCATATCTCCAATGGCTTTTTCAGCCAAAATTTACCACACCAAAACTGGGGCCTGAGTGTATTCTCATTTGCCTCACAAAAACATTTATGTCTTTTGCCCCAAGACTACAAGAAAAGCCCAGGGCTGTTCTCAGCCTGTGTAACATCAATAGTGCCTGATATTGATCCTGAGGCGTTATTCTATGTGCATGACATCTATCTCACAGATGACGACCTCAACGTTCATCTTGCTGAAATCGATCAGATCATTCTGGGATTTGCAGCCCTTGGTTATAAATTTAATTTTAGGAAAACTAAAATAGTAGTTCTCAGTGTATTGTTCCTGGGATTTGAGCTATCAAACGAGTGCAAGAGCCTCACCTTTTTAGAAAAATGTTCTCAAATCCAGCCACCAAATACTACCAAAAAATTACAATCTTTTCTAGGTATCTTCAACTTTGGCAGGAACATACATTCTGGATTATGCCCAAGGCATCAAGCCACTCTGTGACTTAATTTCTCTAGCAGACACTGGACAATAAAACACACATGCATCCTTAGAGGATTGCAACAAGACATGCTAGAAGCAATACACTTACACACCCCTGAGAACACAACAAATTTGGTCATCACA
The DNA here is from genome assembly GCF_031143425.1 of Pleurodeles waltl. NCBI lineage: Eukaryota > Metazoa > Chordata > Amphibia > Caudata > Salamandridae > Pleurodeles > Pleurodeles waltl. The sequence goes on along the minus strand of NC_090445.1, from coordinate 930,576,683 downwards.
ATAATTTCTGGTGTCATTGGGTTCACTTATGTAAACTTTAACAAGGGCGACATGGTGCCCATCGCATATAAATCACATTAATATTCCAATGCAGAATGCTTTGTAGCCACAGCATTTTTTTTTACTTCAGTGCAGATGGCTGTCGTTAAAGAGAGGCCACTTGCCCAAGGGAAATGTATTATTGTCATTACCACTGTGCCAATGCTAAAGCATTACATCTACGTTGGATTCAGTGGGCAACCTCCCTGACTACCACCGATGTTGATTACATCTTTGATCTAAAACTTCAAGCACAAGAATTCCTCCAATACAAGCAGGAATATCCTGCACCTCTAGACATCATGCCGCTTGAAAGATACCATACTGTCATTTACACTGATGGTCCAACACAACCAGCTGTAGGTAGTAAACATCAATACGTATCCGCTTGCGCAGACATGAGCGGAGTGATGAGGAATGGTATATTCCACCCTCATAATACCTATGCCGAGACCCTGAGGGACTACACAGCTCAACTGGCTGAACGTAAACTGCCTATTCTAGCGCTAGAACATACTGATCTATGACAACTCACAATGATTGTCTGTGATTCGTACTACTGTGTCCAGTCCTACAATGATTATCTTAATCACTGGTGATTCAATGGGTTCAGAGACTCAAAGGGGAACACCATAAAACACAGAACTCTGTGGGGGAGGGTAGCTGATCTTAAGGAAAAGCTACCTAATGCTCATGTAGTCCATACATCGGGCCACCAACGTGTAGGCGTAGCCGTTATTAGCAACACTTTGGCTGATGAAGCAGCCATCAGTAGCTACGCTTTCTGTTGCTAAAGTGACTCGTTCTCAGATGAGATTGGATAATTAAATTGTGGCTACTGTGAAAGCTTTGGCTTAAGGCAAGCCTCTCCCAAAAGCATAACCTGCAAAATATTCATACCACATCAGTGCACAGAATGTTGCCTTTGCAACAATTCCTGGGATTGGAGATCCAGTGATCCCTAACTCAGACCAAAGATTAGATTTATTCAAAGCAGGGCAAGAGGGTGTCACTCTTACAGAAATGCTTCTGGTGGCCGGGTCTATACAAACAGACCAAGCAATATGATCTTTGCTGTGACATTTGCCAGCAAACAAAAGGATCAAATATCAAACGTCCACAGCAATGTGTGTACCTGGACTATTGTGGTCCTCTACAACCTGATGGTGCATACAAATTCATATTGGTCGCTTTTGATTCTTGTCTAGATTCCTGTGGGTACGGCCTCAGTGGAAGGCTGATGCTTAAGCTATTATAAAAGACTTGCTGATCTTTATTGGTACATATGCAGTTACAACATTCCATTCAGACAAGGGCCCTGCCTTTGATTCTAAGGCATTCAGGGACGCCATGGGGATGATGGGTGTTGAACTCCCCTTCTGTTTGCCCTACCATCCTGAGGGACATTTGGTTGTGGAGAGGAGGAATTGAGATCCAAAGCAGTTCTTAACAGCTAGAGTCTTTAGGTTCCAGCACCAGTTGCCTTCATAACCTACATGATTCCAGAGAGCACTGAATAATCTGTCAAAAAGATCTTAGGAGGACGCACTCCTTATCATATATTCTTTGGGATACCTATGTATGTCCCAGATCTAGATGGCCCTGTTAGATGGTCTCACTGTCTTACATGAGCTTCAGCAATTTTGTGATGATAATTCATCCGCCAGTGCTGCCACCTTATAAAGAAGGGATTTACCAACAACTTCTACTGGCTGGATTCCTAACGTTGGGGATCTGGTTTGTGAGAAGATTGCTATAAGGATGAATTTGGTCCATTCTACAGAGCACCGGTCACAGTCCTGGGAATACAAGATAACAGAACTGTCATCCGAAGGCCGCTGCTAGGTTCCAAAGTATACAGATTTGTCTCCATTGTCAACATCAAACTACACCATGTGGCCCGAGGTCCCTTGGGCGGTTCCTGGTCCCATTCGCTACCCAACAGTAAATACCTCTTCAAAGAAGAAGCAACAACACTTCCGAATACAACATCATGTACTCGAGCATGGGGAGGGTGGAAAATGAGCTATGTTGATTCCTCCTACCACTTCACTGACAAAAACTGTCCAAGATGTGATTGTCTTTTACTCCAACCCAACACAAGCAGATAACATAATCTCCTATGACCCTCCATGCGAAGTGGATCCATCCATCAGTAATGCGCCGGCTTCTGTGTTTGCAGAAACTGCTTCTGCTTTTTCATCAACCTTGATAACTTTTCTGTGACTTCATCTGCACCTGCAACTAAAAATGTTTAAGACATGTAAGCTGTACGTATGGCTTAGAAATAACTATTTAATTTATCCATGGAATTACCTGTGGATATTTCTGACAGTGCTTGCTGTTTTACCATGGATTGGTTTCTTGACTGTTTTCTTTCGTCTTATAAATAATCATTATCTTCCTGAACACTCTTCTGTCGAGCCAGTGGAAGAAGTTCTAACTCCATATCTTTCCTCACATAAGGTCTGAAAAGACTTGTCCCTTGCAAACATTTCACCGTTACCTGATGAGAATGTGTAGGATAAAGTTCCATTTGATATAAACGGGCCTACTGAGGTCATTCAAATTCCATATGTTTTCGAAACTACAATGACTGATGTAATTACACCTGGTGCTGTTTCTGAAGGCTGTGATATTTAGACAGTAGATACCATGCTTGTTGAATTGCAGAATTATACTGTATTTGAAAGTGATGATGTGTACACTAACACAAAGAATTATGGGGCAATGTTCTGTTATAATAATTGGGGACAATACTATCTGCACTGAGCAACTAGACACAGATCAGTATTCAATTCCTCACAGTAGGAACACTGTTCAACTCGGCCTGTGGGGAGCCCAAAGTATTATTCAGATAAATGTGTATATTTTTCTGGGCATGACATGACATTAAGAATGCAGAATCATACTACATCAAGTTACCACCTTCTATAAATAGGACAATTTTGCTAACACACACTAATTTGATCTACTCAGATTCCCTTGTTTCCTGACTTGCAGTTTAAGGATACGAATACTGGAAGAACACTATTGATATAAAGAGTGTATTGGGAACACCAGATTGGCAAATTCAGGGTAGGGAAGCTTTATTTAGAGCATGCAGTATTCCTGGTCAAACAATCTTTTTAAATAACACAATTCAACAGAAATCCTGTCTAGGGTTAGCAAAAATAAAGGAAATGAATTCACAAATTTGCAGTCCTTCCTGAACATCACAGAAGAAGAATCGGATCTGAAGGTTCATGATGGTGCCTATAATTCTTCACTTTCCAGTCCCAGCGGGTGGTTATTGTGGTCAATAGACAAAGATGAGTATCAGGTGCATTTTGTTAATTCCTCAGGGGGTTTCATGATTAGCCGGCCTGGCCCTCACTTTCTCTCGGGCCAACACGTGGGTATAGTTACTACATAAAGTGTGGTTAAACTGTGCCAACAAAGGTTACAGACTAACACCTTAGCAGCAGTTATAGAACATCTTAATATGCTACCTGAAGACAAAGGCTTACAAGTTTTCTTGATAGGTCCCAGAAAGCCATGCTCTGAAAGGTTAATCAATGCAATATACAATGAGACCTGAAAGCTTTCCCAAATGGAAGCAGTTGCGCATTTAAGGCAGATAGGTAAGGAACATTTTGAAAAGACTTCAGCTGTTGTTGACAATGGTATGAACACTCTGTCCAACAGAATATACTCCCTTAATAACATAGTGTCATCTGCAATAGTCATCATTCAGAATGCCGTCCTTTTTACACCATGGACAAGTCAACTGCATTCCATTATGCAGTTGGGTTGGACACTACAGATTCTGAAAAATGGCCATGTTCCATAGAAATACATTAACAGTAGTGGCCTGTTTGCTGCTTTTAATTTATCCAGGGAACAACAGACAATGGCTAAAAGGGAAGCGAGTTTCACCATGCTTCATTTAGAAAAGTTAGAAAAGTTGCCTTTCACGGTTGCAGAAAGTCCATTGATATTATGGCTCGTACATGGCAATATAATCTGACAATTTCCACCTTTCATTTTTCAAAATGGTTAAAACATCTTGCCGTGTTCAGATACAAGCGTCTAGGTGATAGGTATATTAAAGAAGAGTGCGAGTTGCCCTTTGAATATGAATGTATGAATGGCGAAACAGAGGTCTTTCTACGGAGAAGCGGATTTGAGACTACTGTTAGTCATTGAATGATCTACAAACCGGTGTCCCTTCATGGCCTTTGCAATGCGTGTGTTGTGAATTTGGCCTGTTTCCTGAAGGGTACTCCCCTCCTTTTGATTCAGCCAGCATTTCATATACTTTTAAATGGAAGTTATGTGGTCCTCAACGAACAGAGCTGTTGCGGTATGAACCCGGAACTGCCTATGCAATTTTAGTCTCTAAGATTGTAACGTGTTGCGGACATGTTTTATTTCGCCCACACAAGAGATAAGAGTAGCAGAAATGTTGCCTCACATTGATACTACTTATGTAAATTATGACAGGCTGAGCAGACTTAGGCCCATATTTATACTTTTTGACGCTAAACTGCGCTAACGCAGTTTAGCGTCAAAAAATTTTGCGCCGTCTAACGCCATTCTGAAGCGCCATGCGGGCGCCGTATTTATGGAATGGCGTTAGCCGGCGCAAGCAGACCGGCGCTGCCTGGTTTGCGTGGAAAAAAACCACGTACACCAGACAGCGCCGGCGTAGGGGGAAAATGGCGTATGGGCGTCTTAAAATGGGGCAAGTCAGGTTACGTCGAAAAAATCGTCGTAACCCGACTTGCGCCATTTTTTTTCGACGCCCATCCCCCATCAACATGACTCCTATCATTGTAAAGATAGGAGTCATGCCCCCTTGCCCAATGGCCATGCCCAGGGGACTTCTGTCCCCTGGGCATGGTCATTGGGCATAGTGGCATGTAGGGGGGCACAAATCAGGCCCCCCTATGCCACAAAAAATAAAAAATAAAATACTTACCTGAACTTACCTTAATGTCCATGGGATGGGTCCCTCCGTCCTTGGGTGTCCTCCTGGGGTGGGCAAGGGTGGCAGGGGGGGTCCCTGGGGGCAGGGGAGGGCACTCTGGGCTCATTTTGAGCCCACTTGTCCCTTAACGCCATCCCTGACCCAGGCGTTAAAAAGCGGCGCAAATGCGCCGTTTTTGGCCACGCCCACTCCCGGGCGTCTTTTTTGCCCGGGAGTATAAATACCACGTAAAGGCCTGGGAGTCATTTTTTAAGACGGGAACGCCTCCCTTGCATATCATTAACGCAAGGAAGGGGTTCACGCTAAAAAATGACGCACACTCCGGGCACTTTGGCGCCCGAAGCGTCTAACGCCAGAGTATAAATATGGCGTTAGTTGGCGTTAGTTCTGCGTCGAATTTGCGTCGAAAAAAACGACGCAAATTCGGCGCAACCAGAGTATAAATATGGCCCTTAAGGCGCTACTGTACCAGAAACAAGTTGCGTTAACATCAGCTAGAGAGACATATGCTCTCCAGATAGCAAGATCATCAGCCGAGATACAATCCCTATCAAATACCAACTTCTCCAGGCACTTTGGAGAGCTGGTATTCAGAATATTCAAAGTTTCATGCACTACCGGTATTGTACACTTCTTTAAGGCTGCTGGGTCGTCCGCCAAAGTTGTAATGAGGGCCATATTGTACTTTTGGAGGGAATTGTTTACGCAATTGCTGCCCCAAGCATGCCTTCTTTACTAATGTTTGGGATCATACCTGCATCAGGGATACTACAAGATCTGTATAAATACATTTCATGCAGATAAGGTTATCAGAGGGATTCCTACCAGATGCCTTCAAGGCTATCTATGCTACACGTCACCTTGATGCAGACTCAGCCTTCGTTTCCCCACAGAGTCTAATCTAGAGACCTCATTCCAAGATAATGAGGGTTGGGGGGATCTTCTTATGGACATGGTACTGGCAGATTAGGTTTAACACACCTAGCTCTCTTTAGGCTAGAGATTAGGTTTATCATGATAGGGTATTAGGGCCTACTTCACATCTTCTGATATTGCAAGATGGTGGCAGCCTTTATATTCATGGCTCTCATTTTTACAAGTCTGTTTCTTGCATTGTTCATCCTGATAATCATTGCATTTTATAGTAGATTGCAGTCTTGGTAATAAAACTATTGAAAACTTTACTGCATCTCTTTTATTGCCTGTGTGTGACTGAGAATTGTTACTCATGTGTTGCTTCTGTTTAACCACAACTCCCCTGATATTTTTATTCCATGCGTAAAGGCTGCCACAAATCACCTTTTAATGTTTGGGTTTCTGGTGAGGTACTGCTTGTGATCCTGGGAGGTTGTGCTGACAGTTGCGACTTGTTGTAGAATTGGCCTATCGCCTACAAACAAAAGTGCTGTCATCCCTAAACTAGCAGTCTGGTTGAGAGCAAGAGTCCAACTACGACAATATCAATTAGAAGATCCAGGTGACAGGATGAGTGCTGGATCAAGAAGAGTTACTTACAATGTTAAATGGACAAGAACCAATGGTCAGAAGAAATTGAGACTGAGTGCAATATTTATTCTTGGTTTGCACCAATTTAGCTTCATTTATTTTGCCGCTAAAATGGCGCAAACTCAACTCCAGATTTATATTTTGACGCTAGACCTGTCTAGTGTGAAAATGTATGAGTTAGCATCAGATTGTGGATGCGACAAACTACCTTGTGCTAATTAGATGCAAGGTAGGCATTCCCGGTCCACAATAGAATGCTAACCCCTAATGCCTTGTTTATACTCTGGCACAAAAACAACACGCATGGAGTAGGCAAACCCAAATAATGGCGCTAAGCCTGCTTAGTTCCATTATTTAATGCCTGAGTCTGACCAGGCATTATGGAACCTGTGGACTTATTTCCACAGCTAAACACCATGGAATGGGCCCACTGATGCCCACTCCAAGCCCCAGGAACACCCCACACCAGAGGGACGCCATAGGATGGGGACCCCATCCAGGGTAAGTATTGGTAAATATAATTTTTTGTCTCTGTGCTATTGGGGGCCCCTTACATTGCCCCCCTTCCTGGAATTGGGTGTTATACCCTTGCCCAGTGGACAGTGGTCCCCTGGGCTGCCCATTGGGGTGCTGGGCATGACACCTGTCTTAACTAAGACAGGAGTCATGTTTGGGTGGTAGTGCGTCAGAAAATGATGCTAGTCTGGTTAGCTGCATATTTATTGCTTGCACTAATGCCTTTTCCCCTCTCCCCATCCCCCCACTGGCTAGCGTCTTTTCTTTAGATGCTAGCTTGGCCTTTGCACAACCGTGCACCATTCCAAAAATATGGGGCCTGGCTGGCACTATGGAATGGTGCTAGCAGGCACTATGGATTTTGCCTTAAAGCTGCGTTAGCACAGTTTTGAGGCACAATCCATACATATGGGCCCAAGTGTACCAGTAGAATGCATATCATCAGCAATTGCTGGAGAGACAGATTCAAGCAGTGTAACTGACACATAAAGAGAACATCAACAGACACCCAGAAAATTTAAAACAACAGCATATTGTTGGAGGTATTCTGCACCTGTATGGATTTACAAAGCAAACCAAGTGTTAAATCTCCCAATATTAGATTTTCTTGATTTGAGTAACTAGCTGCCAGAACCACCTTGACATCATATCAAGTTTGTAACTGGGAAAAGCTACTGAAAAAGATTCCTAAAGGAAACAAAGGTTGTCTGAAAAACTTTATTGAATGAGAAATACAATAGGCTGAAATATTAGTTGATAGGTTGCTAAACAAAAAGAATTACAATTATTTCCCTAGGCCCAAACCTGAAGTAGAAGAGTGGGGATAACATTTTGGAAGAAGACAGAGTTGGGTTAAGGATGACTATATGAAGATTGCTGTATTTAAAGCTCAAAGAACTAACTGAAATAGAATAACAACAGAAAATAATCTGAGAAGCTGTTTGTGCAATAATTAACTTTCAAAGGTAATCTGACTTTAGATAAACATGTGTTTCCTAGCAGTAGAGTTAGCTGCAAGACTATTATGAGTGGTACATTATTAGTAGCCATAGCTGTATTGTTAGTAATACACTTACCACCAGAGAAAGAATAATCTTAATTGTCATTCACTTACATGACATCTGTACATGCCATAGATGAGGATAAATTGACAGCCTCATTTGTAGGTTACATGAAAAAGGATTACACAACAAATGTTTATTCTAGATTAGTTCAAGAACACACACCAGCTATAAATGCAAAGGATTGTTATATGTGTTCTCCATTATCTTGATCCGCTACAGAGGAGGTGACATACCATCACATATCTTTGTCTTAGTATTTTGCTTAGCTTAGTTTATAGGCAATACTACTTTGAATAATATCAGTCTACTTTGGCATGATTCTTTCAAGCATACCTTTAAAGAAGAGCATGAGCTTACATCCACAAGAAAAATAAATAGAAACAGCTTGCCTTTACTTTAGACCTTTTCTTCCTATAGTCACTGTCAAGGCAAACAAAACAATTTGACATGTTTAATGAGACCTCTAGAGAAGATATTTATCATTATGTTAGTAGAAAGGATATCACACATTGCACACAGTGAAAACAAATATAAAGATGTTTTGATAAATGTTTAGAAAAAGGATGAAGGCGAATATAGGAGGAAAATGTTTTGTCCAAAATTGAATTAGACAAGACAAAAGGGAAAATATCGCTTACAGAAGATGAACCCAACTTAGAAAGAGACCTGTAGGAAATTGCAACTGTGTACGCACATATGAATTATCAGGAGACTCATGGCAAATTGTACAAGGTGACAAGCCACTTATTCCAGGAGTATATTTAATTTGTGGATAAGGTGCATTTTTCAAATTACTTGTTGATTGGGAGGGTGTTTGATATCAAGGTTTTGCTTTTTTCAAGGATGTATTATGTATAGAGTATAGGTGCTTTAAGAATGACACAGAAAAAGACATACACGTAGTATTAGTGAAGGAACATAATTAATGGAGATATGTTTAGTGCAATTATCCCTCCAGTAAGAGTGATCTTGAATGATGAAAATATTAGAAAGCTTTCAACATTAGTGGACAAATCAGCAGCCAGTACTTCTTTACTCATTTAAAAAATGAGCTTTACTAGTGGTTAACACAGAATTACTAGCAATTATATCAATGGTTATGCAAATCGAATATCATTGGACATTTTACTCATAGAAAAGGGTGGGGTCTGCAAGATGCTAAAAGCTCAGCATTGCTGCACTTAGAAAGTTGTTTGCAAAGGAGTTTCTGCAATTGACAATTGGTTTGCAACAGCTGGAGGAGGAATTCTCAAAGCAATACTAGTATCCATCCTAATATTTGAAGTTTGTTTCCTGACCTCATTCCGAGTACACAAAGCTATAAAATGTTATCTTGAAATGAGAATGAAGAAACAGAGAATTAGAATTAAATGATTGCATCAATGTAGAGTACAAAAAGCTGAAAGAATCGGAGAGTTTGAAAAGAAAAAGAAAATACTCAACTAAGGAGCAGAGTGACCTTAAAAAAATTATCTGTAAAGAACTTATGATGGTTAGGAACCAACACAGAGGGAAGGTTGCTGACGCATATTAAAATATTAAAAAATATTTAAAAAATGTGTAGAATGAACATGGAAGCCTTAGTCAAAACATTATGCCTTTTAAATCAAGTAACAGCAGTAGACTATCAGATTTACAAAAATTAGGTTTGAATAACTGAAATTGGCAAGCTGACATGATGTGAAAGCAATGACTTGATGTTAAGAAGTTAATTTTGGACCCTCTTTTAGGCATATTTTCATAGAATACAATAAATATATTAAAATCTTTTAGTTTAACTCTACAAAATGCATGAAACTACAATGTTTCTAAGCAAAGTTAATGATGAGAACCCTAGTAGATTTATAAACCGTATTTGATTAAAATGATCCAATTAACATTGTTGCCTATGGACTATTGTTTCTGCGGTGAAACAATGACAAAATCTTCCTGTTCCCATGAAGACACAGATTGCTGATTGTCTAATGAGAGGAAGAAGAAGAAACATGTTGCAAATGTTTAGATTGCTGTGTTTATAATAATGTGTGATCCTATAGTGGGTTACCTAATTGCTTGTTGCCCTCATTCACTTTCCTGCCCAAATCTACGTTGTTCTGAGACCCTACTGAGTTTCCTGAACCTCTCTTTATGGAAAGGCTTACTTTGAATGATATTTGATATTTGACTCTGAAGCTCTACGCTTGAGCCGCTCCATTTGGAGCTCTTTATGGGTCCTTTTACTCATTCTCCCCAAATCCATCCTGAAACTTACAATAGGAACTCTTTCCTATATGGAAGGAGCTTAATGCCTTTATTCTGATATTGATTGATTATAATGACTTATTAACTATTGTTTGATATTGATGGCATTATTTGCTGATTCAAAATATCCTCATTAATATTCATGAGGTAGATAAGATTGCAATCTACTACGACTCATATTTTTAAGAACCAACATTATAGTACACAGGTCAGTTTTGGAAAATCTTTACTGGTCTCATAAATACTAGCCATAGTTTCAGAACAGTATTTTGAGACCAGGGGCCATATTACACAAAGTGTACTGGGGGTGCAACAGGTGCTCATGGTTGTGTTTTGCACCCGCAGGGCACGTTGGTATTGTAGAACAGGCTACAGATGCTTGGGTGGCCCCTTCTGCATGACTGATACTGCTGGTTCACCTGTAGCTCCAGCGCTATCTTGACAAGCCATTCCCTCATTTTCAATGGGGAATAACTCACTGCACCAGCCAGCAGGGTATTCTCTTTCCCCTCACTAAAGTACGAGGGGTTGCCACCTGCAGAGTAAAACACAGAGGAGCTGATTACAGCTGCTGTTCTGTATTTCGCTATTTGTGTTGCCCCTTGGCTAACCCCAATTTGCAGTTGTGCACTGTTTGTGTTTGTGATCAAGGCACCTTCTTTAAGGCGCACCGTGGTGCAAACATGAACAGTGCACCCAATGCATAATATGGCCCCAAATATTCATACATCTGTCTTCTAGTCCCTTAATAGCTATTTACTAATCATTTCCTATTTTGACCTCAAAGTGTATGCCATGTCATCAATGCAGCCATGTGGTATCACACAAGCAAAGCACAATGGCCTTCACTTAGAATGCTGTAGAAAATCTGAAGTCAGGCTTGAGTTTGATATGTGATTTAGAGTAGTGCAAAATTCCCACAGTCCAGGGGATTTATTACTGCACAAATTTGTCTAGTGTAATCTGTGTTTTCATGGGGAAATAGGTCAGAAAATTTAGAAATGTGTGGCATTTTGGTGCTCTAAAACTGATTCTGCACATTTCCATTCAATATTACCTAAAGGACTCACACTCATTCTATAACATTTTTGCAGGGAAAAAAGTAAATGTGCCATAAACTGGGGAGATTTTACCACATATTAGCTTTGTGTTTTTTCAAAAGGAGGTGGATACACCTGGTAACATATAATATTCTAAAAAGCAGTGATAATGGAACTTGCCTCCATGGGCCATATCATATCATGATGGGCTGCACTTGCTCAGTGCAGATCTGAGCTCCTATTTATATTCACACAGTGGGTAAAGTGAATTATTTTAACCTGATAGCTCTGATAGTTAGAGCATTTTCTGAGAAAGAACAGCTCAAAAGCAAAAATAGGTAAACCATGGGTACTGATTCTGTAATGTGCTGTCTGAGAATCAAGCTCTAACTGAAAGAAGTACTAGGTTCAATTAATTAGGGCTTAGTGGAACTTGCAGAGTTTCACTCCGTGGAATTCTGTGGAGTAACATAAAAATTCCATGATAGTCCTTGGAGTTCTGTGAGTGGGCAGAATTTGCCAGTTTATGCTGGTAATGCTGATTTTGTTATGTGGGAAGCTTGTTCCTTACTGTAAAATCAGCATGAATGGCACCACGTGGTGTGCCAAAGGTTGCTGTTTCTTTTTGCCGCTCAAGTAGATTTTCTAATTGAGTTGCATCTTTCACAGCATTAACAGTCGTGACCTGCTGCAACTGTGCACATTTGGAAATCTCAGTGGGAAGCATTCTGGCACCCAAACAATCACGCTACATGACACAAATTCTCACCCACGTGCACCAAATTTACACTGGCAAGCTGCGCATGAGAAAAAACTCTTCCATGCTGCGGTTGGTGGAGTTTTGCCAGAAAGGGGAGTGGGTAAAACTTTGTTATTTCCACTGGCAGAGCAGCATTTTTTATCCACCTCTAAAATTATTTCACCTCACATGCACACTCTTAAAAACAGGTGCTCAGCTCTGCACTGATAAATAGCAATCCTTCCTTGTTGGAAATGGCCCTTTTCCCAGGGTCATTCCTAAACTTTTTGCCTTCTTCCTCCTATTTTTCTGATGTGTTTTTGCTTGTTTATTGTCTCTGCACACTCTACCACTGCTGATCAATGCTAAAGTGCAAGTGCTCCCTATGTCAATTGTATTGGTGATTGGTTTATCCATGATTGGTGTATTTGATTTACTGGTAAGTCCCTAGTAAAGTGCACCAGGGGTACCCAGGACCTATTAATCAAATGCTAATAGAAGGCCTGTAGCACTGATTGTGCCACCAACATGAGTAGCCCTGTGAACATGTCTCAGACCTGCCACTTCGGTTTTAAGCTTTAAAACGGACCTGGCAAGTGTATCCACTTGACAGGCCCAAATCTTCCCTTTTTATACATGTGAAGCACCCTTAAGGTATTCCCTAGGAAGCCCCAGAGGTTGAGTGCAATGTATGTTAAAGGTGGGACATGTGCTGATTCGTTTTACATGTCCTAACAGTGAAATACTGCCAAATTTGTTTTTTACTGTTACAAGGCCTATCTCTTTCACAGGTTAACATGGGGGCTGTCTTTAAATATTCTGAAAGTGTAGTTTCCTTTTGAGAGCAGATAGATATTTGGAGTTTAGGGACTCTTAATTCACAATTTAAAAATACACCTTTTGGTAAAGTTGGTTTTTAGATTGTCATTTTGAAAATGCCACTTCTAGAAAGTGTGCATTTTCTTGCTTAAATCATTCTGGGCCTCTGCCTGCTTGAGTATTCCACACCTGCATCAGACTGACAGTTGGGCTGTTGTGAATTCCCTCTAGACAGTGACACACAGGGAGCTGTTTGCTTGTCTTCCCAACACTGTAGCTGGCCTGCAGTGCCGTGGTCCACCTGAACTGTTGGTTTTGTTTATCACAATGCTGTGATAGCCCCAGATGGAGCTATCCACTTCAAGGAACTGTCTATTTAAGTAACTTTTGTGGAATTCATATATTTATTACTGTATGTTGGAGTTTTATCGTATTTGGTCTTGTTTTATATAGACAAATATTGGCTATTTTTCTTAAACCGGTGTGGTGTCCTTTTGCAGTGTTTCTAATTATTATTCAGTGTTGTGTGCAAATGCTTTACACATTGCTTCTATGATAAGCCTGAATGCTCGTACCAAGCTCCCAAGGGGGTGAGCAAGGATTATCTGAATGGGTATGTCCCTTATCCTGACTAGATTGAGGGTCTCTACTTAGACATGGTGCAAAGCGACTGCCAACTAGAGACCCCATTTCTAACATTCCTGAAATGCCCTGAAAGTGTCATCTTCACATGACAATTATCTGAGAGAGGAGTTGCCATTGTCATTCTATTTAGCAACAATCATTTCTCTGACAGGGTGCACTATATTTCTGCATTATCTTTTCGCACTTAGCAGCATACCACCACATCTTAACTTGGTGGCATAACTACAGTAGGCACAATGCCATGTGGCAGTGGACAAGTTAATGAAACATGCATCTTGGCAAAGGTCTACAAAATGGCAGTAACTATGAGACAGATGTATCAAAGTTCCATTTTGCATAACCTGAATAGCAAGTTTTAAGGTAATTGTTATTTGGGTAATGCAAAATGGAATATAACAAAATAGCGATTCCCTAATAGCGATTACTTAAAATTAAAATTGTTATTATGGAATTGCTCCCACGGAATGAGATAGGCCCATAGGTGCAAATGGTTTTGCATCTCCTAATTTGTGAATTCCTTTTAGGAATTTGCAAATTCGGAAATGCAAAAACAAGGGTGCTGAGGGCCTAAGGCCCCCTTTGATACACCCCTCAAAACAAATTGTGCACATGTAAAGTGCACACATGTCCTATTCAGTGTCGCAATTTTAGTGAGTCCCCAAAAATGTGTTTCCCTAAATTGGGACTGTGATGCCTTTCATACATCATGAAAGGCTATTTCACAGTCGCACATGGTATAATTTATCAATTTGCACCGTTTGCAAATGCAAAATCCTTTCATACATCTGGCTCTATATGATTAATATCAACTGTTATAAGTAACAGCAAATAAAGGGTATTCCTCCCTTGGGTATGTATATACAGGCACTGTGCATACATACAATACAACCTTAAATATCATTTATTTTGAATATGACAACTCATTTTATATGGTGATAAAATCGAAAGCATCCCATAGCTTGGGCTTCATGCATGTATGTATATGTATTTCTATAAGTAGAACCTGGCAAAAAGGCAGGGGATGTAGATTCAGAGTCAAAGTCACGCACAAAGCTATTTGTGTGTTTCATTTTAGGCTTTGTGCTCAGATATGGCATTCTTGATATCCTACTAGGTACAGACGTACCGGCTGACTCATTACAAACCTGCCAAAATTAACCCATAGAGTGCAGGCACATCCTGGTCAACTAAATGACACAAAAACTAGAATACTAAATCAGTTGATTTTTGACTATGGCAAAGTGTAATTCCTGACCTGAATTACAATTAGCTAATGAAGCAAATAGGCTTAATTATTGGGGATTTGGTAGTGTCTTCCGCAAGAAGATTTTTAATAGCTTGAGTTTATTAGAGCATCAATACTTTTCACTTGCGTGTCATAAAAAGCCATGAGCTAGAAAGGGCAATCATAAAATATGCCAGTAACTTCATGGCCACTTCATGGTCACTCCGTAAATCACTCGGGCTCTTATTATGACATTAGTGGTAAAGTCCACTTACCGCCGTGCTGACTGCCGCCAGCATACTGCAGCCGCGGGTATCCGCTAACCATATTATAACACACACAGCAATCCGTCACTATTCAGCCACACACATAAATCCGCCACACCAAACGTCAGTGATAAACTGGTGGTATCAAAACCACACTATTACGCCAACAGAACTACGCCCACAACATCCATGAATCCCCACAGCAGACATTCAATGGCGGTAAACCATTGGTGGTACATACCGCCGCACTCAAAATACACACACTCAAACAAAACAATACCACATTGGACAATTCAAACTACACGCACCTGACACCAATACACCAACACCACTATAAAACACACACCTACATTACCCTTCACGACTAAAAACAATTGCCAGCAGAGAGGGACAGCAAGAGCACTCACACAACCAGAGCCACATACCACCATCACCTATACACCCACATCACACACCCCAACACATCACCCAACACACCCTCACCCACATCACTCACACTACACCCAGGGCACCACAACGACACCCCAGGTTCTCCTCGGAGGAGGTAAGGGTCATGGTGGAGGAGATCATAGAGCCACAGCTATTTGGATCACAGGTGCAGCAGATATCCATTGCTAGGAAGATGGAGCTATGGGGGAGGATCGTGGACAAGGTCAACGCCGTGGGACAGCATCCAAGAACCAGGGATGACATCAGGAAGAGGTGGAACGACCTACGGGGGAAGATGTGTTCCATAGCAGCAAGACACCAGCTCGCTGTACAGAGAACTGGCGGTGGACCCCACCTCCTCCACCACAACTAACAACATGGGAGGTGCAAGTCTTGGCAATCATGCATCCTGAGTGCCTGGCAGGAGTAGCAGGAGGACTGGACTCTGGTAAGTCAACTCTTTACTATTATCAACCCCCTACCTGCATGCCATCACATACCCCCACCCTCACACCCATCACTCAACCACCTCCCACACACCCCATCACAACCCACTCATCCCAATGCCAAGCCCTGCATGTAACACCAATGCATGGACACCCCTCACAGACTTGCATGTACACCTATCACCACAGCATGCACACTAGAGAGAATCACCTAGCCCACCAAATAACAACTCACACAAGGCAAAGCTGCCAGGGCAATAACAGCCAAAGAGGGCAACACATCTTTGCACAATATGTCACACACAGAAACAATAACACTACATCCCCATCCCCACAGGTACGCCGGCCAATGTCACCGGAGAAGAGGTGCCAGCAACATCCAGTCCCCCCACAGAAGAGGCCCACAGTGATGACAGCAGCTCTGGTCACCTGGATCTGGATGACCAACCTGGCCCATCAGGGACCCCTGGACAGTCGGTTACCCAGGCACACTCTCACACCACCACAGAGCCTCCTCCCCTCAGGAAACACCTGCACAGCACTCACCCAGTAGGCCCATGCCTCTGACCCCAGGACACGTCAATCACCAGTGTGTCCACCACTACAGTGACCCCAGGGCACCCCACAAACCCAGGACAATCAGGGACCTGGGGGAGTGGCAGTCGGCACACAGTTCAAGGGACAGAGGCACAGGACAACAGGGAAGCTGGGAGGACTGCTGTGCGACAGGGGGAGGACAAGCCCAGGGAACCGACCCTCCAGGAGGCACTCACTGGAACCTGGGAGCATACCAACATTCCCGGGATACGCTGGGCCAGATCCTGGACAAGATGCAGGAGACCATGCGGCTGCAGGAGGGACAGTACCTGGGGATCAGGGAGGACTTGAAGTCCATTAACACCACCCTGGTCTCCATTGCAGGGGTGCTGGCAGAAATGACCAACAGTATGAGGGAGGCAGTGGCACAACAGCAGGCCCCTTACACTAGCCAGACTACTGAACAGCACACCACCTCCGCTGCCGCTAGTGGACAGGAGGCCCCACCTCAGGACCAACAGACCACCGTGACCCCTTCCCCTGCAGAAGGAGAACCACACCGCAAACATTCCCTGCTATCCAGGCAGAAGCCGAAGACTATTGCCAAGAGCCCTGCCAGGAAATAAGACTCTCCTGTTTCTCACCCTTGTATCCCACTCTGTCACCCTGTCCACCTTTAACTGCAATTGCTCCCCTTTCTATGCCCCCTTGGACACTGCACCTGTGCTACAAATAGACTGGACTCTAACCAGGACTTTCCTCCATCATCACCCCAGCCCTTTGCACTTCCCCCTTTCTTCAGAGCACTGCAATAAACACACTTTGAAAAAATACAAGTATGGAGTATGTCAAATGATTTCAAAATATATTTGTTTAACAAGGTTCAAACATTGCAGTTCAACTGTACAGTAATGTTTACATAGGAAAGACCTGTAGTCGGCTGCACTTAACACACCAGGAGCAATAGTGGAGCACCGACATCTGCAAAAAGAGATGCCAAAGCGTACAGTGAGTGGGCATAGAAGTAGGAATTCACAGCCTGACAGTGACAATGTCACAAATCAAACTGTCAATGAAATGTGAAATAACACTGTCATACCTGTGTGTCATTGGAAGTATTGACAAATGACTGCACTTCTGTTGTCCTCATCCTCTGCCTCCTCATCATCACTGTCCACAGGGTCCACTGCTACAATACGGCCATCTCCAGCCTCTTCCTCCTGCGGAAAAGGCACATGGCGTTGCAAGGCAAGGTTGTGCAACATACAGCATGCCACGATAATCTGGCAGACCTTCTTGGGTTAGTAGCACAGGGATCCACCAGTTAGATGGAGGCCAAAGGTCCTTTCTATTATTCTTCTTGTTCGCCCATGTGCCTCTTTGTAACGTTCCCCTGCCCTTGTCGTGGGATTCCTCACAGAGGTCAGTAGCCATGAGAGGTTGGGGTAACCAGAGTCACCTGCAAATATCGAGGGACAACTGTTAGCTGTGCACTAACCCTTATGGCCCACAGCATACCCATACACCAACTTCCACAGGGTGGGAACCAGGGCTTACCTATTAGCCACACCCGGTGCCTCTGGAGTTGGGTCAATACATTTGGAATGCGGCTATTCCTCAGGATAAAAGTATCATGCACCAAGCCTGGATACTCGCATTGACATGGGAGATGTACTGGTCCGCCAAGCACACCATCTGCACATTCATCAAATGATAACTTTTACGGTTTCTGAAGACCTGTTCATTTTGCCGGGGGGGGACAAATGCAATATATGTCCCATCAATCACACCTGTGATGTTAGGGATATGTCCCATTGCATAGAAGTCAGCCTTCACTGTGGTCAAATCCTCCACCGGGGGGGGGAACACGATGTAGCTGCACATGTGTTTAAGCAGGGCAGACAATACTGTGGTGAGCACCATTGAGAACATTCCTGCTGCCAAGCCCACTGTCACTTGGAAAGAACCAGTTGCCAAGAAATGGAGCACAAATAGGACTTGCACAAGAGGGGGCATCCCAGTGGGGTGAGAGATAGCAGATATTAGGTCAGGCTCCAATTGGGCACGCAGCTCAGTGATTGTGGCCTTGTTGAGTCTATAGGTGACCATAATGTGCCTGTCCTCCATTGATGCCAAGTCCACCAGCAGTCTGTACACGGGGGATGTCTCCATCTCCTACTCATCCGCAGCAGTTAAAATCTATGGGGCAAAAGAGAGAGCAACTGGTCATTATCTCTACATTGTAACCACTACAGTACAATGCAGATTGTGATTGTTACAGTATTTTGATGGCATATGTCCAGAATGTGAAATTGTGTACTGTGATGCAGTTAGGATCCATGGCCTGCCCCCACCCCATCCCCGAAATGGCCTCCGCCTGTCCAGTATGGAGGGACAGGTGGAATTGTGGTAATTCTGCTGACGTTGTGCTCCGTTGCGGGAGGCGGTCGAGAACCGCTGTGCAACTCCTCATTGGTTATCATTGGTACCTATGGGGTACAGTGGCCAATGGTGATGTACGCCGGCGGTGACGGTACGCACCGCCGCAGACGTGACTGCCATTTTCTATCTGTTCACTCACTTACTACCTGACCTTCAACAGGAGAGGACCTACACTGCATGTGCTGCTGTGACCTGTGTCTGGAACCTACCATGGCTCGTGTGACTGGGGAATGGGCCGTTGCCTTCACCTCAGCCGAGTTGGAGCAACTGGTGGATGGGTTCCTACCCCAGTACCGACTGCAGTATGGGCCTCCAGACCAACAAGTGAGTACACTGTGAGTACGATGCATGGGGCATGAATGCACGGAGTGCTGTGTGTGAAGGCCCTATGGGGGGGTTGGTGGATGGGCCCTGGGCAGGGCACAACATGTAGGCTGGGCCATGTCTTTGCTAATGGGGATGGGAAGGGGCATGATGGGCCATAAGAGTAACAGGCAGGATGGTCAGACTAATACCTTTCTCTGTGTGTATTTCTGTGCAGGTCAGCGCCCATCGAAAGAAGGGTATATGGCGTGCCATCGCCAAGGACGTGCAGACCTTGGGAGTCTACGGCAGGCGGAGCACCCACTGTTGGAAACAATGAGAGAACCTGAGACGCTGGGCACAGAAGACAGCAGAGGCCCAGCAGGGATTGGTCTCCCAACGAGGAAGGGGTGCCCGTCGAACCCTGACCACCCTGATGGCCTGCATACTGGCGGTGGCCTATCCGGAGCTGGATGGGCACCTGATGGCATCACAGCAGCATCAAGGGGGTGAGTATAGTGCCCTTCATTAATACCTATGCCTGGTGGGGTGGTATCCGGGTGAGGGATGTGGTCCTGTGGGTGCCCCTAGGCCAGGCCTGACATTGAAGAGTGGGTCCCATGTAGGGCAGGGTTCTGATGTGAAATTTCTCCAACCTAGCCAGAAGGCATCCAGTACTGCGCTGGGTTCTGTGGGTCCCAAGTATGCTACAGTTGGCCGTATGTGTCCCTACCCATGGCCTGGTGACTAGCATTGTAACTGGTAGTGCATTACCTAGTGCGTAGGGCTGTTTCCTGTGTGCGAGGGTGCTGTGTACACCAACGGTGGTGTTGGTGCCACCATTGATAAAGTGTATCCTTTGTCTCTCCCCCCTTTTTGTTTTGTCACCCTGTCCTTATGTGCATTAGCATCATCTGGTGGAGGAGCTGAGGCACCGGAAACGGAGGGAGCTGCATCCCACAGGAGGCCAAATCCACCGATGGTGAGGGCACCAGTGGGACGGAGGGCGAGGGGAGCACCACGGCGGAGACTGGAGGGGACAGTTCGGACACTGATACCTCCTCCGACGGAAGCTCCCTGATGGTGGCAGACACTTCTGTGTCCACCCCAGCTACAGCCGCCACCCCCCTACCTGCACCACCCTCCCAGCAGCCCCTCAGAGAGTTTCCTGTGCCCACTCACCCATGAGGGTGGGATATCCTTCTCCCCAGTTAGCCCTGCTGTCCTGAGTGAGGAAGCTATTGACCTCCTGAGATCCATCTATGTTGGGCAGTCAACCATTGTGAATGCCATCCAGGGGCTGGCAGCCCAAATGCAACAGTTCAATGCATTTCTGGAGGAAATTCACACTGGCTTGGTGGCCCCACAGAGATCAATCCAGGCTCGCGACTCCTCTCTGATGGCAGCCCTTGTCCCTGTTTCCACCCTCCCCCTCCAACTTCCTCCACCCAATCCCATTCCCCTCAACCCCAACTTATCCCAAACACACAGGCAGACGAGCAGGCACCCAGGACAACACACAAGAGTCGACATGGCAAACACAAGCACCACACTTCATCCCACAGGCACTCAGACAAACACTATCCAGATGCAGACATACCAACATCTACTGCCACCACTGTGGCCCCCTCCTCCTCGTTCTCCACTTCCCTCCCAGTTGCGTCTCCACTCCCACCTGCATGCACTACATCCTCATCCACTACCACCATCACCAGCACACCTATCAGAACACACCCCTCACTGGCAGTCACCACCCCCACATCCATACACACATCCCCTGTGTCCTCTCCCACTGTGTCTGTGCCCCCTCCTCCCAAAGTACACAAACGCAAGCACTCAGACTCCCAACAGCCGTCCACCTCACAACATCATCCAGCCCATGCACCTGCACCCAAACACAGCAGACTGACACCTCATACTACCTCTCCCTCTTCCTCCACTCCCAAACCATCTCCCTCTCCCAGCCCCAATGTCCCTAAGAAGCTTTTCCTCTCCACCGTTGACCTCTCCCCACCCCTCCCCCCATCCTTCACATCAGGCCAGGGTGGTCAAAACCCAGGCAAGCACCTCATCCACCCAGTCCATGGGCACAGTAGTGTCCCCAGCTACACCAGCCAGCCAGACGGAAAGGGTGCCTGCCCCAAGTGCTGCAGGAAGGAAGGGCAAGGAGCCAGCCCCAAGTGCTGCAGGAAGGAAGGGCAAGGAGCCAGACCCAAGTACTGCAGGAAAGAAGGGCAAGGATCCAGCCCCAAGTGCTGCAGGAAGGGAGGGTAACGAGCCATCCCCAGCTGCTGGCAGAAAGGGCAAGGGGCCTGCACCAGCAGGCAGTGAGGACAAGGGGCCTGGTGCTGGGACTCAGTCAGAGACCTCACCACCAACCATGGTGGAGCAGCTGTCCAAGGCTGCAGGGGATGGGCTGGAGCCTCCCCCCACCACCACCTGCAGCAGCAGCAGCACCACTACTGCCACCACTGAACAGCTGTCACCGCCGGCAGACAGTGTGCAGTCCTGCGTCCACGGGCTTTGTGCGGCCTGGCCCCTGCAAATCGTGTGGGTATGACACCTAGCTGAGAGACTGTGACCGTACACTCCCCAAAGATCTGCATCACAGGGAATGATGTCCCCTCCAGAACCAGTGGAGAAGCCATCCACTCACCCCATCCTCCCCAGGATGAAGCTCACTGGGCACGATGTCTCCTCCAGAACCAGTGGAGAAGCCATCCACTCACCCCATCCTCTCCAGGACGAAGATCACTGGGCACGATGCACCCTCCAGAACCAGTGGAGAAGCCATCCACTTGAGAGACTGTGGCCTTGCACTCCCCAGGACAAAGCAATGGGCATGTTGCCCCCTCCAGAGCCAGTGGGCAAGTCACCCACTTGAGAGACTGTGGCCCTGCAGTCCCCAGGACCAAGTACAGGGCATGTTGCCCCATCCAGAGCCAGTGGGCAAGTCACCCACCTGGGAGACTGTGGCCTTGCACTTCCCAGGACCAAGCACTGGGCATGTTGCCCCCTCCAGAACCAGTGGCATTGTACCATCTTCCGGCTGAGGTGCCCCTGTTGAACTAAGCCTCAGCAAGGCCTACTAGTGCAAGGGGTTCACCTTTCTCTGCACAAAGTCCTCAGACCATGTAGGAAGAAGTTGGCACAGAAACTGAAATAAAAGACAAAGTTTATTAACCTCATGAGGTGGTACTACAGTTCAAACAGCACCCTTAGGTAATGTCTGAAGTAGCACACTGAACTGAGAGAGCATGGTCCTTTTATACCCACGCAGGGGCTAAAAAGGAGGTGGTACAATTATAGAAGCAAGACTTGTATACATGTAAGGTCATGCGGAAAATGCACAGTCTTCAGGTAGGAGGAGCTAACAATTTTCAAGGACTAACAGCTGCAGACCTTACTGAGCATGTGCGAAAGTGGGAGATGCTAAATATAACTTGTCACTAGGCAGATTTCAAGAGTAGTTAACAGAAAGGTAGGACAGAGCACATGGTGAGCATATGGCAGCATGTGGCAGAGAAAATGGCTGCCATGAATACAAAATGGATTCCACGAAATGTTCACAATAGTTACAAATACAAGATGTCTTCTGCTAATGCTGAATCTAATCGCTGCTAAACTACAACAGATGACCCTTTCAGCATTAGCTGAAGACATTCGTCTTTCTGGGATAATCTAAATATTCATCTTGTATATTTATGCTCATCATTTCAGCTATTTCCTTATCTAACATATGTTGTGCTTTCATTTCTGTAAAATTTATTTTGGTAGGCATACAAGCAGTAATACACATGGAGCAGAACATTGGACCACACTGAATACAGATACAGCATGTGAAAAATATTGCAATCATTACACACACCTGACCTTCCAACAGGTAGTTTGTAATATCCATAGTTACCACAAACAAAATATGTATTATGTGAAGCTGTAAAACTACTATTATTTACACCCTCAATAGTTAAAATCAAGGTACAATCGCTTATCCCTACTGGAATTTGCCCAATGCTACGTATACATAAATCTGCTTTAGTTTTTGTAACAGAAATCACAAATTGTTCTTTCTAGTCAGAGTCTCTTATATTTGTGAAGACATATGGTACTGAAACATTGTCCGGTTGATACTCTTCCCATTCCCATTTAGTTCCTTTGGCTTGGGGATACCCATCTTTGTCTTGGTAGCATACTTTATTAAGGCGAAAAAGAAGTCCGCCCTCTGTACGTTTTCCAGATGCAAACAAAAGCGTGTACCAAGCTTGACAAGAACCATTGTGTGAAAAAGGAAGAGGAATGGAAGGTGTTCCTCCTTTCGTTTGATGCGCAGGTATCATTCCACATACCCAACAGTTAGTAGTATTTGTAGCATTATGAGTATGATGCAACATCTGAATGAAAGTATTATTGAAGTACGATTGACGGTGCTTCTGCTCCTAATAGGGAAGTGTAAAGTAATAGTGATCCTCTGGTACTGGAGTAGTGGCAACAAAAAACTCACGAGCAGGAGACTTCTTTTCAACAAACCAGGTGATTGTTGCTGTAACCACCAAAACAACAACAAACCCCATAGTACTAATGATCAGTTTGTTATTCATTTTACCAACAGTGATAATCGACCCTTTCAGAAATGGATTAAAAACAATCGTTGGAGCTCTTATCCCTGGGCAGCCACTGATTTCTTCACCACGGGCCAAGACAGGTGTCACTACTCTAATGCATGGCTGATCCCCCCCCCCCTTGCCACATTGGCTCTCCGTTTCACTACCCAGGGCAGTAGCTCAACCAGTTTTTTCAAAACATCTTCAGATTCTTTCCTCGGTCTCAAATTATATCGCAACACTCCAGAAGTCGTATGGTCCGGGAAGACCTCTGCAGATTCGTCAGGTGATATAGCACGGCCTTTCTCCGTAGTCAAAATCTCTCAATGATCGGTCAGCACAGCAGGTTCCATCAAGGTAGGTAGCACTCTCTTGCAGTGAGTACTATGGACCCAATTCTTTTATTTCTTCACTCGAACTGCTGTCCTTGTCGCAAGGAGCACCTGTTCTGGGCCTCGCCACCTTGGTTCCAAGCTGCTTGATCTTTCAAAAGACTTAATCATCACCTGGTCACCAGGTCGGAGTTCATGGCCTTCACCTGTAGATCTGTCAGGAAGTGCTTCTCGAACCTGTTGATGAATAGAAACCAAATTGTCGGTTCACTGTGCCAAATAATCATTCATCAGGACACAAGGTACATCATATACAGAATTTGGTTTAGGAACTCCCCAAATGTTCATTGGCCTCCCAAAAACTATTTCGTATGGGCTAAGGCCGAGTCGAGAGTGTGGCAACGACCTAATAGACAATAATGCCAACGGTAATGCATCCGGCCAAGTTAAGGATGTGGAAGCCTATATCTTCGCTAACTTCAGCTTCAAAGTAGCATTATACCTTTCCACCAACCCTGCTGATTGTGGGTGGAAAACCGCATGGAACTTCTGTTTGATCCCTAAGCCTTTCAGGACATACTTAATGACTTCCCCAACAAAATGAGGTCCGTTATCACTCCATAAAAGTCTGCAAACACCAAACCTAGGGAAAAATTATTTCAAAAGCACCTTCGCTGTGGTAATGGCAGTATTATCCTTTGTGGGGTACGCCGCTATCCATTTACTGAAAGCACATACTACCACCAAGACATACTTTAAATTGTTGCAGCGTTCAAGCTGAATATAATCCATTTGTAGAACTTCAAAAGGTGCAGTTGGTTTAGCAAACCCTCCCGCAGGAGTACGTGTCCCTTTTCCAGGATTGTATTGTAAACAGATCAAACAAGACTGTACTACTCTCTTAGCTGTACTGGAAATTTCTGGATGCTCCCAAACTCGCGTAAGCAACTTCGTTATTGTTGAAGCTCCAACATGTGCCAGCCCATGTGCCATGTGAAACATAGGTTGTACAAAAGCTATAGGCAATTTCCATTTATCCATCTGCTTATTCCGCCAACAGCCCTCATCATCCAATTCTCCATCTTCAGACCATTGCTCACGTTCTTTCACAGAAGCAGATTTCTGTATATCTAATACGTCTTGTCTAGCATTATACCAACATTCAGCTTGTGACTTCACTACATACATAGAAGTAGTACTTCGCTGCATCGCAGTCTCACGTGCTACGTGGTCTGCAAGAGCATTACCTTGCCCTATCTTATCGGTCACTTTCTTATGTGCACTACATTTCACAATAGCTAGTTTCTTTGGATATGTCAATGCAGTCAAGAGGTTATGCACTAATTCTCCGTGCATTATCTGCATCCCGTGGGATGTGAGAAAGCCTCTCTCCTTCCAAAGCAAAACAAAATCATGAGCCACTCCAAAAGCATAGCGGCTGTCTGTATAAATGTTCACACTTAAGTCAGTACTAAGCTCACATGCTCGTGTCAAAGCTATGAGTTCAGCTGCTTGAGCTGACTTCTGTGGTATATGAGCTGTCTCCACTACCGTGTGTATTGTGGTGATTGCATATGCAGCTGAGGTCGTACCATCTGGCAACTTCAAACAAGACCCATCAACCCACAATTCCCCGTCTACATCTAAAAGGGGCGTATCTTGTAAATCAATACGACCCTTTGTCTGTTCTTCGGTAAGGAATATACAATCATGTGTTTCTTGTGACTGAGGCTGAGTCACCGGATATGGCAACAAAGTGGCTGGATTTAATGTTGCACATCTCTTCAGTGTAATGTGAGGAGCCAACAATGTCAACTCATATCCCGGTTTACGGGCGCTAGTTAAATGTTGTGTCTTTGTTTGATTTAAAAGAGCATCAGCTGCATGGGGTACTAACACCAACAGCTTATGTGACAAAACTATCCCTTCACTCTGACGTATTGACACAGCTGTTGTGGCAACTGAACGAAAACACCCAGGCAACGCTCGAGCGACAGGATCAAGTACTGCTGAAAAATATGCACAGGGACGCTGCTTATCGCCATGTGTCTGTACTAAAACTGACAATGCACATCCATCTTTCTCATGTACTTAAAGTGCAAAAGGCTTCATGTAATCTGGAGTACCTAACACTGGTGCGGAACAAAGGGCTTGTCGCAGCTGCCTGAAAACAGTCTCACATTCATCTGTCCATGGGAGGGGCATTGGAGCATCTTTGATCAAATGTGCTAGCAAAAGTTTGACAATGTGTGAAAACCCTAATATCCATTGCCTACAAAAAGAAGTAAGACCAAGGAATGCCCGAACATCTTTCTGAGTAGAGGGCACTGGTGTGTCTAAAATTGCGTGAATACGATCTGATGTAAGTGCACGGCCCTCCTTAGACAAAAGGTGACCTAAATAGGTTACCTTTGGTCTACAATATTGCAATTTCTTTCATGACACTTTATGATGGTGTGAAGCAAGAAAAGAAAGTAAGGACAAAGTGCACTTTTCACATTGCTCAGGGGTATCAGCTGCCAACAAAATATCATCGACATATTGTATGAGAGCCACACCTTCAGGCAAAACGAAAGAATCAAGGTGTCCAAAGTCATTGTACAAGAACTAATTGCTCCCTCAACTTCCTCATAAAAGGTGGCTGTATTTTTCCGCGGGTCAGGTAATGCTGTTTTAAGTGCCATTACATCTGCCCTATTCCAAGGAGTGTACACCCAATTATAAATAAAATAACCCTTAGCATCAACAGAAGTTTTCTCATCACTTGTACCCAATCCTTTAGGAGGAACATACAAAGGCGCGGCCTCCCGCATTGGTTCCGTGTAAACTATCATAATCTTATCTGTTCCAAAGATGGAAGCTTGCACCCCGCTGGTCTGAGATGTCCGTGCAACTACGTCCATTGCCCTTTTCTCCTCTTGCAAACGGTCTGCTGCAACACATAATTTCACCAAATGCCTGATTGCATCAGCCACCTGGGAGAAGACAAAAAGACCATCACGCATTTGCTTATGATCAGCTGCTACATCATCGGGCTCTAACTCATCAGAATATTTCCGATATAGTTCAATAACTTCTGAGCCAAAAGCCTCAGTAAAATATAGCTGCTCCTTTTCCGTCCACCCTTTCATTTTATCTAAAAGTTCAGAAGCAGAGACATCGCTACGAATTGTTTTATGAGCAATAGATCTAAGCTCAGACGCACGGTCAGCAGGCAACATAGAGCGACTGTCTCTCATCTTCTGTTGCTCCGAACTGGAGACCTTAGCTAACTCATGAGGGGCAGAAGGGACGACATACGGAGGTGGAGGGCGATCTAGTAACAATAAATCATCATGTGGTTTATTAAGGATAGGATAGAGAGGTTGTCTAACGGTGTATTGGCCAGTTACCTGTAATTTACATTCTTTCTCTTCTAGCTCCTTTAAGTCATTTATTTCTTTCTTTCTCATTTCCAATGCTTTCACATATACATTCTTCCACTGCTCTTTCTCAAGCAAGGCTTGCTCACGCTTCACTCGTCCACGCACTTCTTTCTCCCACATTCGTACACAGTCAAACATATCTTGCCTAGACTTTCGCTTACACATACATTGTTCCACATACTCAATCTTTCGCAAATCAAATGACCCATGCATAGGCCAACGTAACTCAGGATCCGCACGAGTGTATTTATTCCATAATGTGCTGTACATTATAGAAGAAAGACCATGTTTAACATACATATCTCTATTTGGCATCCCCTCTGGGGGTGCCGGTTGCGATTCTTCCAGTCTCAAATTGGTACCATTACAAAAGCAACACATCCTACGAAGTGCAGTAAAAACAGGCATGCCAAAAATAGTGCAAAATATGCAATATTATAATCAAAGTAGCACTTAAGGTGCCGTTCAAATCAAAATTAAATTGGAGAAAATTCTCCTCATTACCTGCCTATATAAATTGCAATTTATATATCAATTCAAAGGATACAAATTGACTAGTCACCCAAAACACGAGAGCCACAGTAAGTAGTGCTACACTACATTACCAAACAAAGGCATCAAAACCCACAGCAAGTGCCGTAAAACAGCTCTTACCAATCACAGGGTGTCCAGGTTCCAACTGCCAAGTTCTAAAATCAACCAAATGGTCAATGCATGACGAAGGAACAAAAAGGATCTCAGTCAAGGACCGGCGCCACCTGGATGGTCAAGTCAGAAGGAAGGGAAAAACGCAGTGGTTGCCAAGACTCTTCAGGCATTGATCGTCCGCAGCGAGATCCCAATCCTTCGTTGTGACCAATCCGTGGGCGTCCGAGTCACCGATGTGTCTCTGTTCAGGCGCCAATTTGTTGAAGTAAGCCTCAGCAAGGCCTACTAGTGCAAGGGGTTCACCTTTCTCTGCACAAAGTCCTCAGACCATGTAGGAAGAAGTTGGCACAGAAACTGAAATAAAAGACAAAGTTTATTAACCTCATGAGGTGGTACTACAGTTCAAACAGCACCCTTAGGTAATGTCTGAAGTAGCACACTGAACTGAGAGAGCATGGTCCTTTTATACCCACGCAGGGGCTAAAAAGGAGGTGGTACAATTATAGAAGCAAGACTTGTATACATGTAAGGTCATGTGGAAAATGCACAGTCGACAGGTAGGAGGAGCTAACAGTTTTCAACGACTAACAGCTGCAGACCTTACTGAGCATGTGCGAAAGTGGGAGATGCTAAATATAACTTGTCACTAGGCAGATTTCAAGAGTAGTTAACAGAAAGGTAGGACAGAGCACATGGTGAGCACATGGCAGCATGTGGCAGAGAAAATGGCTGCCATTAATACAAAATGGATTCCACGAAATGTTCACAATAGTTACAAATACAAGATGTCTTCTGCTAATGCTTAATCTAATCGCTGCTAAACTACAACACCCCCATGTTCCCCTGAGGTGCCTGGGTATTTTCAACCTGATGCTCCTGCAGTGTTCTCTCCGTGTTGTTGCAGGAGTGAGGTGGGGCTTTTGACTTTGTAATGTGGTCCTGCGGCCCACAAACTTTGAGGACTGGGCAGTGTCTCTTGATTTGTATGTGTATATACTTTTTGATTTGGATGCACGTATTGCTACTAATTTATCTTATTACACTCTTTTTACTCTATTGCAGTTGTCCTTGCATTATTCCTGAGAGGTACGTGGTCAATATGTTATGTTGCTTCATGTGCTTGTGTGTGTGGTGTTGGGGGGGTGTCTGTTGCGTGTGTGTGTCACTCTCTTTTTCCTTCCTCCCTCCCATGTGTGCTAGGCAGCGGTACTCACCGTGGTCGTCTTCGCCGTCATTGGTGTTCATAGTGGAGCAGCACATAGAAGAGCATGGGGAAGACATGCAGATCAGGCTCCATGGCGGCGTAGTTGTTCCCTGAGTCTCCACAGGTGAGTCTTTTGTCTTCTGTGCAGTGTTTCTGCCAGGCTTTTGATGTCATTGGTATGGCCCTGGAAAAGGTGGCGGATTGGCCTCTCATAATACCGTGGGCAAAACATTGTCTTCCACCTGGCTGTAGGCGGTTACCGCCATGGTGCCTGTTGATTCCGCCCTGGCAGTCGGTGTGTTAGAGTGGCTGTCTGTCTGAGCTGTTTCCGCCATGGTCATAATTTGGAAGTAATTACCGCTAGCCTGTTGGCGGTATTACCGCCACTTTTTCACCAACTGCCAGAGTTGTAATGAGGGCCTTGGTGTCTCATCCCAAAGATAGCTTGGATGTTCTTATAGCACTCTGGTCTAATGGCTTAACTATTGAGGAGTGTGCTATATGGCTGAAATTTGCCCTTGAAAGAACAAGTTAACAGGCATGTGTGCAGTGCTGGCCCTGAACTGCACAAATTAACAGGCCTGCGTGCAGTGATGGCCCTGAACTGCACTGCATGCCTGTACATAATTAAGAATAAATTAAACCTAACACAATGACAGACCTTAAATCTGGTTGTCAAGAATGTGTTTTCGTATCTCTCACCATCAGCAGGGAGGTTACAGGTTTAGAGGGCACTGAGGCAATGACGCAATAGTTGGATTTTTTTTACTACATGATATGAATGCTGGTGGCCCCTTGAATATGGAATCCACAGTGTTGATGGGACATAATATTCATAACAGACTATCAATATTAAAATATAGACAGGTAAGCAAGTATAGATTTCCTGCATGATATCACAAGTGATTTTTTTGTGAGGTATGTGAGAAAAGTTGAATGAGACACAGCCACACTAATGTTGTGCTAAACGTGATAAGTTAGGAAATGTTTCAAATTTTGCGAAATTTCTCAAAAGAATGATGACATTCCACACACACCTACGAGGACATGCAAAAGCATATGTATTACATAAACAAATCTACCAAGTACTAAGTTGCTAAGTTATATGATTTACAGTTTTTACGGAGGTGGGTTTTTGACCTCCATAAAATCCCAATGTATGTGCTCAAAAAACCCTCAGGTTTGAGTATAAGGAATCCCACTGTTACATTGCTCTGACAACCTCTTACTGTGAAGGACACACACTATATTTCATATGCTAGATGATGTCATTCAAAAGTCAGGCACAAAATCATTCCTTTCATTGGGCTCGCTACAGCACAGCATATTTATTGTGTGAGCTTACACACATAAGCCATACAATATAAAATTAATACAATCCACATTCTAATACATTAATACAATCAAAGTAAATATGAGCAAGGATTAAGGTCCACACACAAATGTGAAAGCGAAATGCAGCGAAGCATTTTTCAGATAAATTACAAATTCATTCGGAATGGTCCTTATATACAACATATGAATTGTTTGAAATGATAAGGCTGTAATAACATAAAAAGGCCAAAGGTGCTTGCTTTCCTGATCTTGTGCAAAAAGGTCCTTATTTACATTCCTCAGGCAGTAATTGATTTCTCAATGACAATTAGTAAGATTAAAAAATAGAACAACTCGGTGGCCGAGTGCAATCAAGGGACAGCCATGGCTGATACTAAGGTACTTTGTGCAAAGTATTTCACCTTCAACTTGTAGAACGGCACAATTGAAATTAGCGAAATTACATTTAAGTAATAATAAATAGAGCACTGCTGGCACTCGGGCATTCTGCTAGGTAAATCAAGACTGCGTCACTTTCCATGCTGCCCAGATGTAAGTGTCCACTGGGTTAAAAATAGATTTAATACCCGTTCTTAGACAAAAATTCAGGGTGGCAACACAATGTCAAATATCATACATTTTAAATGGGAAGCGAAGTAATATCCTCCTTGATGGCAAAGAATCGGAGCAGAGTGCCAAGAAACGACTGAAGGTCTAATCTCCACCTTGCAGGGCAGGGGCAAGAACAGAGCTAGACTTTACCAATTTCATGTGAATGTCTTTCTGGGGAGACACCCTAGCTTAAATTTTATTAAACAGTACTCATGTAATTGGTAGAAATAATTGGTCTGTATAGTCCTCGAAACCTAAAACGGGGCTAATTTACTGCAGTGCATGTAGCAGTTTAACATGGAGCTGTTTTGATGTCGTGTGCAAATTGTTTCTTTTATTTTATCTGGGGTTAGCTTATGCGAATTGCTACTTTTCCATAGTTAACGAATTGGAATGATGTAAGATATTAAGGCCCAGAGAGGGCCTAGAGCATTTCTAACCACACATCAACATCATTTTTTAATGCTAGTTTGGTGTTAGGCGGACAAAAGGCAGCGACCTATTTAGAAAGTGACACAATGCATGCATTGTGCCACTTTGTAACCCTTTGCGCTACATTATGCCTGCGCCAGGCATAATGTATGCAAAAGGGGCGTTCCTCCCTTTAGATTTCTTTGTGCCATTTTTTCTGGCAGTTTTAATGCCTGCTCCGAGCAGGTGTTAAAAGGAGTCTTCCATTGGTTACAATGGGCTTGAGGCAGTGGGTGTGGCGATAATAAGGACTAGGATGCTCGAGTGGGTTAGAATTAGTGACTTTATTTAAAGTTCTTTAACAATATGTGAAATTCTTCAATAATATATGGGTGGTGTGCTCTCCATAATAGAATGTCTCTTCTCTCTTTTTTCCAGTCCCCTCTTGACTGGCGAAGATGTTCTTCTCGGGCTCCCAGAGGCACCGGAAATAAGAGAATGGAGATATGGGTAAGTCGGGATGGTATAGAGGTACGGGTAGTATTAATAGTACAAGAGAGAGAGGGAGAGAGAGAGAGAGAGAGAGAGAGAGAGAGAGAGAGAGAGAGAGAGAGAGAGAGAGAGAGAGAGAGAGAGAGAGAGAGAGAGAGAGAGAGAGAGAGAGAGAGAGAGAGAGAAGTGTGTCGAACTGGAAAATCAGAGTGTGCAGGAAACGATCACCTCTTAGTGTCTTCTTAGAGATAGGTTTCTACCCCTGGGTGCTCTTTAATTCTTTCTGTGTAGTGCTCTTTGGATTCCGGATTTCGTCTCTTTCCCCTATGGGTGTCCTATTCTTTCGTGCTCTTCTTTCACCTTATTAATGTCCCTTTCCTCTTTCTCTCCCTCCAAATTCCCCCGCCCCTCTCCCTGTTCTATCTCTTCCCTCCCCTCTCTTGTTGTCACTCTCCCCTTTTGCCATAAGTTTTCCTTTTTGGAGGACCGTACCTTGTTAAGCCACGTCCCTCCTGGGACGTGGCGGAGTCCATGTCCTTCGGGTCTCCTCTTGCTCTCTCCGGGATTTCCTCGCTGTTCAAGTTTCTTCTTCTGTCCTCCATTCGTTCGTCCCCTATTCTTTCTCCTCTGTCGGCGTTTTCTTCTCTCTCCGCACCCCGCGCGCGAAGTCCGTTCTCCCTTTCTACTCTTTCGGGAACCCGGATATCCGGGTTCCCTGGGAGTTTGCCGACATCGACGTTGCCATGACATCCGGGCAGGGCGTCGTCCACGAAGCAGAATCGGACACAGTTCCCGATTCTGTGACGCCAGTAGCCGGGATATCCGATAGCTGGCTACACACCCCATCCCAAGATCGGGACTGATACAGTTCCGAAGAACCCGGAAAGCGAGACAAGTAGTCAGCAGGCCCCTGGAGAGTACCCGGAATATGACGGACCTGAAAAGAGAATGGCTGAAGTTCCATAAACCACCGAAGTATTCGGGAGTTGGAGTCCTTATTGGAAGCTAACCAAGTCAAGGGAGCATGGTCTGTAAACAGCACAAAAGGGCGGCCCAGTAGATAGTACCTCAGGTTTTCTACAGCCCATTTGATAGCCAAACACTCACGTTCAATAATCGGATAATTACATTCTCTGAGTAGTAATTTCCTACTAATGTAAACAATGGGGTGGTCCTCCCCATCGTCGTCGGGTTGTGAGAGTACTGCCCCCAACCCCACATCCGAGGCATCCGTATGGAGTTGGAAATCCTTAGAAACGTCGGGACATCGTAAGACTTGTTCTGTAGTGAGGCATGCCTTCCATTGATGAAAACTAGCCAGTTGTTTGTCAGACAGGGATGGTATTTTCGAAGGGAGGTTTTTCTTGAGGAGGTCAGTGAGGGGGACCGCTAAGGTAGAATACTGAGGTGTAAAACAACGATAATACCCAATTAACCCCAGGAAGGAGTGAAGTTCCCGCTTAGTAGTGGGTGTAGGAACTTGCTGGATGGCCTCGATCTTGCTTTTCTGAGGTCGGAGCTGGCCCTTTCCTATAAAATACCCCAGATATGCAATGTGGTCATAACCCAGATGGCATTTTCTTGGATTGGCTGTGAGACCGGCTATGTGTAGTGCTCAGAATATTTCATGCAGATGGATAAGATGGTCTTCCCAGGTGTTGCTGAAAACCACAATATCGTCTAAATATGCTGCAGCATATTTTTGAAAAGGTCTCAAAAAGTGGTCCATTAGTCTTTGGAATGTGGCTGGGGCCCTGTGGAGTCCAAATGGAAGCACCGTAAAATGGTAGAGGCCTGGCTGAGTGGATAAAGCAGTTTTCTCTTTATCAGCTGGTGCGAGAGGTATTTGCCAGTACCCAGTGCTTTAAATGGGCCGGTACTCTCCGGTACTGAGTACCGGCACTTTTTTTATTTTGAGAGGGAGAGTACCGGCACATCTCAAGAAAAACGTAATACTTTCAATTGGAGAGTACCGGCACTTCTTAGAAACAAGCAGGTACTCTGATATAGAGTACCGGCACTTTAATTTTTCCATTTCAAGCACTGCCAGTACCCCTTTGTCAAATCGAGTGTTGACATATATCAGGCTTTTCCCAGCCTTTCCAGTAAGTCATCCACTCTGGGAATTGGATATGTATTGAATAGGGAAATTTCATTTAGTCGGCGGAAGTCAATACAGAATCGTATTGAACCGTCAGGCTTTGGGACAATGACAACGGGGGAACACCAAGGGCTTGTCGATGGTTCTATTACCTTCAATTTTAACATAGCTTGTACCTCTTATTCAATTAAATGTCGGCGAGCTTTGGGAATACGGTAGGGGCGTAACCTTATTACTTTCCCCTCAGGGGTTCTGATGTGATGTTGGATCAGATGGGTTTTCCCCGGGATACCCGAGAAAAACTGGCTATGATGTTTTAACAGGTTCTTTAGTTGGTTCATCTGTTCTCCTGTGAGGTCGGCATTAATATGGGGAGTCTCTATATTTACATTTGTGTTTGTAGGACACAACTCCATGTCTAGGGGTTCCTCATGTGTTATTAGGAATCCTGTAACTGACTGGTTTGGTACTAATGTGGGTTCTTCCCATTTTTTTAACAGGTTAACATGGTAAATCTGAGTTCTATTGGGGTGTTTGGATATTTCTACCAGGTAAGTAACAGGGGAAATGGCTTTTAAGATAGTGTACGGGACCTGCCATCTAGCTAGGAGTTTATTATCGGAGCAAGGCCTTAATATAAGAACCTTATCATTCGGTTGAAAATATCGGGGTTTCGTTCCTTTGTCATAATACTTCTTTTGGGCACTTTGAGACTTTTCTAGATGTTTACGCACATCTTCCCATACGGATTGTAGGTGGGTTTTAAGGTTATATTTGTATTCTAATAGAGGCTTTTCCTCCTCTCCCTCTTCTTCCCATAATTCCGCTGCCATGTCTAACAGACTACGGGGTTGTCACCCGAATACAAGCTCGAAGGGGCTGTGTCCCGTTGAAGCCTGTTCATGTGTTCTTATGGCATATAGGACTAAAGGAAGCTTTTGGTCCCAATCACGTCCAGATTCAGAGACTGTTTTTCGTAACAGCGTTTTTATAGTGTGGTTGTACCGCTCAACCAAGCCATCCGTCTGGGGGTGATAAACTGAGGTCTTGATTTGCTTGATCCCAAGGATCTTACAAATATTACTCATTAGTGAAGACATAAAGGGTGTTCCCTGATCAGTCAGGATTTCCTGAGGAAACCCGACTCTAGAAAAGAAAGTGATCATAGCTTGTGCTACATTTTTAGAGGTCATACTAGAAAGGGGTATAGCCTCAGGATACCATGTAGCGTAATCCACTAACACTAGACTATATGTGTGTCCTTTTGTGGAGGGCAAAAGTGGACCTACCAAATCCATGCCGATCTGAGAGAAAGGAACTTCAATGATAGGAAGTGGTTGAAGGGGTGCTTTTCTTTGGGGTCCCGGATCTATTAGTTGGCACCGGGGACACTGGGAACAGTACTGCCGAAGTTGTGCATAAATTCCGGGCCAATAAAATCTCCTCATTAAATATTCTTCGGTCTTTTCCCTACCATAGTGTCCCCCTCCCGGTTGATTGTGGGCCAAAAAGAGTACCTGTAAGCGATAGGGCTCAGGTACTACTAATTGTCGTTTCTCGATGTTGTTATGTTTTTCGACCCGGTAAAGGAGATTTTTCTGGACAATGAAGTAGGGACCCATTTCATTGGTAGTCTCAGATTTAGCTGCTCTCCAAGCATTACATAGCGATGGATCTTCTTGTTGGCTGACTCTGAAGGAAGGAGGAGGAACTGTAATGTTGGCCAGTACCTTCTCTATGTTCTTTCCCTTTTCAGAAGTCCAATATTGTTGTTTTATTTGTCTCTTCTCTCGTCTAGTGGGTTTAGGACGAGATGGTTTGTCTTCTATATGACTATCATAAAACGGGGCTTCTGCCCACCAGGCCTCTGAAGTAGTTTGTGATCTTACCCTTTTTAACAGCTCAGGGAACCGTATACAGTCCGTTCCCAATATACAGTCCTCCACCAAGTGATCCATAACCCCTACTGGTAGTAGGTCATGATTATCTTCCCACTCTATGCTTACGAGGGAAAGGGGGTAATTGTATTTGTCCCCGTGTATACAGCAGATCGATACCCATTGGTTGGTGTTTTGTTCTGATAGGCTCAGCACATCAGCTCTTACCACGGATTGGCTACATCCTGAGTCTATCAGGGCCAGGAGCACCTTTCCGTTTACTTTAACTTTTTGTTTGTATCTGGGATCACTCCCACATGTACATAAAACTCTTCCCCTAGTGACCCCGATCTCCATGGGTTAATTTTTTTCCCCTTTCCGGGGACATAGTCGAGCTATATGTCCCCACTCGCCACAGCTATAACACTGTGGCTGCTGCGTAGGTGGGTTATCCCCGAGTTTGGGATGTCCTGCTTCTTCTAGGGGTTTCCGGGGAAAACTTCTTAAAGGTATGGCTGTGGGTCTAGGTGGTGTCTTAGAGCTTAAGTTCTTGAAATCAGTTGATCGGTGGTAAGTGCAAGCTAAGTCCACAGGCATAGCGGTATTGACATTCGGGTGCTGGCGTATCCAACTCTGAGTGGAGGGAGGGATTCTAAATATTGCTCTAAGATCACTGCCTTTATAATGTCCTCTCTCTGTGTTCCTATAGGCCCCAGCCATTTCAATCCCAGGACCTTGACTTTATAATAAAATGTCCGGGGGTCCTCCGCCGGCCCCCATTTGATCTTCCGGAATCGCAGGCGGTAGTACTCGGAATCATGACCTACTCTCTCCAATATGCTCTTTTTAATGTCTTTGTAGGGTGTGGTACCATCCGGATTAGCGGCCTGATAAGCTGTTTGTAGGATACCTGTCAGTAATGGCGCTATATATTGGCCCCAGCGTTCTTCTGGCCATTGGGAAGAGGAGGCCACCCTTTCAAAGTTAGTAAAGAAAGCATCGGGATCCTCTTCGTCCTGGTACTTCTGGAGAACTGAGCTAGGTACATTGGGGTGGACCTTGCTAGCTGCGATGGTATCAGTGAGCTTTTGGAGGGCCGTCTCATGCACTAATTGCTTATTGGCCATGATGGTGGCTTGGCTCTTTAATGCGCTCTGCAGTGCCTCTCAGTCCTCCTTAGCCTCCCTCTGATGGGCCTCCCATACTGGCTGAAGGTGGCGCTGTCCTTCAGCTAGCTGCTGTATCATGTCCTCCAAACTAGGTTTGTCCCCCATTTTCCCCCTTTCTAATTTGTCCTTTTATCGCACACCTTTCATAATCCCACTTCTGACACCATTGTGGCAGTGGGTGTGGCGATAATAAGGGCAAGGATGCTCGAGTGGGTTAGAATTAGTGACTTTATTTAAAGTTCTTTAACGATATGTGAAATTCTTCAATAATATATGGGTGGTGTGCTCTCCATAATAGAATGTCTCTTCTCTCTTTTTTCCAGGTCCCCTCTTGACTGGCAAAGATGTTCTTCTCGGGCTCCCAGACGCACCAGAAATAAAAGGAATGGAGATATGGGTAACTCGGGATGGTATAGAGGTATGGGTAGTATTAATAGTACAAGAGAGAGAGGGAGAGAGAGAGAGAGAGAGGGAGAGAGAGAGACAGAGAGAGAGAGAGAGAGAGAAAGGGAGAGAGAGACGCCCCTTTGGAAAGTGTGTTGAACTGGAAAATCAGAGTGTTCAGGAAACAATCACCTCTTAGTGTCTTCTTAGACATAGGTTTCTACCCCTGGGTGCTCTTTAATTCTTTCTGTGTAGTGCTCTTTGGATTCCGGATTTCGGCTCTTTCCCCTATGCGTGTCCTATTCCTTCGTGCTCTTCTTTCACCTTATTAATGTCCCTTTCCTCTTCCTCTCCCTCCAAATTCCCCCTCCCCTCTCCCTGTACTATCTCTCCCCTCCCCTCTTCTGTTGTCACTCTCCCCTTTTGCCAGAAGTTGTCCTTTATAAAGGACCGTACCTTGTTAAGCCACGTCCCTCCTGGGACGTGGCGGAGTCCACGTCCTTCGGGTCTCCTCTCGCTCTCGATCCGACCTTGGTCGCTTGCCTCCAGGATTTCCTCGCTGTTCAAGTTTCTTCTTTCTGTCCTCCGTTCGTTCGTCCCCTATTCTTTCTCCTCCGTCGGCGTTTTCTTCTCTCTCGGCGCCCCGCGCGCGAAGTCCGTTCTCCCTTTCTACTCTTTCGGAAACCCGGATATCCGGACGGGGCGTCGGCCACGACGCAGAATCGGGACACCGTTCCCAATTCTGTGACGCCAGTAGCCGGGTTATCTGATAGCCGACTACAGGGCTTCTGGGTGCTTTAGAGGATTATCGTCAAGATTTTTTACACTAATCCTGCAAATCACTGAACTAGTATAAAAAATTCTGATTCTAGTTCCCTAACAACCGCCATGGTGTGCCGTATATTAAATATGGTGCACACATAGGGGCCAAGGGGTGCAAGAAAAGTGGTGCTGCACTAGGTCCAGCACCACTTTTCATAAATATGCCCCAAAGTTTAGTCTGGACCATAGTTAATGCGAAAACCAGAATGGCTTACATGCTGCACCAGATTCCATGGTATGTAAGCTCAAACTCATATCTGAATGATGCAACTGGGGTCCCTGCACCAAGTTTAAACTAATGACACGGAAACTGATTCTCAGTCTTCTAGAGGTCTGGTGACTTGCTGTCTCCCAAGTCAGAGACCCATACAAGCCAGCAGAAAGTGCTTTGGCCTGAATGGGCCACCTTACTGTCCTGAATTCTCTTCAGTCAACACAGCTACTAAAGCAAAGGACAGCATTTGATTGCTGGAGCATACTCATTTCGCTCTTCTTTATCTGTTTATCCCAGGTTACGTTAGTACTTATACCTAGTTAATCATAAAAGTCAACCAGCTCCAATGGCTGATTGTTTACTCTGATTGTTTTTTCAGACTGTGAGTTGACTTGCATATATTTTTTTTTTAGATCTTATTTTTGAGTTTCTTGAGGAGATTGCATGTGAAAAGTTCTGTTTGGGCTAATAAAACAGCATAATCAGCAAACAGCAAACTAGGGCCCACATTTTGATGCACAAGCAGCGCAAACTTACAAAATATAATTGTATTTTGTAAGTTTGTGCTGCTTTTGCGTCAAATAATGACACAAATGCGGTGTTAAAAAAGTATAAATACGGGCTGAGATGTTTTTATCCCCCCAATCAAGCAGACATGCAGATTTAAAGCTAGTAAATAATCACTATCATTAATTAATAGAAGGAATAGAAAAGGTGTCAGCACACACCCTTGCTTCACACCAAGTCCAATGTCCAAGCTTGGTTTGCACTACCCCTTAGAAGCAAATCTCACCACAGCTGTATTATCCTGATGAAGCAGCTTTACGACATGAAGGAGCTTGGTGTTAACTCCCTTCTCATCTAGGGCCTGCCAAAGAGCAACTCTGTCTGTGGAATCAAATGCTAATGTTAGTTTGATAAATATTAAGAAAGCCATTGATGAGTTCACATATGTGTACTTCAGACAGACAGTGTACAGACTGCCCACTTTATCAGTCGTACCTTCAAACTTGTGAAAAACTGTTTGAAATGGAGACATGATCAGGGCGGGCAACTAGCTCTCTAATGTCCCTGCAGCTCCTGATCTTATTGAGGCTTCATATGACTGCAGCTCTGGCTCTGACATGACTCCCACTAAGGCTCCATCTCTTCATCTTCAAAAATCACTTTGTTGGCTAGACAGAGTGAAGTACTCTGACAAACTATTCACATCTTTTTTCTGGCCTTCACTTTTTTCAGATCTCAAGGGTCTTTACAGTCTAATTATCCTCTTTATTCCTATATACAACACACCTTGCTGGTGTCTAGCATTTTATGCCAGGTACCAGCAAGAAGCTTCTGATATTTTTGTGCAGGGTGTGGTAGTCTTGTCCCTCCTTGTTTATGTCAACTCTATGCCCCTTGACCTGCCACCTTACTCTCTTAGCTTATTTGTCTCAATTATTTGCACGGATTAACCATAAACTAGGCTAGACCATGTAGGACACAGTGCTTGGGCTGGCTGAGTTCTAATTTACACTTCAACAGCTCATTTGACTCTTGCTTGAGACTGTCATTGCTCATAGATGGGTATGAAATTCAAGTTCTCACAAGATTTTCTCACCCTCCCTGGGGCATGTTTGCCTTATTGCTTTCATCTGTGTTGATAGAAAGCCTTTATACCATGAGCCAAAAGAGGTTTGCCCATG
Organism: Pleurodeles waltl; assembly: GCF_031143425.1. Lineage (NCBI taxonomy): Eukaryota > Metazoa > Chordata > Amphibia > Caudata > Salamandridae > Pleurodeles > Pleurodeles waltl. Next base: position 930,536,160 of record NC_090445.1, on the reverse strand, counting down.
ATAATAATTCAAAATTGCAGCCTCGGATGTGTTCCTCCTACAGAAGAGGCTCCACTTTGGATGTGAAAACTCCCTTTGTTATGAATTTAGATCCTATGTTATATGTATTTGTAAAGTGTGCTGCCACCCACAAGGTTATCCTGCCAATACACAGGTGTGTGTGTCTAGCCCAACAGCATGGTGGTTAATTGAAAAGCCAGGACTTGGGCATCTTGCAAGATTGAAAAAGAGAGCATGACGATCTGAGGTGGAGTGGGAGGTTGTTCCATCCTTTAGGAATGATGTAACAGAAGACCCGTCCTCCTGAGCTGGTTCTGTGTATGCTTGGGAAGTGTACAAGTAGGAGTCCTGCAGAGCGGGGTGTCTTGGTAGCTGATGGAAGACAATGCTACTGAGGGTACTAAGTTGTGTAGTGCCTTAAATGTGTGTGGGAGGAGTTTAAAATCTGTATGTTTGTCTACTGTGAGCCAGTGGAGCTCCCTGAGGAGTGGTGTGATGTGACTTTTGTCTGGAAGAATAACAATGAGTCTGGCTACAGCTTAAAAGATGGTTTGTAGTCTTCTGGTCAGTTGCTTAGTGATAAATGTGTAAAGCTCGTTCCAATAGTCCAACTTGATGGTGACTAGGACCTGAGTGACAGTTTTTCTGGTGTAACTTAGGAGCCATTTGAAGACCTCCCCAGCATCTTCAGTATGTAGGATGCAGTGAAAGTGTTGACTTGTGCAGTCATGTCCAGTTTGTTGTTGATGATGATTTCAAGGCTCCTGGTGGGGGTACTGGGTGTGGGTCTGAGTTTGGCCACCATCAGCTGCAGTCCCATGACAAGTCAGTGGGTCATAAAGGGATTCAAAAAACATGCTGTTGGAAAGTAGCCTCTGTTTAGCTTGGTTAGCCCCACTTATGGCTTGTTTGTCAATGTGTTTGACTGTGTCTACTATGACCCTACTAATCAGGACCCTAGTAGTTAGGCTCTCTCCCTTAAATTATGGTTATTGCATACTGGTAACCCAGGATTTCTCCCACAATGGACATACAGGTGCCCCCTTATTAGTCCCTAGTATATGGTACTTAGGTACCCAGGGCATTGGGGTTCCAGGGGATCCATATGGGCTGCAGCATATCGTTTGCCTCCCATAGGGAGCCCATGCACATTCTTCTACAGGACTGTCATTGCGGCCTGTGTGAAAAGGTGCATGCACCCTTTCACTGCCATTTACATTGCACAAGGTCACTTATAAGTAACCCCTGTAGCAGGCCCTCCAGCCCTTAGGGCAGGGTGCAGAGAACCTGTGTGTGAGGGCACCCCTGCACTAGCAGAGGTGCCCCCACGACTTCCAGGACCATTTTCCTGGACTTTGTGAGTGCGGGGAGGCCATTTTACACATGTACTGGACATAAGTCACTACCTATGTCCAGCTACATAATCGTAACTCCGAACATAGGCATGTTAGGTATCAAACATGTTGGAATCATACCCCAAAGCTTTTGCAAGCATTGGTTGTATGATTCCATGTAGTCTGGGGGCTCCTTAGAAGACCCTTAGTATTGCCATTCCAGCCTTCAGAGGTTTTCAAGGCAGCCTCAGCTGCTGCCACCTCTCAGACAGGGTTCTGCCCTCCTTTTGCTTGAGCAGCTCAAGCCCAGGAAGGCAGAACAAAGGATTTCCTTTGGGAGAGGGGTGTTACACCTTCTCCCTTTGGAAATAGGTGTTAGAGGCATGGGAGGGATAGCCTCCCCAAGCCACTGGAAATGCTTTGAAGGGCAAATTTGGCACCCTCCTTGCAAAATCCAGTCTACACCGGTTCGGGGAAACCCAATTCCCTGATCTGGCACAAACTGGACAAAGGGGAGTGACCACTCTCCTGTTCATCACCACCCCAAGGGTGGTGCTCAGAGCTCCTCCAAAGTGGCCCTGGGTTTTGCCATCTTGAATTCCAAGTTGGTAGGTAACTCTGGGAGCATTTGAGTGGCCAATGCCAGGAGGTGACGTCAGAGCCCTCCCCTGATAGGTGCTTACCTGTTTAGCTGACCAATCCCTCTTTCAGGGCTATCTAGGGTCTCTCTCTCTTATGTGGTTCTTCAGATTCAGATTGCAAGACTCCAGCAAGAATCCTCTGCATCCTTTACTTCACCTTCTCACCGAGGAAACTACATCTGGACCATTCAGGAACTCTACAAACCGCAACAAAGAAGCAACAACGATTTCTGCAACATTGTATCTTCAGCTCCTGCCAGCAACTTCAACTATTTCCCCAGCTGTGCATCCTCAGAGGACAGCCTGTCTTCAGCCTGCACCAGAAGAATGAAAAAATCTCCCTTTGAGTGAAGCAGTCACTCCCCTGCTTCAGCAGGCACATCTCTGCAATGATGAACGTCTGCGTGGGTCCCCTCTTCTGATGAGTTGCATGGATCCTGCATCATGGGTGGTAGACTGAAGTGGTCCTGACAGTCCTGACACCCTACTGTCCAACTTTGGTGGAGGTAAGCTCTTGCATCCCCATGCAAGACAGTACCCCCATGCACCATGTGTTTTGCAGTTGCCAAGGCTTGTTGGCATCCTTCCACAAAGTTCTTCATGCACCGTGCAGCTCGGACCCCAGCACTTCATCCTATGACGCACAGCTTCCTGAGTGGTTCTCTGGTGGTGTGGGATCATTTGTTGTCATGCTGCGTGGGCCTCCTTTTGCACCTCCTTTGTCCACATGCTGTTGCAGTTGCTGAGAGCCCCTCTGACTCCCCCTTCTGTGTAAGAGTAGTGTCCCTCCTGGTCTTGGGCAGCCACATTTTCTGCTAACTGTGAGCTTTGCGTGTGCCAAGGCTTGTTGGCAGAATCCAGCAATGCAAACTAGATTGCAATCTTCCATCCGGCGTGATACATCATCTGCACCAACCAGGAAACCGCATCCATCTTCTTGGGTGCAGTACTGACTGTTGTTCCTTACCAGTGGTTCTTCTTTTGCACCTTCATCGGGTTGAGCAGGGACTCCTGTTCTCCCTGAACTCTTCTGTGCTTTTTGGACTTGGTCCCCTTGTTCCACAGGTCTTCAGGTCGAGGAATCCACTCTTGGGCCCTCATTCTGACCTTGGCGGGCGGCGGAGGCCGCCCGCCAAAGTCCCGCCGTCAGGTTACCGTTCCGCGGTCGAAAGACCGCGGCGGTAATTCTGACATTCCCGCTGGGCTGGCGGGCGGCCGCCTTCAGGCCGCCCGCCAGCCCAGCGGGAAAGAGGCTTCCACGATGAAGCCAGCTCGGAATCGAGCCGGCGGAGTGAAAGCTGTGCGACGGGTGCAGTTGCACCCGTCGCGTATTTCACTGTCTGCGCAGCAGACAGTGAAATACTTGTAGGGGCCCTCTTACGGGGGCCCCTGCAGTGCCCATGCCAGTGGCATGGGCACTGCAGGGGCCCCCAGGGGCCCGCGACCCCCCCTACCGCCATCCGGTTCCCGGCGGTCGGACCGCCGGGATCTGGATGGCGGTAGGGGGGGTCGGAATCCCCTCGGCGGCGCAGCAAGCTGCGCCGCCTTGGAGGATTCAATGGGGCGGCGGGACACTGGCGGGAGACCGCCAGTGTTGCCGGTCCGACCGCGGCTTTACCGCCGCGGTCGGAATCCCCATTGGAGCACCGCCGGCCTGTCGGCGGTGCTCCCGCGGTCCTCCGCCCTGGCGGTGACCGCCTTGGTGTCTTGCAGTCTCTTCTGGTTCTTGCATTATCTTCTTTCTCGTGTTCTTGTGTCTTCTAGGAAAATTACTGTGATTTACTCCTGCTTTCCTGGGCTCTGGTGTGGGTTCTATTACTTACCTTTGGTGTGTTCTAATATTCCCAAGGTCCCTCTACACACTACACCTGCCTAGGTGGGAAACCAACATTCACATTCCACTTTCTTAGTATATGGGTTGTGTTCCCCCAGGCCCATTTCTAACTATTGTGATGTACACTAATTGCACTGGTTTCTAACTGTTTTTATAGCATACTAGTGTATATAATTAGTGTATTACTTACCGCCTGTTGGAGTATACTCTCTATGGTATTTTTGGCATGTGCGTCACCAAAATATAGTACCTTTATTTTTGTGACACTGAGTATTTTCTTTCATGTGTGTGAGTACTTTGTGACTACAGTGGTATTGCATGAGCTTTGATAATTGGACCTGGTATAAGGTGAAAGTACCTTTGATACCCACTACAAACCAGGCCAGCCTCCTACACATGCTCATTCAATCCTTGACCTCTCTGCAAAGCAACCACAGAAATACTCAGTTGTGCCAGTTATAATTTTGATTATATGCAAAAATATGTGAAGAAGGTACACAGCTGTAAAAAAATTAATAGAGCAACAGTTGTAGAAAATGATGTGCATACAGGTGAGTGTGTGTGGGTGGATTGTGGAAGAGTAGGATATGTATTGAAGTACATACAAGAAGAAGGGAAAAGAGGGTGCAGAAGAGGAAAGTGATGAGGTGTGATAAATACAGATTGAGTGTTTCAGAAAGATATGAGGAGAAAAAAGTGTAAATGTCTCACAAAGTAACTGCTGAGAAAGTGCACATTATATATACACCCATGCGCTCAATCTTCTTGATCGCTCCTTGTAGGTGGCCCTATCAGTTTTTTCTGTTTTAACAGTGGCCCCTTGTGAGCACCATAAAAGCCATTGTACCTCACACCCACACCAGAGAATATCTTCAACTTCTGCTTTGGCATATGACACTAATCGTACCAGAAAGAAGTGGAAATGCTGTCAAATGTTTAGCTTCTAAGAAATGGTTTATGGTACCGTTCTAGTTTTTAAGTCCACCAGCCATTGCAATATGTACATTTCTCATTGTTATAACAGACTCAAACAATGAACTCACAGAGAAGATAAAGGCACAGATTTATACTTTTTGTCGCAAAACTGCACTAATGCAGTTTTGTGTCAAAAAGTTTGGTGCCAGCATGCGTCAGTTTACAGGGCCAGCTGGGTGCTGTATTTATAAAATGGCGCAAAGCTTGGGCTAGTGTCTAAAAAAAAGATGGTAGCCGGGTTGGGGGGGGGGGCGGTACGGTGACGGTGGTTTAGCATCTAAAAATTATGCTAGGCAGGTTACAGGCAAAAGTAATGCTTCTAACCAGCCTTGCATAATTTCCAGACACACAACCATCCAAAAACATGACTCCTGATTTACCAAAGACAGGAGTCATGCCCACCATCCCAATGGCCAGCACAGGGAACCAGTGTAGCCTGGACATGGCCACTGCACTCAGTATCATGCAGGGGGCCCATGTTAGGCCCCCAATGGCACTTTAAAAAAACATACTATTATACTTACCCATACTTACCCTACTAACCTAGGATGGGGTTCTCCATCCTCTTGTGTCCCTCCGGTGTGGATGGGGGTGTTCCTGGAGCTTGGGTTGGGCACCTGTAGGCCCATTCCATGGTGTTTGGCCATGGAAATGGGTCCACGGGTCCCCTTACGCCTGGTCTGACCCCGGCATTAAATAATGGCGCTAAGCAAGCTTACCGTCTTTATTTGGGTCAAACTCCCACCCGTGCGTCATTTTAGCACTGGGGGGATAAATATGGTGCTAAGGGGATAGCAGAATTTTTTGGATGGGAACGCCTACCTTGCATCTCCTTGACGTAAGGTTGGTTGGCATATCCAAAAAATGGCATTAACTCCAATATTTTGACGCTAGACATGTCTAGTGTCAAAATATAAATATGGAGTTAAGTTTAAGCCATATTTGAGTAAAACAAATGACGCAAATGCGCTGCAAACAAAGTATAAATATGCCCCTAAGACTTTTAAACAAAATCGGAAAATAGCATATTCCATCAAATTATCGTAGTCCGGTAGGCAAACAGCAAAAATATTACCGAGTTAGTGCTACTAGCTGATCCATAGTACAAAGACGGTATCTGTATTTTTGCCATGTAGAAATGCCTTCTTGTGACCTCAATTAAGTCAACTTCCAGCAGTACAAAGCCTGCAGCCATGGCGGATTTGCCTCATATTTACATTATTGTGTTGTTGTAAAGAACGGATTCGGCGCCTCTTTATGTGCCTAAATTACGATTGCCTCTTTTCAAGTGCTAAACCTTGCTAATGAACACAAATCTATCTTTCCACATCATCTGAGCACTGTTGTAATACTTCTGGAAATCTAATACAACAGTGAATGTAGCTTTTAGTTAATTATATATGACAAAGATCATTTTACTTAAAAACGATTTGAAAGTTTGGGCAGTAATTAATTCGGGCCAGCTGGTACAGCTTGTGGTTCTAGTCGTTTCGAAAACTGGAAAGACCGTTTCAGGTTAGCATGTTAATATTAAATAGTGCTGCACTGTCAGGGAGTCTAAATGGAGCTGCTCTGCTAACATCCCTTGCCAGTGTGAGTGGTTGAGGATGTTTTCTGCTACTGAACTGTGCTATAGTCCTGGAAGTGTCATACTGCTGGCAGCTGAGTGACCAGGAATAAGAGTTCAATATTCATAATGTACTTGCCTATTCTTATTTTAGGCTTTTGAGGGTCAGGACAAGATACCTATGCGTTCCAAAAAAGATGTGACCTCGTCATACAAGATCAGATGGTCTTTCCTACTTAGAGCTTTTTGATGGGAAGTTTGATGCTACATGTAACCACTGAAACCAAGTGTTTGACCTAGTGGACAGCTCTACTGCAGCAACATCAATCTTTCTTTGTCACACTGGAGGATATAGAGTTAAAAAAGTGTGTCATTCTCAAGGTAAATTTTGCAATCGGGGACAGCAGTGAAGCACTTTGGCTGCTAATTTTTTAGTTTTTTTCTCAGTGACTTCAGCACTTGGCTACCTTAAAAGTGATTGGGGCCCAGTTCCATGCACGAAATAACACAGGCTTGTCTCTGTTAAGGTGCCATATTACAGATGCAAATACAATACGGGGTTTGATTCAGTAAAGGAAAAGGGGCTCGAATCCTATACAATTTCAATTAAAGAATACCCTCGAAACCTTAAATGAATGACTAATCTAAGGACTAATATCTATGAGACACTTTAAAAGTTTTTTCATGCTTGATAATATATTGTGTATAATGGACACTTTTGCACGGATATGTCATTGTGATACTGTGGCCCATATTTATACTTTTTGACGCTAAACTGCGCTAACGCAGTTTAGCGTCAAAAAATTTTGCGCCGTCTAACGCCATCCCGAAGCGCCATGCGGGCGCCGTATTTATGGAATGGCGTTAGCCGGCGCAAGCAGACCGGCGCTGCCTGGTGTGCGTGGAAAAAAACCACGTAGACCAGGCAGCGCCGGCGTAGGGGGAAAATGGCGCTAGGGCGTCTTAAAATGGCGCAAGTCGGGTTGACGCTAAAAAATCGTCTTAACCCGATTTGCGCCATTTTTTCGACGCCCAGACGCCATTTAAATGACTCCTGTCTTAGTAAAGACAGGAGTCATGCCCCCTTGCCCAATGGCCATGCCCAGGGGACTTATGTCCCCTGGGCATGGTCATTGGGCATAGTGGCATGTAGGGGGGCACAAATAAGGCCCCCCTATGCCACCCAAAAAAAATTGAAAAATATAAAAAATTATACTTACGTGAACTTACCTGAATGTCCCTGGGGTGGGTCCCTCCATCCTTGGGTGTCCTCCTGGGGTGGGCAGGGGTGGCAGGGGGGGTCCCTGGGGGCAGGGGAGGGCACCTGTGGGCTCATTTTGAGCCCACAGGCCCCTTAACACCTACCCTGACCCAGGCGTTAAAATGTGGCGCAAATGCGGGGTTTTTTGACCCGCCACCTCCCGGGCGTGATTTTTGCCCGGGAGTATAAATACGACGCATTTGCGTCGCCGTCATTTTTTTAGACGGGAACGCCTTCCTTGCATCTCATTAACGCAAGGAAGGCGTTCATGCTAAAAAATGACGCTCTTTGCCAATACTTTGGCGCTAGACGCGTCTAACGCCAAAGTATAAATATGGCGTTAGTTTTGCGCCGAATTTGCGTCGAAAAAAACGACGCAAATTCGGCGCAAACGGAGTATAAATACGGGCCTGTGTTTCTTTATGATTTGGGCATTTCGTGCTTTTTTGTGATTAATGTTTTTGCACAATAAAATAGTCAGAAACATGTACATGTATTATTCCTCAGTCCCAAAAATAAGGAGTTTACAATTAGGTATTGAAAAATATTTTTTTTAAGTTGCAATATAAATTTGGATTAATATACCTAGAGTAAGGATGTGGTATTTAAACGTTGAGGTGAATATATTGATGGTTGTGGTACTTTTTGGATGACATTATTATAGACGCAAGCACCACAGCACAGAGGACCTTGAGGGATTAGCAATGTGTGCTCCAATAAGAAGTGACAATTAGCATATCACACTAGAGCACACTTTTAGATAGTGCACTGAGAATGCCAGGACTCCTGAAAAAAGCGTGGCAGAGCAGTCATATATTACATAATGCTGCCAGCCACCTACCTAAAGAGTGTAGTCCATGCCTTCTTCTTATTGCTTTTACACTTTGGAAATGTCCCTCTCACTGAGTAACCCCTTCCTCGTTCAGTTCTCTTAAAGCCACACTCCACTCTATGACCAGATTCTTTTCATCCACAAGGACATTTGAACACTTTACCACCAACCTCATCAAATATCCTCGATTGTTGTCAATGTTAGTATAATGTATAATCGTATCTGCCGAACCAGCACGTCCCTGTGCCTTAATAACTTACCATATCTCAATAACCTCTTCTCCTGCTCTGTTGCGCAAAGAAAACTCGGAACCAAAATCATGATTTTTTCGAAGCTCGTCTTACGATATGACCTATGTGCAGCACATATCTTTCTTCGGTGCAGCTGACTGTAGCAGGAACTCACTGCTGGTGGACGTAAAGGCCAAAACCTTGTTATCATTTTGTTAGCAACTAAACACTGCCTTCTCAAAAGTATCAACTCTCATGCTCTAATCATAGAGCTTCTAAGTTCTACGCTTTTCTTGTTTTCCTTTTCTCTTTGCCCTCATTGAATGTTTGAAGTATCTCATTGTTGAAGAGCCCCCACATGATTACAGTGCCCGAGCACTGAATAAAAGCATTAAATGAATAACAAAAAATGTGCTATGTTGGGAAAGAAATGACCATGCATGGGTCATTGCAGCGTTCCCCTGCCCTATGCGCATATATAAATGTGAATCGGGTGTGGCGTAGGTTCTCATTATCCTAATGAGACTACTGGATTTGAACAGCAGAATCACTTGTTCTGCTGGGAACTGAGTCTGAACCCTCACCAGGTAACACCTCTTGGCCCAATCCGGGTTTTCTTTCAGCTAACTAGCAGTGCCTCATCTCTAACCAAGAGCAGGGATGATTGGGCAACCGAGCACATGACACAAATGACTCTTCAGGGAAATCGTGGTCACTCAGATCTCATCCGTTTCTCTCAGTTACATTAGTCTCACATATGCAAGGAAAATCAGAGGCAGAGTATGACGCAACTGCATCTTAGATAATAAAGTATATATTACAATAACTAGGGCAATGAAGCACAATAGGATTAACATTGTGACAAGGAGAGTAGAACATACAAATAACTCTACCATTGTGCCACTAAGAATGTGAAGGATAATTACTACCTAGGCTATGTTAGAGCACAGCATGTTAATCTCTAATTCTGCCTTTCAGGTTCCCCCTTGGAAGACATCATCCCTCATACCTGAGCAGGAGGCCTGTAGTCTACAAACGCATCTGCAGCGAAGCACTCAGCAATCAGCATACAGTTGTGGTCATCTGGCTGGAATATCCCTCTAACGTACATGGGTCAAGTAATCTTTTTATAATGAAACAGCCGATGTTCCAAGAAAGGATCCCCACATAAGAGTGTGTATATTTCTGTGAACATTGGAGACAAAGCGTACCACTTTTGCAGGCAACCTATCTTACTGCTGCCTTGAGAAAGCACAGACTGAAAGAAATGTCTTGTTTATGAACACAGTGCTGGCCTGGGTGAAGAATAACTAGATGGAGAAAAAAAAAACAAGACTGCTAATGTGGCTATTGTTAAAATAATATAACAAAGCTCGAATAAAACATATCTCGGTAAAAGTGCACAGCGTCAGGCTTAGTTTGCTAAAATAACGTGTATAAAACTATAGCTCAAATAGCTACACAACACTGGTATTGTGAATTTTATCTTATCACTGGCATCATGATAACTTAGTTTACACAGCTACCCTTACCTGTACCTGATGATGAGAAGTCCAGGACATTTCCTGTCACTTGGAGGGGCACACCAAGCATGATCTCTTGGCAGGCAGATGGATACTGTTCTTGACCTAGGTGGGCCACCCACAGGAGTGGTAATAGCGTACCATGGCCCGTATTTATACTTTTTTAGCGCTGCATTTGCGTCATTGTTTGACGCAAAAGCGGCGCAAAAAAAAATATCATTGCATTTTGTAAGTTTGCACCGCTTTTGCGTCAAACAATGACGCAAATGCGGCACTTAAAAAGTATAGACACGGGCCCATGTTTTGTGATTTACAGTGGACCATATCTTTTTATCTATGGCAGTGACTGTATGGCTTTCTGGCCTCTCTGTTATAAACTGCCCCTGTTATGTGAAAAACAGAATACTGTGCCGAAATCCCATGTTTAAATCAAGTGAGTGTACATGCACAGTGGGTCTGTTATACATACTTGGTATTAAGGGTTTGTGTGTGTTTGAGAAAGAGAGTCTGAGTGCTGAAGCTAGTGAGACACATTTTAGATAAACCTGGTTGCACATGACACAGTATGGAAGATGAGGACAGCTTCTACAGATAGTTGATGTGTTTCAACTACATTCCTGTAGCAGTAGGGTAGAGATCCAGACACTCTATCCTGAAGGATGACAACAGACCTACCTTCACAAATTCCATGAAGAATGTATCAGCAAAAGGCTGCTTATTTGTTCTTACTGGGCAATGTCATTTAGTAGAGGGTAAGGGTGAAGGATGGGACTGCAGTTTCTGATGTTGAGAAAGACACTTGAAAGGAGACCCAACCCAAACCAAACCGTTCTATGGTTTGAGACTGGATTCACATCCCCTCTCATGAAATTGTGTACATTAGGGGAATCCAAACCACTACACTTTGTTCCAGTCCCAGGTTCTTCTCTACCTATGAAGGGAGTGATCTGCTAATATTCATATGGCTGTTGTCTGCCTAAGGCAGTTGTTTGCCTGTCCGAAAATCTCCCAGATGTGAGGGAATATCACCTAAAGTCTGCAGTTTCTATGGGAGGAGCTAACGGACTACATAGCGGCAAGGAACATGTCTGCCTGCTGAGTTAGGGAAGGAATGTGCCTGGCCCTCCAAGAGGAGGGATTGTGGAGGATGAGAAGCCCAGTGTGTTGACGGCATGAGAAGCACCGAGCAAAAGCAGACTGCAGTGGAGGGCAAAGACATGAGTGATCCGTAACCTGTATGAGTTTTGCAGTCTCTCTGTTCAGTTCTTGCTAAGAACTGCACTAATACATCATCAATTTCTCTTGTGCCTGACTTTGCTAACAACTCCTGCAAGTCATTAGCTGGTGCTGCCACTGCTGCTGCGAGAAGAAATGTCACATTACCACTGAAAGGATCCCGGTCAGATTGGATTGCAGCAACTACACATAGCAACTGATGGAAGTCAGCATGCATAAGAGGCTGAAACTGCTGGAGACCTGCTGTGCTGTTATCATCGCAACAATGCTGAAGGGTCGCCACTGAATCGGGTTGAATGGCATGAAGTGTGCTACAACTGCCTAATCTGTTCTGAATTCATACATCTGCCACAGAATACAAGTGACTGTAACTGCTGCAATGACTATGGTGGAAAGAGAACACTGTAGATTGAGGGTGTGTGTGCTGAGAAGCCAGCCTGGTGTCTATGGTGTTTAGTTTTGGTGAGTGATTCACTTACTTGCTTTTAATAAAAGACAAGCAGAGGAAGTACATTAAATTATTGTTTTTTGATTGATTGCTTGCTGAGCTCTTTCTGGCTATGCTACTCGCCTGAGAAGCATTGGAGTGCTCGCCGCCACTACACCAAGGCTCAATTGCTTAAAGGGTTGATCTTGGATGAGTTTGTAGATTCATAATAAGATGGAGCCCCAGCACATCAATTTCAAATGACCTTGTTACTTTCGGAGCAGGGACTGGCATGTCTCCTCTAAAGCCAGACAGGGGCTGTGCTTTTAAAAACATCAGAAGTCACACTTTCTGTGTCTCTGCTGATTCAGCCTGAACCCCAGCCTCAGATGGTGGACTCTCTACACCCTCCAAAGAGGGAATACTTTCAAAGATTGCACACACCATTGCATGTTCTCCACGGTCCCACATGCTAGGGGATGTCTTTCTGCAGATGAAAAAGTATTGGCAATTTAGCCTGCGACTATGTTCCCCTGATAAACTATCTTCAGTACATACTCCATGTTATAATTCTAGTAGGCATATGCTCCAGTTTTAGAAAACATAGCCCAGGTCACACTTACTGCTTAGTTTTGTCAATGGAATATACACTGGCAATATTTAATATTAAATCAAAGGAATTTGTATTTGTCTCAGTAGTGAGTCGAATCAGCGACCTAATCAGTCCTTGTATAAATATTCACCCATGACTGTAATATCATGTCTCTAATAAACATTCTCTCTGGTAACTGTAGAAAAAGCCTCACTTCTGTGTCCTTTAACTAGATAACACAATATATGGGAGAGTGAACCCTGCATAGCTGAAGTCAGCCCAAGCAAATTTAAGTAGAGAGGCTTGACCAAGTGAATAAATGTGCATACCTCACACAAAACTAGGGCACTGTTTCAGAAAATAGTGACTATTCAAACAGTCCACCAGGGCAGTAGAATGATACATCCCACTGGCCTGAATGAAGACTGGGTTAAAGATACAGACCAGTCAGGGTGCTATCTATGTGTCTACAGCAAGCAACTGTTGTGATAGCTCCACTGAAATCACTGAATCTTTGCTGAGTGGGCACCATGTTTTAATGCACCCAGTTAGCAAGTTTTTATTTTTGTTTTTCAGAGACAACCTCCCAAAGCAGGATTTTATCATTGAAAAAAAAAAGCAAATGACTGTGATATGCTGGGAGTTTTCACCCACCAATTTGTGGGCCAGTTCTTTGGTTTTCTCCTCAGTACTGCCAGGTTTTCTCTGGAGGTACTGAACAGGGAAAATGTGCACTAAACATTCAACCTAAAAGGGAGGGGGCGGTCTGAGATACTTTGACACAGGGCACTGTGCCAAACAGGCCGTTGGATTGAGGTCTCTACCAGTAGAGCCAGATTAGTCTTTCCTGTTGGAAAATGGTGACTCACAACTCTAAATAGAGCAGGAAAACAACAAGATTGGTGGATGGGATTATCCTTCACTTTTTGACAGACCTTCTGGTTGTCAAACTCTAAATTACACCCTATGTAATTTATTTGAAAGTATTTGCACCACAATTAATCCTACAAATTGACTGTTATTAAACCACAGTGATGTCTATTGGTGCAAGACTGTGTTAGAGTGTAGAGTGCAGCTCCCAAGTTCGGCAAAATGCACCTTTGCTAGTGCTATGTCTTTTAGAGCTAATAATGACTAATTTCTTCTGAAAAGTCCAAAATCTGACAAATCAGGCACTCCGTAGGTGTTTTAGGGATATACAACTTTTCCACTGATTCAGCTTGGAGTTTTCAGGCAAGGTGATGGCCTTCCACACTGGTTAGATGGTATATCAAAATAATCAACAGTTGAACCCCCTATAATTGTTCAGCCATGACAGCTGGCAGTTAGCAAAAAGAACAGATTATTATGGTGATCTGTGTATACTGTTACAAGAGTTGCATGTCACATTCAAGGAGTGACACCATTTTTAAAATGTATGGCATCCATTTTAGGACATCCTCATTCCTTACTCCTCATCCCTACTTCTCAACCCTGCTTCTCATCTATCATCCCTACTTCTCATCCATCATACATCATCCCTACTTATCATCCATCATCCCTGCTTCTCTTCATCATCCCTACTTCTCATCCATCATCCCTACTTCTCATCATCATATATCATCCCTACTTCTCATCCATCATCCTTACTTCTCATCCATCATCCCTACTTCTCATCCCTGCGTCTCATCCCTGCTTCTCATCCATCATTCCTACTTCTCATCCATCATCCCTGCTTCTCTTCCATCATCCCTACTTCTCATCCATCATCCCTACTTCTCATCATCATATATCATCCCTACTTCTCATCCATCATCCTTACTTCTCATCCATCATCCCTACTTCTCATCCCTGCGTCTCATCCCTGCTTCTCATCCATCATCCCTACTTCTCATCCATCATCCCTGCTTCTCTTCCATCATCCCTACTTCTCATCCATCATCCCTTATTCTCATCCATCATATATCATCCCTACTTCTCATCCATCATATATCATCCCTACTTCTCATCCATCATACATCATCTCAACTTCTCATCCATCACCCCTACTTCTCATCCACCATCCCTGCTTCTCTTCCATCATCTCTGCTTCTCATACATCATCCCTACTTCTCACCCATCATACATCAGCCCTACTTCTCCTCCATCATTCCTGCTTCTCATCATTATCCCTACTTCTCATCCATCATCCGTACTCCTCATCCCTGATTCTCATCCCTACTTCTCTTCCATCATCCCTACTTATTTTCCATCATCCCTACTTCTAATGCCTCATCCCTGCTTCTCATCCCTCATCCCTGCTTCTCATCCCTACTTCTCATCCATCTTCCATCATTCCTACTCCTCATGCCTCAGCCATCATCCCTACTCCTCATCCATCATCCCCACTCCTCATTCTTCATCCCTCAGTCATGCCAACACATTTTCAGTTTTGTGAAACACACCTTCACACTGATTGGTTGGGAACAGCCAATCAGAGTTATGAGAGAGAGCTGAATTATATTTCAATGAAAAACAGCCTCCTCATTGCACATGGTGGGTGGGGAGGGAGGAGAGGAAATGCAAATGTGTGTTTGTTTCCAGTGAATTCAAGGCTGCACAATATTTCATTTTATTTAACTCAGTGTATTTCTGTTTGCACAGGCCTCTGTAGAAAGCTCTTCTGGTTTGGGAAATACAAGGAGTGCACAGCCTGGGCCATACATCAGCTCTTGGGGAACGGGTTATACAGATCATCTACAGTTCAACCGAAAACCTTTCTGGTTTCCGTTTAATGTGTAGAAACAAAATGTTTAAAATCAACTCTGGTGACAGTACAATCCAAATCATCCAAACCTTTTTCTGGTTTCAATTTTATTTGTAACAAATACAATGTTTAAATCTGAGGCTGCTTTTTATTTGTAACAAATACCATGTTTATATCTGAGGCTGCTTTTATTTCTGAGAGCTGTTTTTTTTCTTTTCTGAAACCAGAAAGATTTTTGATGAACTGTAGATGAACTGTTAACCCTTTCTTCAAGAGCTGATTTATAGCCCTAGCTGTGGGCTTCTTGTATTTCCCAAACCAGCAGAGCTGTAAGAATGCAGCTCTCTCTCATAACTCTGATTGGCTGTTCCTAACCAATCAGTGTGAGGGTGTGTTTCACAAAACTGAAAATGTGTCGGTATGACTGAGGGATGAGGAATGAGGGGTAGGGATGTTGGCTGAGGCATGAGAAGTAGGAATGATAGATGAGAGGTAGGGATGACAAGCAGGGATTAGGGATGAGAAGTAGGGATGATGGAAGAGAAGTAGGGATGAGAAGCAGGGATGAGGAGTAGGGAAGATGGAAGAGAAGCAGGGATGATGGATGAGAAGTAGGGATGATGGATGAGAAGTAGGGATGATGTATGATGGGTGAGAAGCAGGGATGATGGGTGGGAAGTAGCGATGATGTATGATGGATGAAAAGTAGGGATGATGGATGAGAAATGAGAAGTAGGGATGATGCATGATGGATGAGAAGCAGGGATGAGGAGTAGGGATGATGGAGGAGAAGCAGGGATGATGGATGAGAAGTAGGGATGATGGAAGAGAGGCAGGGATTATGGATAAGAAGTAGGGATGATGGATGAGAAGTAGGGATGATGTATGATGGATGAGAAGTAGGGATGATGGATGAGAAGTAGGGATTATATATGATGGATGAGAAGTAGGGATGATGGAAGAGAAATAGGGATGATGGAAGAGAAGCAGGGATGATGGATGAGAAGTAGGGATGATGGATAAGAAGTAGGGATGAGATGCAGGGATGAGAAGTAGGGATGATGGAAGAGAAGTAGGGATGATAGATGAGAAGTAGGGATAATATATGATGGATGAGAAGTAGGGATGATGGAAGAGAAGAAGGGATGATGGATGAGAAGTAGGGATGATGGATGAGAAGGAGGGATGGGAAGTAGGGATGAGGAATGAGGAATGATGAGTGAGGAATGAGGATGTCCTAAAATGGATGCTGTAAAAAAGGCATCACGGACAGCTAGCAACTCATTCTCAGTAGCATAATAACATATTCCACTGAAATTAGTTTGTTTTTGTTAATGATATGACTGGTGTTGATGTGTGGCTATAAGAAAATCATGCTTCATGCCATTTTTGAACATCCAGTTTCAGTTATGAAAGGCTTCTTGGCATGGACTGGCTAATTCCATTCCATTGGTAAATTGTTTCTTCCAATGAGTCAGTACTGTCTCTGCTGGTGACAGAATTGTCTCTCTCCTGTAAAACAGAAATGTGATTAGGGACAAAATAATTTAGAACTGGTTCAAGGCACAATGGTAGTATTTAGCAAAACCTACATATTTCTACGTGGCACATAGATTCAGAACAGTATGCCAGTCAACCACTGCTTACGTTTTCCCATAGGTCATCTGTAAATTCCTAGAAAAAATTATAAAACCCAATAATTCATCAAGCCATGGAACTCTCACTTGCTCAGTTTTGCCAACAGGTGGTAGATGTGCAATATTTATACAATGACCTATAAATATCCGTTATGCTCTATTATGCTCTGTCTCCCTTTTGGAATAGATCAGCTAATCTTTGATCTACGTGTTGATGAACCTTTCTAGGTAGCTCTGAACAATTTATTTATCCCTACCAAGTCGATAGTTCAATAACAAACACGAGTACGTAATTTTTTTGCGCCTTGTACTCAGTGGTCAAACTATTATCTAGATTACAATGTGAGCGCTGATTCTGAAGCACATTAAAGATGTATGACGCCTGACATGGTTTGCCTCCACAGGAACCAGCCGCTCTTGAAAATCATAACCACTGAGTTTAAATTACGCTGGCAGAATTTGCTCAGTTCCTTATATTATATTATAATACCACATTTCGTAACTGCGCACCATAGGTAATAAAAAGTTGCTGTAAAGTAGCGCACAACAGAACACGAGCTGCTGTTCTCAGTGCTTTTGTTAAACAATTGATGCAAGGATGCAGTTTGTGGTAAAGTAAAGCTTGAATTGACGGATTTGCATTTCTCAGAATTTTGACGAAATTTAGCATAAATATGGGGAAGCAAATTATGTGCATTTCAAATATCTCTATATGGCTGGCATGAATTATGTACTCAGCCAGCTCCTGATTAAACTGATGCAAACGGTCCTCATAATAGGTTGTCAACTCCGTTTCTGTTTCATCAAAATTACCTGGAACCTGCAGCTGTAGACATTCCTTAACCACTGAAAATATCTGATTTACGCCTGATGGATTTTTCAAATGGATTCCTTGCAGGCATAAATGCATTTACTATTGTAATTTATCTGCCACAAGTGCAGAGAAATCTGCAGTTATCGTCACACAAGTGTGGGACATGGTCTAACAAGATGCAGTGAGTTGTGTCACTTTGCACTCCCAAAAACATACAAGGTAGTAGGCATTCACAATCTGAAATCTGCACCCTTATTACTCTGGAATTTGCCAGAAAGTTATTTCAGCCATAGCTTTCATACAAGGACAAGAAGGGGACCACTTCACCCCTTGCGTTGCCTATAATGTAGGGTAAGGGCTTTTCCTACAGGGAAAA
Source organism: Pleurodeles waltl (assembly GCF_031143425.1). NCBI lineage: Eukaryota > Metazoa > Chordata > Amphibia > Caudata > Salamandridae > Pleurodeles > Pleurodeles waltl. The sequence goes on along the minus strand of NC_090445.1, from coordinate 930,518,156 downwards.
ATATCTCATATGTGAAGAAAAAAGTGTCTTTGTGCACAGGTGATCCATTCCCTGTGAGTAATGCTATGCCCAATAGAATTACTCGCAGCTGAAATAGGAGCCCGAAGAACTATTAACTTAATCGCATACTTTAGAATTGTGTGCCAACAAATGGATTCAATTCCAGCTGTCTGGAATGTCTTTTCATCCTCCCAGGAGTAAATCTGTGATATTGGATGCCGCCGGTATGTGTATTAGAACAGAGTAGGCCACTTCTTTACTATTTATGGCTTCAATTTACGGAATATTAGCATACAACAACACTTCCCATTGGCCATGTAATCAATCAACGTGCCTACCTTGAGGGAGGCTTACCTTCCTATTGGAATGAATACTCTTAAAGTGACACTAGAAGTTGTTCACTAATTAATGAGGAGTGAACTGGAGAATATATTTAACTGACTATACACTCTCACAGTAATGCCTCATCCTTTCTAAATGAATCAGGCATCCTTTTTAGGGTTGAGCCTGCGTCTCATGCGCTTGCGCATGCGTTTCGCTAAGCGAGACGCTTTAGTAATTAAAAAGGGCTCGGAGCCCTGTCCACGTCACGTCAGTGTCTGTCATTGGCTTGTGGGCTTGCCTGTTAGAATCTGCTTGATTTCATTAGTGGAAGGCATGCACATGTCATGACTTTTCTGGTGGATAGCCCTCCTCAAGCGCATTGACCAAGTACAGAAAACATGCGAGGCTCGCTGTTTTCTGTCTGGCTCATGGACTACTTTTTCTCTATTTTCCCAGCGAGATCTCGCTTGGCAGAAGTCAAGCGCTTTACACAGTTAACTGCACTTTTTCAGGTTACATACATAAATGCACTTTTGCCGATAGGTAAAAAGTCGGGTTAGGAGTTTACAACGCTATCAGCTCTAACACGAGCAAACGCGAGACCCATTGCATTGCAAATGCTTGTTTTCTTTATCAACGGGGAATCCTTAGTGCTCCATATTTCCAACTGTTCGAAGCCTGATTCCTGCTACTGAGTAAAATTGCTTCCATGCCAGCCTATCATTTGAGTTTTTACTCAACTTTCTTGTCATCAGAATTTAATTTAAAAACCCTAACAATACACTACATAAAATGCCAGAAAACACCAAGTCAACACAACACAAACCATAACATAATGCACCAACACAATTACACTGCAAACGGCCACACAATGCAAACCACAAAAACAGCACAGTAATACAACAAACCGGGAGAAAAACAACACTGAACAAAAACCCAGCACAACTCACTGACACAATAAAACACGTTTCACAATATCCCATGGCAAGGCGACATTAGTAAACCTGTTTTATAACACACAAAATCGGGAACACAAGTGAGCAACAATGAAACTGTGTTGTGTTGTGTGGTTATTCCATATTATTATGTTTTATTTCATGCTGTTCTTGTGTGCTTCTTGGGCTATGTCGTTTTAGCATTTTTGTGGTGTGGTGCTCTGTTGTGTTCTTGTATTTTAGCGTCCCTTTTTTCACCCAGTGCTCGGATTCCTGAACAATAGTGCCATCCGAACAGAGGGGAAATTCAGGCACTTATTATTACCAGTGGATGATATGTTTTAGGCCCAATAAAATCTGTCTCCGCTTCGTTGAAATGAACAGATATGTAACTCGAGTTACCTTATGAACCGTTATTAGGGGACACTCCTACCAGCGCTTTGGTAGCATGAGCTTGTAAAAACGGCTACACTGTTTTCATACAGGAGACAAGTACAACTGGTCAATGCAATTCACATCCAAAATTAACAGCTAACTAAAACCCTAGTTTGATTCCAGGCAGATGTTCTCCACCAACTATTTCATTTTCTGGACCGAGACCAACAAACCAAAAACGATTTTTCCAACAGTGGTAGCCGCAGTCAATACCACTTCAACTGAAAGTATCTGATTAAGTAAACTCACGCAATGATTAAAACCCATCTGGTATCCAACAATGTTTAAAATGCATTTGTAATCGCGTATACAAATGTGGTGTTTAAAGCGCACAAGAGTTAGACTCTCTCCTTAAATATTTAAATTATGATTTTTAATAATAATTATAACGTCTTCCTATTTTGGTTGAAAACAACGCATGAATAGCCTTTAAACCAGCTTTGAGTGCATTTTCTGTAATGATTTAACGTCGAATCGTTTCAAGCTCTTCTGTAAATAATATACATTCTAATTAAGAAATGTAATGAAACACTGCAAATGGTTTCATAAATTGCCTTCTTTATTGATATTTCTGTTACTTTTGACGAAACTTTATGCAAATCATGCTGCATGCTGTAAACATGTTGGCGATATCAGTGGTACTGCAGCGACTCGGGTGAATTTTTACAATGTATGTAAATCACTTTTGAGAAAGGGGCTACAAATCCGAATGAATAAGTAATTAAAAAAGACTAGGCAGTGAAAAAATTATACAAAATCAATCAACAGTCCTTCAATATTTATCTTGACTATTGCAACCCGACATTTTTAAAATTACATACAGATATATTTCTTTCTGTGATAGGGTCCCAGAGCTACAGCACCTTCCTGACCAATAGTGGCCCCACAAAGAGCACACCCTAACCTCGTAGAGATTGTGCGCATTCATCATTTGAAGGTGATATGCTAGCAGATCAAGATACGAGCTTGGTTGCAGGTTAAGTTTATGGCTTTCATAACGGAGAAGAAAGAAACCCTGACTATTATCTCTAGAAAGGGAAGTTTTTACCACATTATAATTGCAGGACTGGATTGGGAATTACGCTATTCTATTTTGCAATGTCCTAAACGGCAAAGTCATTTAGACTGAAGGGCTTCAGGTAACGTTTTTTTACGTTTGAGACACGATTGAAATCATATTGATTGGAATTGCAGGTACAATGCTGGCAACATTAGTACACTTTTATGAATACAATGAATTAAAACGAAGTGGCTGATAGTTATGGTTTCTGTCTATTGGGCACATTTACTAAGGTGCTGCACTGCATTGTGCTAGGGGAAAGGATATCACAGAACCATATCTTCTATGTTGCTGCTACTCTCTTCCAAATGGCTGTTGCTCAATTAGGCCACCTCGTGCCAGGCATACACATTCGCACCATGGTGGGAATTTAAATGTGTGATCTATATAAGGTTTGTCCAGGAACTATACTCTTTTCAGTACAAAATACGAGGCTTAGTCTAACTTAATTTTTTTTACACACGTGGCGTGTTCATTTAAAGTGTAGCACACATGGTATGTTATAAAATTTTGCAGAAATAAAATATTTCCCCAGGTTAACACCTGCCTCAAGAAGGAACTACTTTGGGTGCAACTCTGTCTACACATGTTAGCCGATTGGGATTTGCATCAAAACACATGATGATAGCATGGGAGAACCTCTGTATCACCCCTTTGATGCCACCTTGGTGCAAAGTAATGCACAGTAGTGCAAGGCACTCCATTGTATTACTCTTAGAAAACTTTTTAGTGCAACAACTGTTTTGTGCTAGAAAGTGAATAGGAAAACAACACTTTGCACTCAGTTGCATCACATTTGGTGACTTTACACTGGTGCATGCTGTTGACAAATATACCATTTAATGTGTGTGGTGGACATGGCTCTCTCTGCAGGGTCATCCTTAAACCTTTTGCCTTTACCTTCCACCTTTCTGCTGAATTCGTTGCTAAGCAGTGTTAAAGTGCTTGTGCTATCTCTCTATGAAACATGGTTTAAACTGCTAATATGACATGGCAAATAACCTCCTTGCCAAACCTTAATGTCCCCTTCTATTGCTTATAGGTCACACCTATGGTCGGTCCAAGGTAGCCCATAGGACAGGGTGCATTCTAAATTAAATGTTGGACATGCACTTTTAAATTTTACATGTCCTGGTAATGAAAACCTCCTACATTTGTTTTTCACTACTGGAAAGCCTACTTGCCCCACATGATAACATTGGGTTGCCTTCTTACATTTAGTAAGTGCTAACATTTGATTGGGACCAGGTAACCAGTTCATGTTTGATTTCTATGAAATTGTAATGAAAAATGATCTGTCATTGTATAGTGAGATTTTTAGTTACAATTTTGGAAATGCCACTTTTTAAAAGTTGGCATTTAACTGACCTTGGCCATTTGGTGCCTGCAGCTCCTCCTTGGTTACATGACTGGGTTTACCTGACAGTTAGTCTTTGTTAATTCCTTCCAGACAGTCACACAGTAGGGGATTAAATATGCCTGAATGGGCCATCTGTTTGCAGGATGGGTTGGAAGAGTTGAGCACAGCCTCACAAGCAACTGAATAGGCTGTGCTTGCCACCTCCACATTGTCACTGCAGCCAGCTCAGAGCAAGGGCAGGGGAGTCAGAAAAGTCCCTACACTTCAAAGAGACTTTCTAGAAGCTTCTCCTGCCTTCCAGAGAATGGACACCATGTATGAAAATAGGACTATCAGACCCACTCTTTAGTTAGCTCCTGGACCTGAGAAATAACTCCTAAAAGGCTGCCTGATGCCTTAACCTTCTGTGCACGTTGCAAGACTGCTTTGCTGTAACTGAAATGATTGCTTTGCTGCCTGGATCCTGATATGAACCAAGCCAGCCTGCTCTTTGAGCCCCACACATTCACCTGCACCCAAGACTATTATAGTGATTTCAGGGGCTAGTTTGCTGGCCTCCAAGCCAAAGAGACACAAATGGCTCCCACCATCTTGAACATGCACCTAGTCCCTGCCTGAGAGTATCCTGAACCCCCAAATGATGTCCCATCAGTCCTGGGCCCTTGGTTGTGGTGCTAAGGGTACCCAGTTGGCAAAAATCCAAAAGTGAGGTCTTAGGAACTTTTTGGCCAAAAACTGCTCTGAGAACTAAGAAGAGACCCAGACCTGCCAGCTCACCTATCCATTTCATAGGCAGTGCAGCCACCCCCCCCACCAGCACCCACTGGGCTGACCGGCGGAAACATCATAATACAAAGCTTCAGCCGGCCAGCCCTGTTTAAACATCATAATACGGCAATGGTGAGCTGTCTGCTGCCTCACTAGCGCTGATTTGAAGTTGTAGCAGTTCAACCACCCAACCCTAATCAGGCCCTAAGGCTAAAAGTAGTAATCTTCACTGCAGCTTAGACACAAGGCTTCCAGACAATGACGTTCCCTCATACAGTGCCTTCAACATCGCCCTGCTAAACTTTGTTTTCTCAGAATATTAAAAAAAAAATCATTTTCTAAGTTCAAAGGTATGCACAGACCAGGCCCAATCCACTTCTTGTTTACAAACTGTTCTCCATCATGGTCAGATACATTTTTCAACTTTGACCGGGTTTGCATGATTAGATGTCCATGGATGTCGCTTTGATCTTTCATATCCTAGTTTTTGCTAAAAAGTTTAAAAATTCATAACTGTGGTTCTACTGATTATATTGTTGTCATTTTGGTGTCACCTAATTTATTAAAAGGTACTTTATTTTTCTAAATTGGTGTGGGAATTGTGGTTTCACTTTATTACTATGTGTGTTGCATAAATACTTTACACAGTGCCTCTAAGTTAGGTCCGGCTGCTTCTTTGTTCAAAACTATCCAGTGTTAATCACAGTTTAATTTAGTGACTTTTTGTGGTTTACCTTGCAAGGGATTGTACCTGTTCCGTGACCAGGGCTCACACCCCAATCAATCAACAGTTCAGTTTCTCACAGGTTGCAATTGTAGAAGTAATTATTTGTAGGAAAGTTGCATTTCTGTGTTGATGTCCCCTATTGATTTCCCTTCTGCTGGACCCAATTTTCTTTCTGTAAGAACTCTGTGCACTTTAACACTGCTAACCAGAAGTAGAGTAGCAGTGCTCTCCCTTTAAACTTGTTTAAATATACTTATTCCTAAATAGCACATTTCATTTGCCTGTAAATCCCTAGTATACCATGTACAAAAACTCACCAAAGGCCTGTTGTTAAATGCCACTTGTGGACTGCAGCATATTTGTGCCATTCACTATATTGGCAGAACAAGTATGGTTTTAGTCCCACTAAGTGTAGCCTGACTGTTACAGTGTGAAACTGCACTGCGACTGTTAAATAATCCTTTCTCATAGGCAAAACAACCCTTTTAAATGTTAGTAAGTTACCCTATGTAAGCCAATAGTCCACAACATAGGGTGAATGGTGTTCAAAAGAAGAAAATGTCAACAATTAAGGTTACCATGCCTGTACAGTATCAAGGCCCTAAAAACTATGCTCCCTTTGGCAGGCCTAGCTATAGAGTGTAGAACACTAGGGCACAGAATTAAATGTTAATGCTTCTAACTCGGGAAATGGGTCAGTTACACAACTAATTAATCTATATTTAAACCAATTTGTTTTAAGCCTCAAATAGCACATTGGTCCTGGTCTAGCACAACTATTTACTATCAATAGTGCTATACTTTATTTCTGGGTAATTTGTTTTACTTACAACTTTTAAAAAATAGTCCTGTGTCAACACCAGGGCAGTGCACGTTCTATTGGCGACTAGAATGCAAAAACCCAGCACTCTCAAAACAACGTAATTTATCCATTGTGCTGATATGTTGTTGTTTAACCTTTTGCATTGCAGAGTTTAATCCTGAAGACTTATTTTTAATGTGCTTACAAATGCTGATCATTTGCAATGTATTGCTGCAGGCTTACAGAGTGTGTTAGGATGTGGTCCCTTTCCAGGGCCTTCTAGAGACTTTCTCTGCAACATGCCTGGGTGTGGTTGTGGGCTGGGCCAAGACTCTATAAAAAGGAGCCAGCCTAGCTCCAAGTGCTCACTATTCAGAGGTCCTGGTGCAGAGTAGCAGCTACTTCCTGAGCTCCTGTCCCGGTGGCCTATTTGATCTTCCAGACATCTGACTTCCATTCTTCATTTGGAGATCCTTGTTCTGGGCGGTGAGACGGTGGTTGGGCTGGGCTCCCGACACCGTTATCGAGAACTCTCATGTTCTTGGGCCTAATTCTTTTATGATTTGACAGAGTACTTTGCGCGTGTGAAATATGCGCTCGAGTGTTTGTGACATTTGCAGGGTGACTTGCGAATCGGCAAGACGCGCGATTCGTTTCATGATAATTTAATCTTGTTATTCATTGCACGCTACCATTTCTTGACATTTGCATGGTGGCTTAAGAATCGGCAAGACGCGCAATTTGTTTTATGGTGTTTTAACTTTGTTGTTCATTGCGAGCTACCATTTATTGACATTTACATGGTGGCTTAAGAATCGGCAAAAGACGTGCGATTCATTTCATTGTTCTTTGATCTTGTTGTTCATTGTGAGCTGTTATTTCTTGCCATTTACATTGTGGTTTACGAATCGGCAAGACGCGCGATTCGTTTAATGATGATTTCACTTTGATATTCATTGCGTACTATCATTTCTTGGCATTTTACATGGTGACACTCGAATCAGCAAGACGCACGATTCTCTCCTCGAGTTTAATTCATGTTGTTTATTGTATGCCACTATTTATCATGTAATATTCGAGTTGACAAGTTATGTGATTTGTTTTCCTGAATCCATATTGTGTTATTCATGGTGCACATTCCTTTTATGGTGTTTACTATATATATATATATATATATAAATCTTCAATATGCACAATTTGTGTTGAAACATTTTAAGAGTTGACAGAAGATCAGAGTTTCTAGATGCAATATTATATGATTCTAGTATGCATTCTCAAAAAAGGATTTATATGACTGGTTTAAAATTTAGTCAGAATGTTTTTCTGATTCTCGTGTGAAGGAAAGTACTTAACAGGTATCCGGCCATCTTGAAACTTAGTCATTTTAAACTTAATTCTTAGATTGTTCATGTTTTCAGAATGACTATGCTTAGAATCATAGTCTAGTATTGATTTGAGGAGATCTTATTTTCAGATTGTGTGTTCTAACCTTTTTCTTAATACAGATCTCCTTCCCAGCTGTTTCCCTTCCTAATCCCATCTTCCCCTCTTGAACTCTCTTAGCCTCTGTGTTTTATCTATCAGAGTCTTGGAGCTGTTTAGTGGTGGACGTGTTGGGAACGTGCGCAGACCCCGAGGATCTGGTGACTCTGACATCCTGCCAATAATCTTTACTCTATTTCACTGATTCAGTTTAGATTTTTTATTATTTTGCATTTTGTCTTTATTACTGTATGGTAGTATGTAAATATGTTACATATTACCCTAAGTTAGATCTGTCTCCTCTCTGTCATAGGTACCAGGGGACCGAGCTAAGGTTAGGTTAGTACTTGAATGGTTCAGCCTTAGAAGATTTGTTATTATTCATGAAAGTGGACAGTCATCCACATCAAATAATTCGGGTTGTGCTAAATTTGCATAATTTTATTTTGTGCAATTGCTTGACATTACTGTGGTGTTCTGTGAAATTACATGAAATGCAAATCCATTTTTTCTTGCTGTATTTTAGCACAAAATGCATTCTCATGGCAATTTGTGGCTCAAGGATGCATTGGGGCACAAGCACATATGCCATAAATTTGACCACAAATGGCATGTATTTATGCAAAGTGGCATGATGGTGTAATGTTAGGAATTTTGCCTAACACAAAATTCCTGACAAGTGAACTACATTGGTGTAATTTAAATGTCACTGAGGCCTAATAATGATGTAATTTCTTACAATAGTATTTTCCCCTGTGCACTACTTACACAAGCAAATGCCGAACATATTTTGACAACACCATGGAATGTGTTTGAGCTGAAAATAAATTCATACAACTTTTCATGCATCTATTCAGCTATATGAAAGCAAATCAAAATCATTGATAATTTTTCATCTTGAGAAACTTTGTACATGTTTCAATACCCTGGTATTACCTAACCCACCTGTTGTACCTACATCGAAAGAGGATCTAGATGAACAGTTAACAAGATTTTTCTTCATAACATGTTTTTCCTCATAGCTGTTTAACAAGGACTAGACCAACAGCAAAAATGTACAAATGCAAATTTCTGAATGCATGAATTTACAGCTTTAGTTATGGAGTTTGTTCTTTATCTTCACTTGATGTTGTTTCAACCTTCTGTAAGCCTTCTGCCTTCATGTCATAGACCCCTCACCCTTACAAGTCTTACTACCCTTCCTGCCCAGATACTCCCTGACTATACAGGCATTTCCCAACAAGCTATGGTTCCTCTAATGTGAAGCATAGGAGGGGTCACTGGCAATTTCCGAATTTTAGAGGGTTCAATATTTTCTTTTAACCTACTTCTGCATTTTAGATGAGGAAATCAGGATGGCTGCATTTGATGAAGGTAAATTGGTTGAAAGGGTTTTAACAGGTTCAGTTCAGGCCATGCACCAGAAGTGGAAAAAACAACAATATGAAGTTTCATGTTTCAGTAGCTCTAACATCTATTATCACATTTTCACAGATAGTTCCTACCTGAAAAATTCCTCCTGGAAGGATGTTGAACATATGGCCAAAGTTCTTGAAGGCATCAAAATGTGGATTTCATGCTCCCACCTGAAGCTGGGCCCTCCTGTTATTTCCCTTATAAATATTCTACCCGGTTCAAATTTGGCTCAGGTCACTCACAGTGTTGAACTGTAATCCTTTGACTTGGAATCCACAAAAGTGTTTGGTTTGTTCTTAGACAAATCCCTCAATAACCGAACACACAGGAATACAAATAATTCAATTTCCACATGGGCTTTTTTGGGGCATTTAACCCTTTCATCCCTGATACAGACTTCTTCTCCAATCCCTTTTACAGTTGAAACTCAGCAAAGGAAATCCCCTATTCTCAGAAATGCCAACAAGTCTCCCTTCTAAACAGCCCATCATGTGGCTGCCAGACTGGCCAAGGAATCAAGACTGTGCAACCACATTTCAACTACTCTGGTCTGTGTGAAGTACCACCCCATAAAAGCAAGGAGTATCTTTAAAAAACTAGTAACTAGCTGTAGGTGGGAAGCTCTGCTCTGTGGGTGTCACAATGCCCTTTCCTCAGGATCTGCACGTTGCTGAACAAAAGGCCCACCTCCCGGCGTCACCAACTCAGAAAGCTATTATAGCACAGAATTATGATGAAGGCAGGCGGGGAAGGGAATTAGGGTAGGGAACTGCAGGGAGAGAGATCTGAAAAGAAAAAGTTAGAACAAATATGCATATACTCATTCATAACAGTATAACTCACCGATAGACTCCTGAATAAAGGCGTCTCCGTGATATCAGATTGAGACCCTTTGTGAATTGGGTGTAGTCCCTTCTTTGAATCATGGAACAAGAACAAACTGCAACCTCTGAACCTAGAGATGGCAAGAGCCTTGGACTATGGACATACTCTGGATATCAATCATGTAACAACTATTCATTCGTAAACATAAACGTTTGATCTCAGCCTAAAAGTTCTCAAAGACTTAAATATGTATCTCACATATTATGCTTCCCAAAAAACAATGAAACTATAATTTGCTTATCTCCAAAACGTTTTCACATTTACTACCTAGGCCTGAAAGTTTTACTCATTGAACTTGAAGCGCTTTGTTCATTGGGCAGAAGCACCTTGCTTATTGTTCAAGAAGTGCTTTGATCATCATACATGAAGCGCTTTGTTCAATATGCCAGAGAGCGCTTTTTCTTGCTTTGTCTGAAGCGCTACGCTCGTTATGCTAAAGGGTGCTTTACTCATGTGGCCTGAAGTGTTTCGATCCTCGTGTCAAGAACGCTTTACTCATGTGACCTGAAATGCTTTGATTGTCCTGCCAAGGGCGTTTTACTCATGTGACATGAAGAGCTTTGATTGCCGTGCCAAAGGCACTATACTCATGTGGACTGAAGCACTTTGATTGCCGTGCCAAAGGGCGCTTTACTCATGTGGACTAAAGCTCTTTGACTGCCGTGCCAAGGGCACTTTACTCATGCGGACTGAAGCACTTTGATTGCCGTGCCAAGGGCGCTTTACAAGTGTGGCCTGAAGCGCTTTGCTCGTTGTGCTAAGGAGCGCTTTACTCATGTGATCCGAAGCGCTTTGATCGCCGCGCCAATGCCGCTTTACTCTTTGAACTGAAAACGCTTTGCTCGTTGTGCTAAGGGGCGCTTTAATTTTGGAAATAACAACTTCCTTCAAGATTGGGCTCATCAAGACCTTACCGATACGAGTACGACCTACTCGTATCTGAATTCACCATGGAAACAAGGATACTACGATTTACTGTCAATCTGCCATTCAGGAAATCTGCTCTTCTTCAGAGGAACCCCCACGAGGTCTGACTGCATCGAAGTCTTCAAAATCGTGAGCAATGTGCTTGGGTGTGGCTGGGCTTTTTAGGCCTACGACACTCCAAGATGGCCGCTGCCTCTAGAAACCTGGGAATTGCAGTCCATTCCTAAAATAGCACTGATAAGTGCATCTTGTCCACCAATGTCCTGATCCTGCAGCTACATGAGATTTACCACAGGGCAGGCAAAGCTGATGACCCCTTTTAGAACAAGAGGGGATGACAAGTAGTGAGCATGAAGTGCCGCAAATATGCGCAGCGGAGTTTTGTGCGAGACCTGTACAGCGCACAGTTTTATTCCTGACAGCTAGTGATGCTAACAGAGTTTTTAGCACTGCTCGCTCTGCTTGGAGCATGGAGTTCACCCAAAAACTCTGCTAGCCCCACCAGCGGAGAGGAGCTCACCATGTGCACACTGCAGTCCAGTTATGGGCCACACAGCACAAGCACAAACAGTCTGCGCTTGCACTGTGTAGCCCATAACTGAGCTGCAGTGCGCACTCTTTGCCTGACCAACGGTGGTCCGGCAGCATGGAGCTGCTGCCGGCACCAGCTCGGTCCTCAAGGCTTCCCACCACTACCAGCCCAGGCTGGGCCCAGGAGCAGGGGGCAGAAGGAGGCAGAAAGTCAGGCCGCTTGCAGCAAAGACGACCCTCTGGGAGGACTAAGGTAAGTGCACAGTGTAGGAAAGTACCATCTTGCCTGGCATGTTACCCCCATTTTTCACTGTATATATGTTGTTTTAGTTGTATGTGTCACTGGGACCCTGGTAACCCAGGGCCCCAGTGCTCATAAGTGTGCCTGAATGTGTTACCTGTGTAGTGACTAACTGTCTCACTGAGGCTCTGCTAATCAGAACCTCAGTGGTTATGCTCTCTCATTTCTTTCCAAATTGTCACTGACAGGCTAGTGACCATTTTTACCAATTTACATTGGCTTACTGGAACACCCTTATAATTCCCTAGTATATGGTACTGAGGTACCCAGGGTATTGGGGTTCCAGGAGATCCCTATGGGCTGCAGCATTTCTTTTGCCACCCATAGGGAGCTCTGACAATTCTTACACAGGCCTGCCACTGCAGCCTGAGTGAAATAACGTCCACGTTATTTCACAGCCATTTTACACTGCACTTAAGTAACTTATAAGTCACCTATATGTCTAACCTTTACCTGGTAAAGGTTAGGTGCAAAGTTACTTAGTGTGAGGGCACCCTGGCACTAGCCAAGGTGCCCCCACATTGTTCAGAGCCAATTCACTGAACTTTGTGAGTGCGGGGACACCATTACACGCGTGCACTACATATAGGTCACTACCTATATGTGGCTTCACCATGGTAACTCCGAATATGGCCATGTAACATGTCTATGATCATGGAATTGCCCCCTCTATGCCATCCTGGCATTGTTGGTACAATTCCATGATCCCAGTGGTCTGTAGCACAGACCCTGGTACTGCCAGACTGCCCTTCCTGGGGTTTCTCTGCAGCTGCTGCTGCTGCCAACCCCTCAGACAGGCAGCTGCCCTCCTGGGGTCCAGCCAGGCCTGGCCCAGGATGGCAGAACAAAGAACTTCCTCTGAGAGAGGGTGTGACACCCTCTCCCTTTGGAAAATGGTGTGAAGGCAGGGGAGGAGTAGCCTCCCCCAGCCTCTGGAAATGCTTTGTTGGGCACAGATGTGCCCAATTCTGCATAAGCCAGTCTACACCGGTTCAGGGACCCCTTAGCCCCTGCTCTGGCGCGAAACTGGACAAAGGAAAGGGGAGTGACCACTCCCCTGACCTGCACCTCCCCTGGGAGGTGTCCAGAGCTCCTCCAGTGTGCTCCAGACCTCTGCCATCTTGGAAACAGAGGTGCTGCTGGCACACTGGACTGCTCTGAGTGGCCAGTGCCACCAGGTGACGTCAGAGACTCCTGCTGATAGGCTCCTTCAGGTGTTAGTAGCCTTTCCTCTCTCCTAGGTAGCCAAACCCTCTTTTCTGGCTATTTAGGGTCTCTGTCTCTGGGGAAACTTTAGATAACGAATGCATGAGCTCAGCCGAGTTCCTCTGCATCTCCCTCTTCACCTTCTGATAAGGAATCGACCGCTGACCGCGCTGGAAGCCTGCAAACCTGCAACATAGTAGCAAAGACGACTACTGCAACTCTGTAACGCTGATCCTGCCGCCTTCTCGACTGTTTTCCTGCTTGTGCATGCTGTGGGGGTAGTCTGCCTCCTCTCTGCACCAGAAGCTCCGAAGAAATCTCCCGTGGGTCGACGGAATCTTCCCCCTGCAACCGCAGGCACCAAAAAGCTGCATTACCGGTCCCTTGGGTCTCCTCTCAGCATGACGAGCGAGGTCCCTCGAATCCAGCGACACCGTCCAAGTGACCCCCACAGTCCAGTGACTCTTCAGCCCAAGTTTGGTGGAGGTAAGTCCTTGCCTCACCTCGCTGGGCTGCATTGCTGGGAACCGCGACTTTGCAAGCTACTCCGGCCCCTGTGCACTTCCGGCAGAAATCCTTCGTGCACAGCCAAGCCTGGGTCCACGGCACTCTAACCTGCATTGCACGACTTTCTAAGTTGGTCTCCGGCGACGTGGGACTCCTTTGTGCAACTTCGGCGAGCACCGTTTCACGCATCCTCGTAGTGCCTGTTTCTGGCATTTCTCCGGGTGCTACCTGCTTCAGTGAGGGCTCTTTGTCTTGCTTGACATCCCCTCTCTCTGCAGGTCCAATTTGCGACCTCCTGGTCCCTCCTGGGCCCCAGTAGCGTCCAAAAACGCCAAACGCACGATTTGCGTGTAGCAAGGCTTGTTGGCGTCCATCCGGCGGGAAAACACTTCTGCACGACTCTTCAAGGCGTGGGGGATCCATCCTCCAAAGGGGAAGTCTCTAGCCCTTGTCGTTCCTGCAGTATTCACAGTTCTTCAGCCTAGTAGGAGCTTCTTTGCACCAACCGCTGGCATTTCTTGGGCATCTGCCCATCTCCGAGCTGCTTGTGACTTTTGGACTTGGTCCCCTTGTTCCACAGGTACCCTCAGTCAGGAATCCATCGTTGTTGCATTGCTGATTTGTGTTTTCCTTGCATTTTCCCTCTAACACGACTATTTTGTCCTTAGGGGAACTTTAGTGCACTTTGCACTCACTTTTCAGGGTCTTGGGGAGGGTTATTTTTCTAACTCTCACTATTTTCTAATAGTCCCAGCGACCCTCTACAAGGTCACATAGGTTTGGGGTCCATTCGTGGTTCGCATTCCACTTTTGGGAGTATATGGTTTGTGTTGCCCCTATCCCTATGTTTCCCCATTGCATCCTATTGTAACTATACATTGTTTGCACTGTTTTCTAAGACTATACTGCATATTTTTGCTATTGTGTATATATATCTTGTGTATATTTCCTATCCTCTCACTGAGGGTATACTCTAAGATACTTTGGCATATTGTCATAAAAATAAAGTACCTTTATTTTTAGTATAACTGTGTATTGTGTTTTCTTATGATATTGTGCATATGACACTAAGTGGTACTGTAGTAGCTTCACACGTCTCCTAGTTCAGCCTAAGCTGCTCTGCTAAGCTACCATTATCTATCAGCCTAAGCTGCTAGACACCCTATACACTAATAAGGGATAACTGGGCCTGGTGCAAGGTGCAAGTACCTCTTGGTACTCACTACAAGCCAGTCCAGCCTCCTACATTGGTTGTGCAGTGGTGGGATAAGTGCTTGAGACTACTTACCACTCTTGTCATTGTACTTTTCATAAGAGAAAAATATACAAAACAAGGTCAGTGTATATACACATAGCCAAGAAGTTTTGCATTTCCTCTTTTCACTCTTTTCTAAGTGCTGAAAAGTACTTCTAAACTTTCAAAAAGTTCTTAAAAGTTTAAAAAGTTTTTTTTCTGTCTTTCCAAAAAGTTCTGAAAACTTTTTTCTCTTTGTCTATCACTTTAACTCTCTCTAAAAATGTCTGGCACAGGCCAAAATGTTGAACTGTCCAAACTTGCATATGATCACCTTAGCTGGAAAGGAGCAAGGAGTCTCTGCATAGAGAGAGGTTTGAGTGTAGGGAAGAATCCTTCCTTAGAACTGTTAATTAATATGCTTAGAGTACAGGATAAGGCCATAAGTGCCCAATCTGTAGAAAAAGTAGCTAATGGTTCTCAATCTGATCCAGGGACTCCCCCAGGAAAAGGTTCAGGAAAGAAACTTCTCAGCCTGCCCATTACTAGACAGTCTAGCATAGTTGGTACAGAGGTTGAATCACACCATACTAATGGTGTGCTCTCACATTATACTGGTAGCCAAGCTGTTAGGGTGCCCTCTGTAAGGGACAGGTCTCCTTCTGTTCATTCCCACCATACCTCTGTATCTAGAAATGTCCCTCCCACCCACTCTGATGACAGATTGATAGAAAGGGAGCTCAATAGATTGAGAGTGGAACAAACCAGACTGAAGTTCAAGAAGCAACAGCTGGATTTGGATAGACAGTCTTTAGAAGTAGAGAGGGAAAGACAGAAGTTGGGTTTAGAAACCCATGGTGGCAGCAGCAGTATTCCCCATAGTCATCCTGCAAAAGAGCATGATTCCAGGAATCTGCACAAGATAGTTCCCCCTTATAAGGAGGGGGATGACATTAACAAGTGGTTTGCTGCACTTGAGAGGGCCTGTGCTGTACAGGATGTCCCTCGAAAGCAGTGGGCTGCTATCCTATGGCTATCATTTAGTGGAAAAGGTAGGGATAGGCTCCTTACAGTGAAAGAAAATGATGCCAATAATTTCCAAGTTCTTAAGAATGCACTCCTGGATGGTTATGGCTTAACCACTGAACAGTACAGGATAAAGTTCAGAGAGACCAAAAAGGAGTCTTCACAAGACTGGGTTGATTTCATTGACCAGGCAGTGAAGGCCTTGGAGGGGTGGTTACATGGCAATAAAGTTACTGATTATGACAGCCTGTATAACTTAATCCTGAGAGAGCATATTCTTAATAATTGTGTGTCTGATTTGTTGCACCAGTACTTGGTGGACTCTGATCTGACCTCTCCCCAAGAATTGGGAAAGAAGGCAAACAAATGGGTCAGAACAAGAGTGAACAGAAAAGTTCATACAGGGGGTGACAAAGATGGCAACAAAAAGAAGGATGGTAAGTCTTCTGACAAGGGTGGGGACAAATCTAAAAATGAGTCTTCATCAGGCCCACAAAAACACTCTGGTGGGGGTGGTGGGTCCAAATCCTCCTTTAATCAGAACAAGGAAAAGAAACCATGGTGCTATTTATGTAAGATAAAAGGCCATTGGACAACAGATCCCAGTTGTCCAAAGAAAGGCACCACAGCTCCTACCACTACAACCCCTACTGCTACACCTAGTGTCCCTACTAATAGCAGTGGTGGTGGGAGCAAACCTACTAATAGCCAATCCAAGGGAGTAGCTGGAATCACTTTTGGTAATTTAGTTGGGGTTGGTCTAATTAGGGAGACCACAGAGGCTACTTTAGTCTCTGAAGGGGCTATTGACTTAGCCACTTTGGTTGCTTGCCCCCATAACTTGGAGAAGTACAAGCAACTAACCCTAATAAATGGTGTTGAGGTCCAGGCCTACAGGGACACAGGTGCCAGTGTCACAATGGTGATTGAGAAACTGGTGCACCCTGAACAACACATACTTGGACACCAGTACCAAGTAACCGATGCTCACAACATAACACAAAGCCACCCCATGGCTGTTGTAAATCTCAACTGGGGGGGGGTATCTGGTCCAAAGAAAGTTGTGGTAGCTTCAGATTTACCTGTAGACTGTCTATTGGGGAATGATTTGGAGACATCAGCTTGGTCAGATGTGGAGTTGGAGGCCCATGCAGCAATGCTGGGCATCCCAGGGCATATTTTTGCTTTGACAAGGGCTCAGGCCAAAAAGCAAAAAGGACAGGGAAGCTTGGATCCTGGAACAATGGACCAAGTGCTCCCTAAAGCTAGGGTTAGTAGAAGCAAACCACTTCCTACTATCCCTCCCTCTACAGTGGATTCAACTTCTGAGGAAGAATAATTCCCTCCCTGTGCAGAACCTACACCAGAGGAGCTGGAAGCAGACACTGCTGAGCTTTTGGGTGAAGGGGGGCCTGCCAGAGAGGAGCTGAGTGTGGCACAGCAAACCTGTCCCACATTAGAGGGTCTCAGACAGCAAGCTGTCAAACAGGCTAATGGGGATGTCAGTGACTCTCACAGAGTTAACTGGGAGGACAACCTCTTGTACACTGAGCATAGGGATCCTAAACCTGGAGCTGCCAGGAGATTAGTGATTCCTCAGGAGTACAGAAAGTTCCTCCTAACACTGGCACATGACATTACCTTAGCTGGGCACCTGGGTCAAATGAAAACTTGGGACAGGCTTGTTCCCCTGTTTCATTGGCCTAGGATGTCTGAGGACACAAAATAATTTTGCAAGTCCTGTGAAACCTGTCAAGCCAGTGGCAAGACAGGTGGCACCCCAAAGGCACCCCTTATCCCACTGCCTGTGGTTGGGGTTCCCTTTGAAAGGGTAGGGGTTGACATAGTTGGCCCCCTTGACCCTCCTACTGCTTCAGGCAATAGGTTTATCTCAGTGGTAGTGGACCATGCCACAAGATATCCTGAAGCTATTCCTTTAAGGACCACTACAGCTCCTGCAGTGGCAAAGGCCCTCCTGGGAATATTTTCCAGGGTGGGCTTCCCAAAGGAAGTAGTATCAGACAGAAGAAGCAATTTCATGTCTGCATACTTAAAGGCCATGTGGAAGGAGTGTGGTGTAACTTACAAGTTCACAACACCCTATCATCCACAAACAAATGGACTGGTGGAGAGATTTAATAAAACTCTCAAAGGCATGATTATGGGACTCCCTGAAAAACTCCGCAGGAGATGGGATATCCTTCTACCATGCCTCCTTTTTGCCTACAGGGAGGTACCCCAGAAAGGAGTGGGCTTCAGCCCCTTTGAACTTCTTTTTGGACACCCTGTTAGGGGTCCACTCACACTTGTAAAAGAGGGCTGGGAACAACCTTTAAAAGCTCCTAAACAGGATATTGTGGATTATGTACTTGGCCTCAGATCAAGGATGGCTGAGTACATGAAAAAGGCCAGTAAAAACCTTCAGGCCAGCCAAGAGCTCCAGAAGCAATGGCATGATCAGAAGGCTGTTTTGGTTCAGTACCAACCAGGGCAGAAAGTGTGGGTCTTGGAGCCTGTGGCCCCAAGAGCACTCCAAGATAAATGGAGTGGACCCCACACAATTGTTGAAAAGAAGGGTGAAGTCACCTACTTGGTTGACTTAGGCACTGCCAGGAGTCCCCTTAGGGTGCTCCATGTCAACCGCCTGAAACCCTACTATGACAGGGCTGATCTCACCCTGCTCATGGCAACAGATGAGGGACAGGAAGAAGACAGTGATCCTCTACCTGATCTCTTCTCTTCCACAGAACAAGATGCTCTTGTGGAAGGTGTAGTTTTGGCTGATTGTCTTACTGCTGAGCAGAAAGATAATTGCATAAATCTCCTAGGACAATTTTCAGAACTCTTCTCCATTGTGCCAGGCACCACTTCTTGGTGTGAGCACACTATAGATACTGGAGACAGTTTACCTGTCAAAAGTAAGATCTATAGGCAGCCTGACCATGTCAGGGACTGCATAAAGCAAGAAGTTCAGAAAATGTTGGAACTAGGAGTAGTTGAGCACTCTGACAGTCCATGGGCTTCTCCTGTGGTACTGGTACCAAAACCCAATTCTAAAGATGGAAAGAAGGAAATGAGGTTTTGTGTAGACTATAGAGGTCTCAACTTGGTAACCAAAACTGATGCTCACCCTATACCCAGGGCAGATGAGCTCATAGATACACTGGAATCTGCCAAGTATCTAAGCACTTTTGATTTGACTGCAGGGTATTGGCAGATCAAATTGTCAGAAGATGCTAAACCTAAGACTGCATTTTCTACCATTGGAGGACATTACCAGTTTACTGTAATGCCTTTTGGTTTGAAAAATGCACCTGCCACTTTTCAGAGGTTGGTGAACACAGTCCTGCAAGGGCTGGAAGCTTTCAGTGCAGCATATTTGGACGATATAGCTGTCTTTAGCTCCAGCTGGGATGATCACCTGGTCCACCTATGGAAAGTTTTGGAGGCTCTGCAAAAGGCAGGCCTCACTATCAAGGCTTCAAAGTGCCAGATAGGGCAGAGTAAGGTGGTTTATCTGGGACACCTTGTTGGTGGGGAACAGATTGCACCACTTCAGGGGAAGATCCAAACTATTATTGATTGGGTTCCCCCTACCACTCAGACTCAGGTGAGAGCCTTCCTAGGCCTCACTGGGTATTACAGGAGGTTCATTAAGAACTATGGCTCCATTGCAGCCCCTCTTAATGACCTCACATCCAAGAAAATGCCTAAAAAGGTATTATGGACAGCAAGCTGTCAGAAAGCTTTTGAGGAGCTGAAGCAGGCCATGTGCTCTGCACCTGTCCTGAAAAGCCCTTGTTACTCTAAAAAATTCTATGTCCAAACTGATGCATCTGAATTAGGAGTAGGGGCAGTCCTATCACAACTTAATTCTGAGGGCCAGGATCAACCTGTTGCTTTTATTAGTAGGAGGTTGACCCTTAGAGAAAAGCGTTGGTCTGCCATTGAGATGGAGGCCTTTGCTGTGGTCTGGGCTCTGAAGAAGTTGAGGCCATACCTGTTTGGCACTCACTTCATTGTTCAGACAGACCACAAACCTCTACTTTGGCTAAAACAAATGAAAGGTGAAAATCCTAAATTGTTGAGGTGGTCCATATCCCTACAGGGAATGGACTATACAGTGGAACATAGACCTGGGAGTAGCCACTCCAATGCAGATGGACTCTCCAGATATTTCCACTTAGACAATGAAGACTCATCAGGTAATGGCTAGTCTTATTGTCCTTCGTTTGGGGGGGGGGGTTGTGTAGGAAAGTACCATCTTGCCTGGCATGTTACCCCCATTTTTCACTGTATATATGTTGTTTTAGTTGAATGTGTCACTGGGACCCTGGTAACCCAGGGCCCCAGTGCTCATAAGTGTGCCTGAATGTGTTACCTGTGTAGTGACTAACTGTCTCACTGAGGCTCTGCTAATCAGAACCTCAGTGGTTATGCTCTCTCATTTCTTTCCAAATTGTCACTGACAGGCTAGTGACCATTTTTACCAATTTACATTGGCTTACTGGAACACCCTTATAATTCCCTAGTATATGGTACTGAGGTACCCAGGGTATTGGGGTTCCAGGAGATCCCTATGGGCTGCAGCATTTCTTTTGCCACCCATAGGGAGCTCTGACAATTCTTACACAGGCCTGCCACTGCAGCCTGAGTGAAATAACGTCCACGTTATTTCACAGCCATTTTACTCTGCACTTAAGTAACTTATAAGTCACCTATATGTCTAACCTTTACCTGGTAAAGGTTAGGTGCAAAGTTACTTAGTGTGAGGGCACCCTGGCACTAGCCAAGGGGCCCCCACATTGTTCAGAGCCAATTCACTGAACTTTGTGAGTGCGGGGACACCATTACACGCGTGCACTACATATAGGTCACTACCTATATGTGGCTTCACCATGGTAACTCCGAATATGGCCATGTAACATGTCTATGATCATGGAATCGCCCCCTCTATGCCATCCTGGCATTGTTGGTACAATTCCATGATCCCAGTGGTCTGTAGCACAGACCCTGGTACTGCCAGACTGCCCTTCCTGGGGTTTCTCTGCAGCTGCTGCTGCTGCCAACCCCTCAGACAGGCAGCTGCCCTCCTGGGGTCCAGCCAGGCCTGGCCCAGGATGGCAGAACAAAGAACTTCCTCTGAGAGAGGGTGTGACACCCTCTCCCTTTGGAAAATGGTGTGAAGGCAGGGGAGGAGTAGCCTCCCCCAGCCTCTGGAAATGCTTTGTTGGGCACAGATGTGCCCAATTCTGCATAAGCCAGTCTACACCGGTTCAGGGACCCCTTAGCCCCTGCTCTGGCGCGAAACTGGACAAAGGAAAGGGGAGTGACCACTCCCCTGACCTGCACCTCCCCTGGGAGGTGTCCAGAGCTCCTCCAGTGTGCTCCAGACCTCTGCCATCTTGGAAACAGAGGTGCTGCTGGCACACTGGACTGCTCTGAGTGGCCAGTGCCACCAGGTGACGTCAGAGACTCCTGCTGATAGGCTCCTTCAGGTGTTAGTAGCCTTTCCTCTCTCCTAGGTAGCCAAACCCTCTTTTCTGGCTATTTAGGGTCTCTGTCTCTGGGGAAACTTTAGATAACGAATGCATGAGCTCAGCCGAGTTCCTCTGCATCTCCCTCTTCACCTTCTGATAAGGAATCGACCGCTGACCGCGCTGGAAGCCTGCAAACCTGCAACATAGTAGCAAAGACGACTACTGCAACTCTGTAACGCTGATCCTGCCGCCTTCTCGACTGTTTTCCTGCTTGTGCATGCTGTGGGGGTAGTCTGCCTCCTCTCTGCACCAGAAGCTCCGAAGAAATCTCCCGTGGGTCGACGGAATCTTCCCCCTGCAACCGCAGGCACCAAAAAGCTGCATTACCGGTCCCTTGGGTCTCCTCTCAGCACGACGAGCGAGGTCCCTCGAATCCAGCGACACTGTCCAAGTGACCCCCACAGTCCAGTGACTCTTCAGCCCAAGTTTGGTGGAGGTAAGTCCTTGCCTCACCTCGCTGGGCTGCATTGCTGGGAACCGCGACTTTGCAAGCTACTCCGGCCCCTGTACACTTCCGGCGGAAATCCTTCGTGCACAGCCAAGCCTGGGTCCACGGCACTCTAACCTGCATTGCACGACTTTCTAAGTTGGTCTCCGGCGACGTGGGACTCCTTTGTGCAACTTCGGTGAGCACCGTTTCACGCATCCTCGTAGTGCTGGTTTCTGGCACTTCTCCGGGTGCTACCTGCTTCAGTGAGGGCTCTTTGTCTTGCTCGACGTCCCCTCTCTCTGCAGGTCCAATTTGCGACCTCCTGGTCCCTCCTGGGCCCCAGCAGCGTCCAAAAACGCCAAAAGCACGATTTGCGTGTAGCAAGGCTTGTTGGCGTCCATCCGGCGGGAAAACACTTCTGCACGACTCTCCAAGGCGTGGGGGATCCATCCTCCAAAGGGGAAGTCTCTAGCCCTTGTCGTTCCTGCAGTATTCACAGTTCCTCAGCCTAGTAAGAGCTTCTTTGCACCAACCGCTGGCATTTCTTGGGCATCTGCCCATCTCCGAGCTGCTTGTGACTTTTGGACTTGGTCCCCTTGTTCCACAGGTACCCTCAGTCAGGAATCCATCGTTGTTGAATTGCTGATTTGTGTTTTCCTTGCATTTTCCCTCTAACACGACTATTTTGTCCTTAGGGGAACTTTAGTGCACTTTGCACTCACTTTTCAGGGTCTTGGGGAGGGTTATTTTTCTAACTCTCACTATTTTCTAATAGTCCCAGCGACCCTCTACAAGGTCACATAGGTTTGGGGTCCATTCGTGGTTTGCATTCCACTTTTGGGAGTATATGGTTTGTGTTGCCCCTATCCCTATGTTTCCCCATTGCATCCTATTGTAACTATACATTGTTTGCACTGTTTTCTAAGACTATACTGCATATTTTTGCTATTGTGTATATATATCTTGTGTATATCTTGTGTATATTTCCTATCCTCTCACTGAGGGTATACTCTAAGATACTTTGGCATATTGTCATAAAAATAAAGTACCTTTATTTTTAGTATAACTGTGTATTGTGTTTTCTTATGATATTGTGCATATGACACTAAGTGGTACTGTAGTAGCTTCACACGTCTCCTAGTTCAGCCTAAGCTGCTCTGCTAAGCTACCATTATCTATCAGCCTAAGCTGCTAGACACCCTATACACTAATAAGGGATAACTGGGCCTGGTGCAAGGTGCAAGTACCCCTTGGTACTCACTACAAGACAGTCCAGCCTCCTACACACAGGTGGCCTGAAACGGCAGAGCCATAGTCTGCGAAAGCTGCTGTTTTGGGCCTCTATTGCCCCAGCCTGCCCAGGCCTCTTGTGCACCAGCCTCCCCAGTGTGCAGTACACACAAGGCAGGCTGTTGCACAAGAGGTCTGAAATGGCATCTTTCACTGCCTACGCCGTAGGCAGCATAAGAAAGCTGAAAGAAATTGGAAAAGATGGGCCGCAGAGATTCCTGCATGCTTCTCTAGCAGGAGGTCTCCTGCAACCTGAGGAGCCTAGGCACCCTGCTTCTATAGACAGCGGAAAAGTTCCTTCCGTGCCTCCCACAAAGGTTAAGGGTGAGTGGGGCTGGAGGGAAAGAAGTAAATTCACATGGGCTTAAGGAAACCTGTGTAGGTGAGAGGAACCAAGGGAGGTCTGTCTTTTGCTGTACTAGGCCGTCACCATTGGAATACACAGGAACTGAATTCAACCAGACTTCCCAGTGTCCTGCTTCCCTTATACCATACAGTGCACTGGACTTTGCCTTTGGAGGCTATGTCCACGGGAAAGTACTGTATTCCTAATAGCAGGTGCGCTGGTGTTTCCGTGCTCTACACTGTGGGCTGGCATTACCATAAAGGTTCTGGTAGGAGCACAGATGCTTCTGTATCCACTGTTTCCACGCATTTAAAATGTACTTGCTCTAAGGGTATACCTTGAAATGTATATATGAGTATTACATGGAGTTCAAGTGTGATAAATCGAAATCAGCAGAGCTATAGCAGTACGTGGTGTATGTCATCTTGGGTTTTCTGTTATAACCTACCTGCTGCATTTCATGCCTGTTCTGTGCCAAGCTACCAGGGGGTGTGCACAGGTTAGCTTTCGTGTGTAACTTACTCCCCCTGACTAGAGTGGTGGGTTCTGCTTGGCTGAGGTGCATACCATAGCCAACCAGAAACCCCATCTCTATCAGGCTTCCTCCTGCTCTGGCGCAAAATTATGCGGGGTATGGACCATTGTGAGCGAGGTAGAGAGGAGGTGTCTGGAGGGTTTATGGAATTTCAGGCAGTGGTTGAATGCAGGGCCTTGAATGCATGGGTGAGGAGCTTGAATTGGCATCTCTTCTGAACCGGGAGCCAGTGGTGTTTTTTTAACAGGGCGTGATGTGAGAGATCCAGGATGAGTCTGCTGCAGCATTTTGTTTGGTTTGTAGTTTTTGAACTAGGTAGGCCTTGATTCTGACATAGAGGGTATCTATAGTCCAATCAACTGGTTATGAGAGCTTGGGTGATGGTACTTCTCATGTTATATGTTTACATTGGTATATTCACTCCCTTTCAGTGTCCAGCATCTTATCTGAGTTGCCTGTGAGTGGTGATAGAACTGAAAAATTAGCTTTCTTCATTGACATTGTCCATTTATTTGTAGGATTTTTTTTTTTTTTTTTAAAGCAACACTGCTTATTATAATTTTTCAAAAAAGGTTCAACCAGGTAGTTCTATTTCAAAAATACAATTAAAAAACTATACACTGTTCCACTTACTTCAAATTGATATTTTAGGTAGAATCATGACAACTGAATCATATCACCACATAATACGCGTTGAGTACTTTGATTCTGATTTATTTTTTAAAATCACAGCACAGGCAGAGGCCAGAGGGCTTTGAGAGCAGTTATTCACACAGACGAGGACATTGGCTTCATGATGTGGTGGATAAGTCTTAGGTGATGAGGATAAAATGAACCTTTGAGACATAATTCTAGCCAGCTGACTTACTGTGGCCACAGCGTGTTGGTAAATATCAGTGTCATATCTATTTTTATGTGTCTAGGACCTCAGAAACCTGAATTTAAACAAGTTGAAACTCTCAATCCCAATGTCTTATATGCTGTTATGAAATAATGTGCTGAACACAATGCCTGTGACAATAAGGTGTAATAGTACATGTGTGGTATAGAAAACCCTTTTTGCGGCCTAGTTATCATGTGCCACTCAATAGAATAAATGTCCCTCACAATAATTTTAGCATGAGAGAATTCATTTTGCTTAAGGACCCAATGCTCATGTGATATTTCTTGGAATACATATAAAAATACCAGAGAAAGAGCCATTTTCATAAGTAAAGTCAGCACTGAAGGGGGTCTTTACTCTCATTAGACAAGGATTTTTGCTATCAAAAATAAATATTAATTTTCTTATTTATTAACAGTGTGAGATTCTATAATACATCATATCATATTGAACCATTATTAGCTTTGAAATGAAGGAGGCATTGTTTTCAAATATCACTGCCTTTCAGTAGGCAACTCTGTGGTGAAGATGTGATTATGAAAGAGATCAGTGATCCACTGATGACAACATGGAGGTTGTCCATTTTTATATTCTTTTCAAGGGTTTATTGTAATTTACAAGAAAATAATCATTATATTCCTCGTTAAAATGTGGATAATATATGACTAAGGGGGTCATTCTGACCCTGGCGGTCGGTGACCGCCAGGGTCACCGACCACGGGAGCACCGCCAACAGGCTGGCGGTGCTCCGTCGAGCATTCTGACCGCGGCAGTTCAGCCGCGGTCAGAAACGGAAAGTCGGCGGTCTCCCGCCGACTTTCCGCTGCTCGGGAGAATCCTCCATGGCGGCGGAGCGTGCTCCGCCGCCATGGGGATTCTGACACCCACTACCGCCATCCTGTTCCTGGCGGGTCTCCCGCCAGGAACAGGATGGCGGTAGGGGGTGCCGCGGGGCCCCCGGGGGCCCCTGCAGTGCCCATGCCAATGGCATGTGCACTGCAGGGGCCCCCGTAAGAGGGCCCCACAAAGTATTTCAGTGTCTGCAAAGCAGACACTGAAATATGCGAAGGGTGCAACTGCACCCGTCGCACCTTCCCACTACGCCGGCTCCATTCGGAGCCGGCGTCCTCGTGGGAAGGTAGATTTGCCCTGGGCTGGCGGGCGGCCTTTTGGCGGCTGCCCGCCAGCCCAGGGCAAATCTCAAAATACCCTCAGCGGTCTTGCGACCGCGGAGCGGTATTTTGTCGGGGGAAGACTGGCGGGCGGCCTCCGCCGCCCGCCAGTCTCAGAATCACCCCCTAAATGTTGATATTTATTCAAAGTGATTTTTAATGTGTTTCCACCATCATAGTTAGGGGCAATGCTAAATGTGTTCTAAGATTGTCTCTTCTAAGTCACTACGCAAAATGAGTTGAATGACTTTTATAATATTAATGTTGCTTTTGTGCTGTCTTGCACTGTTGCAAAACCCTTTAAAAAAATTCTTAGTGGAATGTGTGATTAATAAGAAAGGTTATTAAATGTGTATATTTAACATAGCTGTAATAAATGTTTTGCTTTTTGTTTTATTTCCCCCTTTAAAAATGCATAATTATGTGATGTAATGATGTGCCTGAAAATAGCATGCGTGGTAAAGGTATCTGTGTTAAAGGTAGTTTTAATTTTATTAAATGAGAATGTGTGGTAAAGGCATGTGTGGTACAGACATATGTGTGGTTAAGGCTAGAAAGTCATGTGTTGTAATGTCATATAACCTGGAAAAAAAAATTGAAGCGGTGTCAGTCACAATTAAAGGCAATATCTAGGATCCACTATCATCTGAACAACAGCTATTTATTGCCTTCTTGTCTTCCAAACATATTAGTGCTCTTTACCTGAAAGTTTGATGACATTCTTTTTCAAGCAGAAAATGGACCTGAGAATGTATTAACACTTCCATGTTGATTTATGCTAGGCCTGGCAGATATTGTGATTATGCTGGAGTAATTGAAGTAAACTCAGTATTTATGCAAACTCTTGATGCAAAATTATGGAAATTATATGATTAAGTCGGCTTGAGTATTGAAAAGTATTTTGGGGCAAAGGTCTTACCACAGGAGCAGAGGAACACTGAACTAAGAGAAAGTCAGTGGCTGCTGGCTAATGCTTTTTGTGTCCTGTAGAGTCTAGTGCTATTTTCTTAGTTCAAAATACATCCTCTGGCCCATATTAGACATGAGGGTGTATTTTGAACTACTGCTTCTAAATATACTGGATTATGCTCCTCATATAATTACACATAATTTAGAGTAATGTTGTGGTTAACTACGAATAATTACACTTCAGAAAGTTACACCAGTAATGCCCACCCCTAGTTTGTGCTGCTCCTATATCTTTTACTCTTGTTTGTTCAGTGTGGATCACAATCATCCTAAGACAAGGTCAGTAAGCGGTGCAGTTGGAAAAGCCATGACCTGCTTCGTGTTACTTTCTTCTCTAATACGGTCATGATATATTTTTAAATTGATGTCTGGATCCATCTGAGAAATAAGTATGTTTCAATGTTTTGTGACTGATTTTGTGTTTCTTTATTTCCCTTGAAGAAAGCATGTGCTTTATAAAATATCTGTCTTAGTACTTCCCTCTAATTGCATAACTTGGGATCATAGAAGTCTGGGATTTACCCTAAGTCTTAATAGAAATAGGTTACACCTGGTTGTTGTTTGGGTAAGATTGTATATCTGGATTTGTTTATCGA
This sequence comes from Pleurodeles waltl, assembly GCF_031143425.1. NCBI lineage: Eukaryota > Metazoa > Chordata > Amphibia > Caudata > Salamandridae > Pleurodeles > Pleurodeles waltl. Next base: position 930,490,469 of record NC_090445.1, on the reverse strand, counting down.
AACTTATTCTGTCTGAAATACTTATCAGTGCGCGCATTAGATTGGTTAGGATTACCTTTACCTACCCTTTTAATGATCCTTTCACAATTGCATTTTTGATCTGATCTTTCATTATTGGTGACACAGGTTTTTTAAATTGGATTGTACACATGTGACTGCAGAAAACCATACTTTTACCAAGATTTCTGCACTTGGAAATGTACACTTCTACTGACATTTTCAAAACATCTGACTTATACATGCTAATGGCTCTATGATTTAGGGGTATGAATGAAGGGAACAATACCGTCAATGGAGAAATGTCAATGTCAGTAATGTCAGTTGTTATCCACATTTGCATCATTCTACAAGCCATCTCAAATCATTTCATTAATCATTGAAATAACTTATCTTAAGAGACAATTTTAGGAGTCAATCAGTTATGCATTAAAGACTTTCTTTTTCAGGAGGAGTTTCAGTTAAACAATACATTTGGTTGAAAACTGCAGTGTAAAAACTGAAAAAAATGATTATCAATATACTAAATCTCAGCTGCATAGCTAAATTCAATAACACAGTAGTCAATCAGCCACCCGATAAAAAAAGGCTGACACCTGTTAACGTTAGATACAGACCTATGGTCCTATGTACCACTGATACCAAATCCTAAGAAAAGTAAAGTTGGCCAATTGAGTAACTCTTTACAAAAAGTAGTGACTATGGGCCTGATTTAGGGTTTGGCGGATGGGTTACTCAGTCACAAATGTGGCGGAAATCCCATCCACCTTATTACAATTTCAAAAAGATATAAGCAGACAGAATATCTTTTACATTAGATGATGGACTAACCCTGTCCACCAAACTCTGTCTGCCCTCCTCATTCAGTTCACTCTATCAATGCAAAGCTTTCTCTGACCGGCCAGGAGATTAAGTGCGTATTAAACTTGTTCTGCCATCCACTCTATTTACCAAGGATGATGTGATATCTTTTTTTCTGTCCATCTCGTCAAGGAAATGGAGGTACAGAAAAATAATAATGATTCACACATTCGTTTTTTGCTTTTTTTAAAACCTACTACTTTGAGAGCTTTTTATAAAAAACAAAAAATTTTATGATTTGGTGGATGGCCATCAAAAATGGCAGCAGCCATCCACCACATGTTTTTTACCTTGAAGACAGAAAGGGACTTTGTGTTTTTTTCCAGAAATTGCTAGAGCCTTTCAGGTAAACTAATCTGTAATTCAGTGCCACACACATGAAAATGACGGATGGATACTTTTCAAGATATGTTCCCTTGACTCTGGAATTCTGAGTCAAACTGTTGCAAATGTTTCCAAGCCTTTTCACTGGTGGCCAAACAACCAAAGAGGCACCCTTTCAAGCCCCCTAGGACCTTGGGGGGGCACCTAGAGACTATTTTGGTGCCAAGCAAAGGCCACAAATGAAGTCCTATCCAAGTTCCAGAAGCCACAGGTCACCTGGGAATTGCAGAAAAACAGCTGCTTGTAGTATTCTGTGTCCCTGTAGCCACACAGTAGTTCAGCCAACTGACCGTTGGAGTTTATTTCTTTATCCTGGGTGCAAATGAAGCAGGTTTAGTCCTTCAGTCCTGTTATGTTTTTTGCACATGTAGAAAGTATTCTGTGCTGGTGCCTTGGGGTGGCATGTTTATGTCTGCATAATCAAAACATTTCTGGCAGTATCCCACTAGCCAGTCCCAAGACACACTAGTAATTAGACCCACAGTTTAACCACAAGTTTTTGCCAATTATTAAAAATGATAAACAAAAAAGCTTGCTGCGATTGATTTGAAATGTAAACTTCATATGGTAATTTGCAAGATATCAAATATAATTCAATCAGTCTCAATCAATCTTGAGATGCCATATTTAACATCCTTGAGATGGTCTTTGACTTTCAACAATAGAATCCAATGATTATATCTGTTTGTTTAAATGACCACCTGCAGTTCGGGTCTAACAGCAGTGACAGCATTCACACTGTTGAACTGGGCATAATGGTTTCTTACAGAGTTTGAGTGGTGAATGTAGAGATTTGTTCAGAAATGTAGGAACATGATGGCATGTTTTATTCATATTTTTTACATTTTATTCACATGGGTGGCACAAGGGGACAGTTCTGTTTCAGGTACCATAGTATTTATGAAGTGTTGGCTCACATTGGCCTTTATTTATTTTTCAGTGTGCATTCAGTGACTATTTGTTTGCATGAGAACACAAAGGTTTGGTTGTAGTACAAGCATGTTCTGTATAGTGATTTGCAGTTTCCATTAGCTTTTTTCAGTGTTTCACAGTTTGGTCGTTAGTAGGTGTGTTTTTTTTTTTAAACACATGGACTGTTTGAACTTGTAGGGCCTGAAGTTTATCATGTTTGTTCCCTGGGCAATTAGAAGTAATATACATATTTCTTTATCTGTTGTAGTTACCTCGCTGAATGGTTTTCAACCTGAAATGCACTGGGTCATTTAAACCAAGAGATCATAGAAAACAGGAAACTTCTTGAGTACTGATAATGTTTGTTAGAATGCACGCACAGGACATTGTGTTATATTGATATTTATGCCTGTGGCAGCTAGTAGATGGGGTCAACTGCTGGGCTCTCCCTAACCAATGAGGTGAAAATTCCCAGGATCAATTCCCAGGATCAATCCTACCCACTGTTTCAGTTGTTCATGTTTGCCTTATTACAAACAGGGACAATATTCCAATTATTAGGGCATTTCCGGCCACACTAAACTTGGCATTTAAGGGTTGTAGGTCTGTAGAGGTGTGAAATGTGATCATCACTAATGTCCTCCCACATCTAATGCCAAAATACAGTTTGAAGCAGGTACCGTGCCCACAACAAATTCAGAGGCAGACATGTAGTAGGGCAGAAGCAGGGCCCTTCAGCAACCACACAGGGGGTACACAAGAATTGTTCTCCCTTTCAAGTGCAGCAAATTGTTGGCACAGCATACCTGTCAGGCAGGGTTTGACGTTGTAGTTTTAACTGAGTACTCACACTCCCCACCTGCATATTATAATGAGCCCAGGGGAGTTGTCACTGCCCATTCAAGTCAGCTGATTCTCTGCTGCTGGGAAGAATTTCATACCACTTGAGTTGAGTGCAGTCTGCGAGTTGCCGGCAAATTAGTGCAAATTAACCTCGAGGAACTTCAGGCAGGGAAAATGTAACTTTTTAAAAGTTATTTTCCTTTATTTTTTTATAAAAATATAACTTTACCATAAAATTAAATATTTAATAACCATTAAATATAGTTGCCTAATTATTTTTGTAGCTTATCCCTTCCCAGGATACAGTATTAGTATTTTAATATGTATTCTGAATTTGTACATAGAACAGCTAGGTCTGCCAGAGTGAAAATAGATTTTAAGGCTTTGTCCATGGTAATATTCATTTTCTCCCTCTCCCACTTCTAAATACCACGCGTCTTGCCTCATAGGCTGCAAGGTCATAACAGGGCTGACTCACTAATATTTAAAATGAAGGTCTGTACCTGTAAAAACAGTTCTTTTGACGGTCACACTACAGGTTTTGCACTGAAGTAGTCAGGCAACACAGGGCAGCCTTATAGCCATCTTTGCACTGCCATTGTAGTGACTGACACAATAAGCACTACAGTCTATCCACGGCTTTTACCTTCCATGATCTAGTTGCACTTTCTACACCATATGCAGTTTACTCCTTTTTAACAGCAGTAACATGCTTGGAGTTCTAAAGACTGCAAAAACTTGGTACAGAAAAACATAAAATATCTGGTTGACCATACAGTATAGGTGGCCTTTCTACAATTTTGGTCATGGTTGTGAGTGCAAAAACACATTGGTGTCTGTTTGCCTACTATAGTGTCCAGTTGTCCTTTGTTCTGATTTAGGCAGTCATGTTTCAAACAGTTTCTCCATTTTGTGTCTCTGATGGAATTCTATCCATATTTACTGTGGATGTAATGTTCCATTGTGGCAGCAAACATACTCAGCTAGATGCATTGGAGATGTGGTGTACACAGGGGAGCAGGTGTGTCTAATCTTTAATATTGTAACAAGATATATGAGCAGTGCTTCATATAAAGGTGCAGGTGAGGTGACAAATATTTTGCTATCTATGTAGCATGGAGCTGTAATAAACACAAGACGTAGTGTGTTGCACTATTTTGTACTGTACCAAGTTACGTGTTTTTACTTGTTTGGCAATAAGGCCATTGATTGATATGAGAAACTGTATGGTGGCAGCAGAGATTTTTTGTGTGAAAATGGCACAGGGTAGACATTTTCATTAAAACAATACTGCTAGTTTTATTTTTATTTTCTTTCGCAGAAACAAACTCCCAAACCGGGCACTATTTGGACTTTGAATGGGTCAACTGCTATGAAGGTGAGTTTAATGGTAGTTTGCTTGCACTGTTTGCTCTGGGTAAAAGGCCAATTGGGAAAAGTTAAAGATGTCTAAAATGTAGTGATATTTACCTTGTAGGCAGGTTTTTATGTTCAGTATAACAATGCTCCTGCTGTCTGTTTGAATTCCCATCTACCTAGAAGATGAGGGGTGAAATTCAATGTGTCTTCTTTGACAAGCTTTTATCCCAAATTTCATGTGATAGCTATAGTTTGAACAGGGAGTCCCCTCACACAAAGGCTGGCACCAGGTATAAATATTGGAACTTTGGAACCACTCATAAGATCACTCCTTGACCATTAGGTATAAGAGGAGAATGACTGCCCTGCTGCCAGAGGACATCCCTGCTGGTTTAGGTGCTGCCTTGATGTCTGAGAAGAAAGACTGGACCCACTTACCTTCATCTCAGGCAAAAAATAGTGATGCCATGCGTCAATTGGTTGACCTTGTGTGTGAGCAACAGGGACACACAAGCTTCAGAGACCTCCCTGGAACTACCCGGCTGACTTGCTAGAGCTGGACTTGTCTAAGCCCTGCGGGCCTCTGGTGGATTATGTCCCTGATTTCCAAGAGGTGCCTTCCCAGGTTCTGGACGCTTGGGTGGCATCAGAGTATACTCTTCCGACAGAAAGAGAAAATTCTGAAGTTTAGGCTTCTCATGATCATGAACAGGCCCGTTCAGGCCAAGACTGAACACAGTGACCACCAATACAAAGTTTGTGTGAGACTTGCTCTTTATGTCAACAGTGACCACCAGCAACACAAGACCCACATTTTGAGCTACAGACACGACAGCCTATAATGACTGCCAATGCAAAGCTATAGCTGCAACCCTCTGTAAAAGCTTGAATAGGTCACCCGGCTACATCGACAACCATCCGCAACTCTCAGCCTCCTCCTGGTGGCCTCCTTAAATGTGAATGAAACTATTTGTGTCAGACTTTGACAGTAACTCTTCAGTTTGACTGAAGTCCCTGTATTAGACCAGTGCACTCTCACGGTTGGCTGAAGATGTTACTTTTTACAGGTCCAGCATGCCCAGATGACCACAAGTTAGTATTTTCCCTTAAAACTTTAAAACTGAGTATCTTTCGTTCTCTGGATTTTTGTTGGTCTGTTATTATTTTGATTTATTACAATGTACCGTTCTTTTTCAAAAGTGGTTTGGGGTTTTCTTGTTTTATTTATTATTGTTTGTGTACTGCATAAATGCTTTCCACTTTTCCTCTAAGTGAAGCCTTACTGCTTTTTAGCAAGCTACCAGAGGGTTAGGCAAAAATTAATTTATTGACTTGCATAGTTAACCTTGAAAAGTATAGTAGTTGTTGCCTGACAGGAACTTCCACCCTCCTCAACCAATAACCCAATTTCTTATTGTGCAGTACATATTTACTCAATCTGGGTTTTGGGCACCTGGTTACGAACTTTACCCCCCACTTTCTTAATCTGTGAAGAGTGTTGTTGCTAAGCTTTATTACTTTCTTAGTATGCACTGTTGATTATCTTTAATTGTATCCTCATGCTCCTTCATGCTAAGGAAACCCCGGCCCCTTCTTTCTCTTGGCACATTCCATCCAACCATAGTGGACATGATTGGGTCCAGATTGCATAACTGCATCAATGTTTATTCAGACATTAATGAAGACCTGTTATATTGATTGTACAATAGGGGAGTACTGGTAAGTTAAATATACCAATCAAGGGTATGTCAATGTCAGCGTGTTTAAAGGGGAGAACAGACACTTTACTGCTGGCTAGCAGGGATAAAGTGCACAGAGTTCCACAGCCACCAAAAACAATTGAGGCAAAAATGTAGGGGTACATCACACAAAAGGAGCTCATTATGAATAACCTTGTCCTTGACAAATCTTTTCTTGCTCTGTCCCTTCTTCAACTCTCCAACTCACTGCATATTGATCTTAAGTATGTTTATCCTGATTTGTTCATATTTGTTCAATACAAGATACATGTGCTTACAAGCTGCAATGAGATTGTAGGGTGCAACACAACCAAGTTCATCTTAGTGCTTAATACTTCTTTTACATTCAAATTTTGTGGCATAGGAATCCATCTTGACATTATGGTTCTGGGATATGTAAATGCAGCTTCAAAACTGTGACAATTTGGCTGGGGCTCTTTGCTTGTTATCAAACTCACGTATCAATGTTTTCCCTCAACCATAGAAAGGGTCAATTCCTTTGACACATCAGTCCTTATTTGGGGAGTGGCACATGAGGAATTGTTTGTCACTTGGTTGGGGGACTCCAAGCACCAGCATTCCTTGTGCCTGGGAGGCTTCAGTGACAGTTTTGGCAGGGGGATAAGCCTGAACCCCCTCAGCACTACAAAGCGCTACCATTATTCCTGTTGGATAGGTGTTTGTCCCCAAACCCCAATATTTCTTGTGCCAGGAAGGCACCAGCAGCAGTTTTAGCAAGGAGAGGGGGAGCCAGAGTGCCCTGCAACACTGCAATGCACCACCATCATTCCCACTGAACTGGTGTTTGTCACTTTTTTGCCAAACTCAAAGTCCCAGTATTCATTGCACCAAGGAAGTGCCAGTGGCCAGTTTGGCAAGAGGAGGAGCCTAAAACCCCAGCAGCATTAGAAAGTGCCAGCATAATTCCTGCTGTGCAAGGCACAGTCAGACCATGCCCGGGTGAAGCCTGAGCAAAGGGCAAGCCGATCTATGCCTTTGAACAGTAGTAGGGGGCAGGGCAGGGCTACCCCCTCTTGGTTCTGCACTGGGGCCCCCACTAGAAAGAAAATTAGCTTCACAACTGTAACTTTTGTTTGGTTATGTGTTTATCCACCTTTATTTTCTTTTCCTAACTCTGCCATCGTAAAACACGCTCTGAGGATTATGGACTGCTTAGTACCCAACATATACATACTATTCTTAGCCTCATTCTGAATATGGTAAAAAGAAAGACAGCTGAGCATTTACCCACTTTTGGGAAGGAGCCAAAGACTGCAAGGAGGCATGCAGCAGAAAACTGCACCCTGGAGGACATTGAGAACCTCATAATATGAATGGTGTATATTCTTAATAATGGGAGAAAACCGTCCACTGAACAGACTTCCAAGTCAAAGACTAAAATCACCCAATTCCTGATAATTTACAAAAACATAAAGGAAAATAACTTCCAACCCTGTTAGAATGCACAATGTTCAGACAACTACCTTCAATGACTAAGTTCAACGAGATGCTCCCATGAATGGCCAGCCTCTTGGTATTCCAACAGTCATTTGCTCAAACCATTATTATTCTATTGAAAGTTTAGATAGGGAAAGGAACCAGAATTCCACCCTTCAACCCATGCTCAATTCCACAGGGCTGGATGACATCAGAGTCATTGTAGCCTGATTGAGAAGTGGCCTAATGAGGTGTAAGAAGTAGTCTCTAGATTGAATTCAAGGCTTGAAAACTTTCTTGTTGGTAATAAAAGCTTAATTGAAAAATGTGACTTTTCAGACTGTCTATTTACACACTTGTCTAAAGGAACCTTCTAGCCTACTTTCAAGTGTAGCTAGCCGTGATGGTATCCCTTGAATTATGGAGAGCTGCCTCACCCTTTTGTTTTCCCCAACTGAGGTATTTTCTAATGATGACAAATGCTGGGAATTATTAAGTGCCAATACTAGGATGAGCATGTTTTTTACTAACTGGCAGAATAGCATTGAAGTTATAACAGTCTTAACAGAATCTCTTTTAACTCAATTTCAAGTAATAGCAGGATATTTGAGCCGGCCAAGCAGTATAAAAATTGGGGCCTGGGCCATCAGCTCATTTCATAAACCCTGCCTTCCCCATGCAAGTCATTGAGGAACTCTCAAATTATATGAACAATATTACTAAGTCAAGAGTGGGGCAAAGGGAATTCCCATTGTTTTTGATAAATAAGTAGACCCAATAGATACACTTTCATTGTCATCGTTTTTCCTAAATCCACTCAGAAATTGTTCAAGCTCATTACCTGACTAATAGTGACACTGAGCGTGACACTGTAAAGCTAACCATGAAGGATTCTAATTTAGTGGATGGGTTACTGGCCTTGGATGTGCATCCTTTCCCACCTTTAGTTTCTACCATTCAATTCAAAAGTAGTCCATGGCTCATAATTTCTGAAGCTTCTGGCTTCCAGAACACATGTATGCCCAGCACCAGTACACATGTATGCTGAGCAACAAGCATCTACTACCAGTTCTAATTCTTCCTGCACTGTGAGCTTGGCAAATTGAAATGTATTGTAGTGTCCACATGTCCCAATGACATCAGTCCATTCCACTCTGGAAGAGAATACTTGACTGAATATTAACAGAATTATTTAAAAACACGTTAAAATGTCTAATAACTTTATCCTGCTTACCTTGTTAACAACTGATCAACCACACAAACTGACATCAGAAAACTCTGCAACTTGTTCTTTTCCCCAGCCTGGACCTCCACCTTCTACAAAAGGTAGATTTCCTCCTATTCAAATGTTATCTTGGAATGCAGCAGGACTGTGAGAGAAATCCACACTTCCAGAGCAAGGATCTTTTGTAAAATGATTTGACATCATACTTATGCAGAAAACATGGATTCTGAAACCTATATTTAGAACAGGCTATACAAATTATAGTGTGGAGGAAATACCATCTAGAACTGGACACCCATCAGGGGGTTGTTAATTTGGGTTAGAAATTCTCTCAATCTAGTTATCAAAAAACTGGAAGTCAACAGATTAGATATAATTGGGCTGCTGTTAAATGGTAGCTACAGGCTTTAAGTAACACTTTATAATTCATACAGTCACACCACCCATAAAAATGCTTCATCTAATATGTTAAAAATGCTTCTGCATCAGTTTGAAAGTAGGCAAGATAAGCCACATCACTTGATTGCTGGGTGTTGTAATGTTACTTTTTAACCATTAGACAACATCTCCCATATTATAGACATGGCAGATGTGGTCTGGGGTATCCTGAAGTTGGATTCGGAATTTTAATGCCCTTGGCCCGCTCTCACCATGCAACTATTGTCTTTCACTTTATTATATGTTTCTGTGTGCTGGCAAGAAGAGATTCAACTCAGACAGACATAGATCATTTACATTCTATAGAGGGAAATGTTAGGGCTGCAATGATTGCATCTTGTTGAATACAGATATGACAAACAACATTAGACTTTGAAGTAGTACCCAAGTATGATAGCAAACTTATTACCCTAAAGTTAACACTAAGAGGTAATTATTTGCAGATATAATCATTCCATACAGCTGTTCAGAACTGATTTTATATTTGGGGAATAACAGGAAGACTGAGAATGGTCCTAACACATTAGGGCAAATTTATAATTAAGTTACCAAAGCCCTTGGTGCACTTGAGAACTGTTCAATTAGCAAGATCCCTATATTTGAGCTCCACAATTCTATGTTCAGGACCCTGCAAAGGCTATGCACAAAATACGTTTCTTCCCCTTGGTTTTCTGTTGAATGCTAAAGGCCAAAGCAGCATTAATTAAGGAAGAGCAAAAGACAATGAGTGAAATGCGTTCCTATTTTATATGTAGCTTCTTCTAAGTAGCGATGGATTGATATTTATATGTTTAGTAGCTTCTTCTAAGTAGAGCTGGATTGATATGAATGGGGCACCCTTGTTGAGGCCTCAAGGCAGAGTGATACTGCAGCAGTTTGGAAAATCATGGCACATGGTAGTAGACATTCTGCCATCCCCCTGGAGCTTTGTGTGCAGCCACAACATTGTGTGGACCACTTTACAGAAATGTATGTTGCAATATTTAGAATCTACTTCTAACCTTCTAGATCTCTGCCAAATGACCCATGGTCCGATTTAATTTACCCTTGAGGATACCCATAGGGCTATTCAATATCTCCAACCAAAGAAACTTTCTGGCTCAGATAGGATTCCTAATAAATTATACCTATTGGAACCTGCTGAATGAGGCCCTCACATCAATGCTTTGTCAAACAAGACCATGGCTAGTGAAAGAATTCCAGACTCATAGTGTGGACCTGAGATTATTCCATTATTCCATTATTCTATTATTTACAAATAGGGACAACACCATGGCCGGTAACTACTAGACCATGGACCTGACTGACAAGTTGCAGAAAGTATTTTGTCACCAGGTTCTAGATAAATTACTTGAATGGATTATGGATTTCCACAGTACAGCAGGGCTCTGCACTAAAGTGAGCAGGATCGTTCTGATCATTCACCTATATGTGGCAGCTGTAGATTTGGGGGGCCTTTGATTTAGTCCCAAGGCTACATCTATGGTCCTCACTCTCCTCATTGGTTGTTAATCCTGCTCTGCTGGATATTCTGATGATACTCCTCAAGGGTAATTTCACCCAAGTAAGATATGGGAAGGTGGCAAATTCACAGATTGCATTCCTGTTGAGCATGGGGTGTGTCAAGGATGCATGCTCGCCCCCACTTTGTTTTCCCTCTACATAAATGGAGTTATAATAATGTTATAAAATGCCTAAGTTCTTCTGATCATGACTCTCCAAAGTTAGGTAGTACCCTAGTCCCAGCACTGTTATTTGATAACAGCACACTTCTGGTTTTGCATACGCTGCCTAGGCTACAGACCTTGCTAAATAAATAACTGTGATTGCAAAGGATTTGGAGGGAATACTTCTAAACCTCAGGTTACAAAGATCATTTAATTCTCACAGGTCATTTAGAGATAGGTTCTTGATAAAGGCTTCATCCTTGAATTGTGTTGATAAATTTGATTATCTGGGCATTAGAATAGACAAATTCAATTTGTGGAGAAAAGTGAGTTGACCTTGCTACATGTAGCCTCTGAGATTATCAAAAAATGTAACGCTACCACACTAAAATCTGTTTCTCCAGCCATCATGGTTTACCATTCTAAAGCACAAACTAAGACATTGTATGTGGCAGAACTTTGGAGAGTATGACAATTATTCGGGCTGGCCTCAAAGGAAAATAGATTTGTTAAATCCCCATTTAATGTGCATCAAAGTACCCCCTCATTTTTTTTATTTTATGCAGGCTTGGAAAGGGTGGGAGACTTAGTTGTCTTGAGACCCTTTCTTTATTGGGTTAGACTATGGCCCAATAAAGGTCTGCCAAAGTAGAAATCATGAACACAGGGAAAGCACATGAGATCCCCTGATTGCAACACATATGATCTAATTTTAATGAAATAGGTATGATGAAATGTTTGCATGAACCAACACCGATTAATAGAAGTATTACAGCTTCTTTAGAAGGGAAACACCACTTACATTGCGGTGAATGCAACAAAAAGCATTTACCACAATGCATTTACAACGCATATTTGTTTACCACGCATGGCTTTACCACGCATGCCTTTACCACGAATATACCTTTACCACGCATGCCTTTACAACGAATTTCATTGTAAAGGAATGAATGGTAAAAGAATACGTTTGGTAAAGGTTTTAAAGGTAAGTACAGGTATGTATTAAGTGGGTTGAATGATATATATATATTTTATATTTATATATATATATATTTATGGACATTTTTAGATTTTAGGGTGGGCATGGGTTTTGGGGTGGTAAGGGCATTTTTAGTTTTTAGGGAGGGTATGAGGTTTGGTGTGTTAAGGGTTTTTTAGATTTTAGGTGGGTATGGGTTTTTGGGGATAAGGACATTTTTAGGTTTTAGGGTGTGCATGGGTTTTGGGGTTCTAAGGGGTGTTTAGTTCTTAGGGTGTGTATGGGTTTTGGGGTGGTAAGTGCATTTTTAGGTTTTAGGGTGTGCATGGGTTTTGGGGTGGTAAGGTTATTTTTAGGTTTTAGGGTGGGTATGGGTTTTTGGGTGATAAGGGCATTATTAGGTTTTAGGGAGGGTTTGGGTTTTGAGGTGGTAAAGGCATTTTTAGGTTTTAGATTGGGCATGGGTTTTTGGGTGGTAAGGAGTGTTTAGTTTTTAGGGTGGGTATGGGGTTTGGTGTGGGAAGGGGTGTGTAGGTTTTAGGGTTGGTATGGATTTTGGGGTGGTAAGGGCACTTTTGGGTTTTGGGGTGGGTAAGGGTTTTGGGGTGGTAAGGGCATTTTTAGGTTTTAGGGTGGGTATGGGTTTTGGGGTGGTAAGGGCTTTTTTCGGGTGGGCATGGGTTTTGGGGTGGTAAGGGTATTTTTAGGTTTTAGAGTGGGCATTGGGTTCGGGGTGGTAAGGGGTGTGTAGGTTTTAGGGTGTGTATAGATTTTGGAGTGGTAAGGGCATTTTTAGGTTTTAGGGTGGTAATAGGTTTTGGGATGGTAAGGGGTGTTTAGTTTTTGGGGACGGTATGGGTTTTGGGGTGGTAAGGGCATTTTCAGGTTTTAGGGTGTGCATGTGTTTTGGGGTGGGAGGGTTATTTTTAGGTTTTAGGGTGTGCCTGTGTTTTGGGGTGGTAGGGTTACTTTTAGGTTTTAGGGTGGGTATAGGTTTTCGGGTGGTAAGGTCATTTTTAGGTTTTAGGGTGGGTTTGCGTTTTGGGGTGGTAAGGGCATTTTTAGGTTTTAGGGTGGGTATGGGATTTGGGGTGGTAAGGTTTTTTTTTCATTTTTAGACTGAGTATGCGGTTTGGTGTGGTAAGGGGTGTTTAGGTTTTAGGGTGGGTATGGGTTTTGGGATGGTAAGGGCATTTTTAGGTTTTGGGGTGGTAAGGGGTGTTTAGGTTTTAGGGTGGGTATGGGTCTTGGTAAGGTAATTTTTAGGGTTGAGGGTAGGTAGAGTTTTTGGGTGGAAAGGTGTGTTTGTGTGTGTGTGTGTGTGTGTATATATATATATATATATATATATATATATATATATATATATATATAAAATGTATGTTATACTTACTACTAGTTTTTACCTTGCATTTGCCTTTACCAACCATGCCTTTACTACAAACGTTTTGTGATAAATACATTTGTGGTAAAAGCATATGCATTGTAAAACATTTTGTGGTAAGTGCATGTGTGGTAATGACCATGCATTGTACTTACCGCTTTGTAAAGGCATGCGTTGTAAGTGCATGCGTTGTTCCATCATACAACCCTTTAGAATGGGCAGTTTGCAACTACATGATAAACTCTTACATGATAAACTCTTATTATAGCAATTCCAAAATGAGTGGACTTACATGTGCGCTCTTGTCTAATAAATATGATGCTTCCATAGAACCATTTATGAAGCCAGTCACACCTGACAAGCCGAACAATTTAACATTAAATTTAGGCTTGGTACGCTGTTGGTCTATAAGTTCACTAGCAACTTGAAGACCATCCGAAGTAGATCTCAACACTCCATATAATGCAACAAAATGGTTGAGGATTAGAACACATTTTCTTTTTCTGTCCTCCGTTTATTACATTTAGACGGACACGGATCAGGCCACTCTGTCTGGCCATAGGTGTGAGACAATATAAAGTTACCTTTCGGATTGTTTGGACAGATACTAGTCCCATCGTAGTCTTTGCACTTAGATGCTATTTATATGCAGTCTGGCTTCTTAGAAACAGATTGGGTCTTCTGCTATGACTATTTATCCAATCGTGCTCGAAATGAAATTTAGCCAAAAATGTACAAATGTTTTGATGATTTTAGTAAACCTTGGATACCGTATTATTGTAATTTGTATGTATAATTTGCACTTCATAGTTAAATTAAAAAAATAAAAAAAATATATGAATATTTTATTTTCCTTATAGCATTTTTAGCCCCACGGTTGGCAGACTGGTTTCTACGGTTTTTTACTCTTTAATTTTTGTGCACTAATCAAGAAATGTGATAGCAGTGTCAATAATGTGATTATATAGATAATTTGCACTGATAGTATGTACTTGTTGTAATAACCATCTGATTGTTTGCTATTGTGTTATAATGCATCCATAGGTTGATGTATGTTTAATGTCTTATTTTGAATGAATTGTCTTTTCGAAGTTTTATGAGGCTAGACTCTAACATATACTTGTGTACTACTACATGAGAGATTATGAGCTCAAAGCCAGCCTGAGGGATTTCTAGCATTCGTTTGCAACCATCATGCATATGTTCTGGTTTACTCTGCTTCCGATACATATTTTTTCCACGTTTTGTTACTGTGTACGTGCACATGTTCTCATAGGTAATTCCGATTTTGTTAATTTATGTGAGAAATGTCACTACTGTTCACATTTGGAAATATACATTGAGACCTACTTCTACAGTCAGAGTATTCCAAGTGTAATTACTTCTATTCCTGTTGTAAGTACTGCAGGGATTGTTTTTGAATCTTCCTTTCTGAGGACCGTGGATGAAGACTATGCGAGAACCTGTACACAGAGCACACACCGATACTGGATTATTTTTTGAGCATTGCGCCTGCAATTTTCAGAATTCTGTATTGATTTGAAGCCCACTGGTTAATTAATGGCTAACCAAATAAAAATATCCTCCTGCTAAGACTTTCTTTGAAATATGATGCGATATTCTCACAGAGTTGTTATATCACTTCTTTGTAAATCACATGGTTACATCTGAACGTTCGTTATATGACTCTTCAAATATAAAGAAATAATTGTAATCCTTTAATATCTTGCTGAGAAACTAATGTGAGGTTGGGAAGATCAAGGAGTACTTTAAAAATTAAAGGCTTACCATGTGAGAAACGGCGTAAATACAGTATGTTTAACTTAATCGCAAAACATTCCCAGATAGGATTAGGTGTATTCTGATTTAAATGAGATCCGCTCCTCAAAACATGTTTCCTTATGCCCTCATCATGGCATATATTGCATTTAACGTCCCAACGTTTCTAACAGAGTCTATTTTCCACAGAAGGCCATGACCGTTTAGCACAGGGAAACATTATTGCTGTAATAAAGAAGTGACAAGATAATATTACACGCAGCAGGACCCACATTTTACCTTAAAGCGGCTAAGAATACAAGAGGAAAATTCACAATGACCTGAGACAATTTAGAAAGAATTTGCCATGTTTGATGTATAGGTTTAATTAAAAGCATTTAAAAAATCCCATTATACCTGTACACCAGAGCTCAGTATTTAAGAGATAAATGCCTCACTGTTTCAGTAAATTGACCAATATAAAGCCGAATTAGGTTATATTTTCTATATTAAAGTTCAAGCAGTTCGTGTAGGAGGCAATAAAGGAATGTAATTGAAATGTAATTTTTTAAAAACCAATACATTGATGCATTATTTAAATAAAAGTATAAAAATATTAATAGTGGATAAGGAAAGCTATTCTGCAACAACATCGATTGTCTCCGAGCTGGCTATTTGAGTTCACCAGTTGCAAATCATTTTAATCGCTCCACTTCCTACATACTGCTGTTTAGGTCAATATTTTAATATGCCTCCATCACAATCAAAGGAGTTCTACTGGGTACGTGAAAGTAAACACCCACAACAAAAGATAAAACTTGAAAAATTAAAATGATTAGCTCTGCACATTCAAATAATTGAATAGCACCCTGAAAGCCGAACCGAACACCTAGCACCTGGATGCAGCAGTAGCCAGGTAACATGGAATTTCCGATTTCTTACATAGCATAACACAAATTGAACTGTCTATAGCCATCATTGCAGCTGGATATGTCTAATATTTGCGGTAGGTAAAAAGAAAATATGGATGAGGATCTCGGTTTTGAGCCTTCGAATTTCAGGCCTGAAGAGTAAAGGTTGCGATAGCGATGTCCACTGTACCTTCTCATGTCTATAGGGCAATTTCAAAATGGGCCCAGTTGTTAATATTACTGTTCTTTCTAAGTTTCTTAAGTTCCTTGAAAACAGTGTCATGAAAGGTGTCAGTAGTGTCATATGCAATCTGTAGTAAAATGGTAGATCTAGGCTTGAATTATTATACACAATGCCTTGATTTTCCAGGAATGTCTCAATATCACTGCTCACCCCACCATCCATTTCTTCCTGCTCAAGTTCATGCAGGGCAATCAGAAGGTCAACGTCTACCACTGTGAGGTTAGTTTTGGTGTTCCCACCACTCAACTTGTTCAAGTTCGTCCTAGTCTCTTTTACAAGTTTATTCCATTTTTCATTGTAAGCGTTCTAGTAAATGTAAATGAATTGATGCATGTTTGCACGTTATCTAAGTATTGGGTGGGACAAAAAAAGAGTCCATAACTCAGGACTGATACTTCGTCATCAGTCAATATCTTGCTGGATAGATTTACTACTAGATTGTTCATGCCTTTCATGGCTGTTGTTATATAACCCTCTTCTCTTTTCCCATTAGGGCTTGGGTTAAAGTGCCTATGTCTTTTCTTCATGTGTTGCTGTTTTTAATTACTCTGTCGATCGACCTCTTGCCCCTCTGTCTCATCCACCTTGTTGAATCCCTTCTTGAATGACCCCCCACCCTCTGTGTAGGAAGCAACATTCATCCCAAAATGTTGTTGGCCTATTTTCACTCTCGGCTTTTGATGTGTTGCTCTTCATTGTGGTGGGGACATCTGTTTCATCTTCCCTTTTGAATCCCATCTCTCAGATCTTTCTGTGACGCGCTATCTTAAATTGGTCTCTTTATTGTCTGTAGTAAGTCATGCTTTATGTTAAAAGTAAGGCTCTAGCACTCTCGTTTTCAATGACCTCTTTCTCTGGCCTCCCTGTAAGAAATTGGGTTACTGGTAATGGGGGAGGAGGGGACCCTACTCAAGCAGCAACCACATTTGTTGTCAGGGTGAAGCCACAAGAAAATTGCAAATTATTGTGTGCTTAACCATCTGGTAGCTTGGCACAAAAGCAGACAGACTTAACTTAGAGGCAATATGTAAAGTATTTAAGTATTTATGTAGCAATTCAAATGATAATAAGGAGAAAACACCACACAAGAAAAGATCTACACCAATTTAGACAGATCACAATTTAATAAATAATTTGACACCAAATACAAAAAAAAAAAAAAACAATCATTAGAACCAGAGTTGTGCAATTTTAAGGATGTAAGAGGAAATAGCACTAAAAAGCACAAAGCACAACTCAAGGCTATCTGGTCCTGTGAGACTGGCTGAAAATCACAAGTTCAGGCCAACCGTGACAGAGCATGGGCCAGATACTGGGTTCAGGTTAGCCCCACTGAAGGAGTTACTTTCACAGTCCAGAGCAAAGAGTTTCGTTTGTGGTAGAAGGTCTTTGAGGGGCAGGGAGATCATCGAGGATGGCTGTCAAAGCAGCAGGAAGAGCAGGCCAGGCATGGTGGATGGTCGCTGCTGTAGTGTGAAGATCCTGTCCGATGGTGTTGGTAGCCACAGTAGCACAAAGAATCGGGTTTGCCAGAACTTCACATTGGCAGGAGGCACAGGTGGCAATATTTTGGAGTAAATGGGTAGGTTTCATTTGCAAGGAGCCCAAAAACTTCAGGGATACACAACTGAGTTCACACCAAAGTTCGAGGACCTGAGGGACACCACTTGAGGGTCAGGAACCTACTCTAGCAGAGGCCAGCAGAGATCAGGCTGGTCCAGTTGCAGGTACAGGCAGCAGATCAAATATACAGTTGTAGAGAGTCTCTGGAGCTAGTTATATCCATGCAGCCCCAGAATAGGAGGTCACCTCACTGACCCTCGGAGTCTCTTCAGCCTGTTATGAAGGGTGCAGGTCCTTTCTTCTCAGCAAGAAGGGCAGCGGCAGCAGAACAGCAGAGTATCAGAGCAGCATAGTGGCAGTTTTTCTGGCAGCAAAGCATCACAGCAGTCCTTCTTCTGTAGCATCCTCAGGTGCAAGAGTGTTCTGAAAAGTTGGGGTCAGAAGTCCAATAATTATCCCCAGTGTTCACTGTGAAGTGGTAGAAGCTACTAGAGGTTTCTGTAGTGTCTCGCAGGTGTTATAATGGAATTCTTTTGCTCAGAATGGGCTCTGAGGACAAGATTGGGGATGGGCAACCCAAAGAAGAACAAGACCATGCTACAGAGTACCACGCTGCTACACAAAATAAAGTTATATATTGTATAGAGCGTTAACGCTGACGGTGGGTACAACCAGGTTTACAAAGCGCAGTCAACGACAATTATAATTTGCCACATAAAATGTGAAAAAATAATGCTGGCTGACAGAAAAAGTCAGCAAGAAAACATATTGCTATGACACTTACCAGAGTTTTGATAAGTGGAGCTTTATGATCTCAGCACCAGGCGCAGGGACCCAAGAAGAAGCACTGGGGTTGTGTTTACTGAGTACTCCTCCAAAGCGGCCAGGTGGCAGATCAGCACAGCTTCTGGAGTTCTCCACAAGCAACAGGACTCTGATGGAGACCAAGCAGAAGGTCAAACCCCAAAAGACTGTCCTGGATGACTCAAAGGCCGATTCATTGCCGGGTCTCAGTGATGATGCAGATTCTGATGGACAGCTCCCAGCATCTGAAAGAACTCCATCACCAATGTCAGCCACTCCCATGAACAGTTACAATGCTGCTGCCTTCCTGAAATCAACACCACCTTTCAATACTGCGAAAAAGCAAGATATTGAAGGTCAATGAGCTGCTTTGATAGAGACACTTGAGGGTTTCATTGATGCACTTGGAAAGACTGATACTAAATAAGATTATCAAATATCTCAAAAATCTTACTGGCGATGGTGTTAAAGAAGTCACAAAGGAAATGCCAAGAACTGATGCAGAAGTCATGCGACGTCAGATTAAAAATGTTTTGAATGTCAAGTTCAAGCCAACACCAAACCTTGATTACAAATGATACATTTCCAGTCAAGAACGTCAAAGAGTTGGGGAACCCATTGAGGAGTTTGTGGAAAGACTCAATACACTCATCAACCACTGTAAGTTCAATTAATTTAATGATGAAGCAGCTATACACATTAGAGTTATTGATGGCTGCTTGTAAGATTTATTCAGACGACAAATGCTGAGAGTAACTCTTAGTCTGGAGTGAGTGTTGATGGCTGTCAGAGCTGAAGAACGTGCTGAAAGACACACTGCTGACATTGAGGCCAGAGGTGCCCAGAGTGAATCAGTCATGAGTATGAAAAGCAAGCTAAAGCAAAAACCTGAAGGTCACAATTGATGTCCACCCTATAAAAGAAGTTATGTTTTAGATGTGGATATTTGTTTCCACATGAAGGAACCTGTCCCACCATTGGACAGATATGTAAAGGCTGTGGGAAAGAGAACCATGTAATGATATATAGATTAAAGGAAGAAGTAAGTGCATCATGGCACAAAGAGAAAATGACTGCCAGAACATTCCAGAAGCAACAGTGAATGCGCACCAATGTCAATCGGTGACATAAGTTGAGCCAAATTGACACTAACCAAAATTGTGCATCATCTAAATCATCATCAAACAGATCTTCCATTTCAATATCAAGTAAAAGTGAAGAAAGTGTCTGTGCTATGTTGATTTTTACCTCAGAGAAATGTGTACATGTTGGACTGGTTGCATGTGAACTGAAATGTCAGTCAAAGAAAAGTCAACATACCAAAGCAACAAAGCCATAAAAAGATTGTTCAAAGATTACATTGAAAATAAATGGTTGTTGAATACCTTTTATTATTGACAGTGGTGCATCGAGAAAAATAATGCCTGGAGAGAAATGCAATGAACTATCTCCAGTACCGTGACTTATGCCTTTGAAGATCAAAGTGTATACAAAGTCAAGGTTTAGTTGTAGCAACAGCAAAACATAAGAAAACACAGGTACAAGCACAAATCGATGTGCTTCACGGTTCAGTGTCAAATGCCTGCTTACTCAGTTTCCATACGACTGCTGATAAGGGACTGATGTGGGTTACAACATGAATAAATAGCAAGCCAATTTCCTTCTTTGTTTCATAGTTTAGAAAAGCTTAAGACTATGAAAGTAAAACTGCATATTAATGAATATGCCCATCCTGTTATCCAGAGACATAGATGAATTGCTTATCTTCTACAAGAATCTGTTGAAAAGGAACTTGAATCGCTACTTAAACATGACATTATTGAGAGTTCCACTGGTCCAACACCATGGGTTTCTCCCATAATAGTAGTGCCCAAAAAGGACAGTGATAGAGCTGTATGCATCTGCGTTGACATACGTCAGGCAAACAAGGAGACTGAATGAGAATTACATCCAGGTCCTGACACTGCTGGCACAATAATGCAATTGAATGGTGCAAAGATCTTTTCTTGCCTATATTTAAATAAAGGTTATCATCATTTGGATCTTGAAGAAAGTTGCAGGATCATTACAACCTTTTCTACACATGTTGGTTTGTTTCAACACAAAAGACTTAGGGTCGGATTTAGAGTTTGGCAAATGGGCTTCTCCATTACAAATGTGAGAGATATTCCATCCGCTGTAATACAATTTCCATAGGCTATAATGGGATCGTAATACAGTGGCCAGGATATCCGTCACATTTGTGATTGAGTAAACCCCTCTGTCAAACTCTAAAAATCAGGCCCTTAGCTTTGGTGTGTCATCGGCGGCAAAATGTCCTCAATTATATCAATCGCATATTCGTTTTTGGAGCTACACAGAAGGAGCATGACAGAGCTCTCACACAAGTACGATGTTTACTCAGTGATATAGGATTGTCTTTGAATGTAGGCAAAACTGAAAATCTATGGCCATGTCTTATCTGATGGGGGTATGACATCTGAGACTGCAAAAGTACAAGGTCTGTCAAATGGTGATCCCCCACAAAATGTTTCAATGGTACATACTTTTTTTTACATAGCCAATTATTGTTCAGGATACATTCAAGACTTTGCCACTTTTAGAGCCCTATTGCAAGAGTTAATGAAGAAAAATGTTTATTTTTAATGGTCCCAAGAGTGTGAGAGACATTTCAAGAGGATCAAACATGCTATTGAAAATGCTACTGAAATGGCAAACTTTAACTCAAATATTCATACAGATATTGTTGTTGATGTTAGCCCAGTCAGGTGCAGAGCTATCCTTGCACATCATAGTGGACTCTTAAATGCTTGATAGCATATTGTGGCCTATGCTAGAAGATGTTTGTCCTCTAGAGACATGTTTACTCGCAACTTGTACGGAAAGTCTGTCACGCTGGTAACTTATCATCAAGCTCTACTGACTATCTTTGGCAACCCAAAAGCCAAGATACCTCCTCGTATTGAACGCTGGTGACTTCGATTGGAAGAATATGATTATAAAACTGTAAAGGATCAGAATCCTACTGACTACTTTTCAAGAGTGCCTTTACAAGTTCATGTTACTCCATCCAAGATGGTGGAGGCCTACATTAATTTACTTGTCATCAAGTACAACAGCTGCAGTTTTGTTAGCCTAGATTATCACTGCCATGAGCCATGATAGTGACATGCTGAAGTTGAAGGTCATGATTACATATCAGTCTTGGGACTGACACACTTGACCTCTCTCCTATGATGGGGAATATCAAAAATACAAGAATGTCAAGGATGGATTGTCCATAACTCAAGAAGGAGTCATACTATGATGGTTGAGAATCCTTATTCCGGAGGGGCTATGACAGAAAGTAATTGAAGTGGCTCAAGAAGGACACTGCGCTATTATTGCCACAAAAAGAGCTCTTCAAGACCGAGTTTGGTTTCCATAATTAGATGAAAGAGTTGAAGAGACTTGAAGGCCTGTCATACATGTAACCGCCTTTCTACCAATGTTATTCAACATACTCTGAACATGTCAGAACTCCCTAAGCATGCATGGGAGAGAATAGCAATCGAATAGCAACTGGATAATGGATTGGACCTGATGGTGATTGTTGATGAATACTCACGATTCCCTTTAGCTCTCTCATCTACAACTCACAGATGAGTCATTGAAAAACTAGATGGCTTCTTTGCTATTTGAGGCATTCCAGCCTTTGTGAAGTCTGATAATGGCCCGCCCTTTAACAGTATGGAATTAAATGAATTCCTGTAGCATTCGAGTGTAAAGAATCAAAAGAGTACACCTTTGTGGCACAGGACAATGGACTTGTTGATTGTGTTTTGAGTATGCTAGAGAAAGCAGTGCAATATGGAACTATTGACAAGCTTAATTTGAAAACAGTACTAAATTCTACTCTACAAGCTTATCATTCAACATCACACTCAACCACATGTGAAAGTTCTGTGGTTTTGATGTTTAGGAGAGCAATAACAACCAAGGCATCAGAGTGGACCACCAAAAGGACCAGAGTGAGAACATGATTCACTCAAGGGACTTGGTTGGCAAGCATAAAATAAAAGCTCACACTGACAAGAGGTGACATGCAAAGAACATCATATTTAAAAAGATCACTGGGTGATCACCTGACAGATGCACAAAAGAAAATCTGATGTTCCATATGATGTTAAACCACAAGTGTTGTCTATCAAAGGACACATGGTAACTTCCCAATGCCCTGGGAAGTCTGTGATCATAGACTCTTCTTACTTCAGCCCGGTGAATCATCGGTTTTCAACTCAAAATGGTGAAAGAAAGACCGACCCTGAAAACTCAGTGACTTCTGCTATTTCTTCACCATCCTCAGTAATAGCTGACACTGGAGTTGACAGCTGACAGCCTCCAGCAACCAGATCTGGTTGCATGATCAAAGAACCAAGAAGATTGATCAAAGAGGTATAGTTGCACTAGTTGTACATATTTCTAAATAGGTAATATATATTTATCACATAGTGAGGGTCGCCACTAGGTAGTTACAGTTAGGACCTTGTTTCTAAATCAAAAGCTGTTCTTACTTGTCTATGTCTTTGGTGCTGCTTGACGAATCATCACAAAAATCTCCAAAACAATTCAACAGTCATGAGGTGCTGTTCAGGGTGATCCGTCAAGCGGGAGCTGACATAAAGGGGAGGTGAAATTTAAAGCGCTTCCAATGTTAATTCCTATAGAAAAAATGTAACAATGATAGCGCCAAACCCACTGGACAAAATTACACCAAATTTGGCAGAATGGTAGCTCTTGGTTCAGAAAGAGCTCTTTTTGTTACTTAGTATAAATCTGTTCAGTAGTTTTTAAGAAAATAAATAAAATGCAAATTTGTATAAATAGGGACCTGAAGTCACAACCCCTCTGATCTTGTGCTGAGATCTGATTGTCTGTCAACACTTCAACAAGGAAGTGTTGACAGCCATGCTGGGACTTAGCTTGAGCAGAGTCCCAGAGAAAAATGTAAAAAAAAAAGAAAAGGTGCCAGGGTACAGACACCCTGACCCTTTAACTCTGGTGGTGTCCCAGAGGGACCCCGCCAGGGATAAAAAACATTTTTTTCAAAATTTACAGTGGGTGTCGCAATAGATCTGTAGATCCGTCAAAATCTTTTTTTTTTTTAGAAGAAGCACAGGCTCCTGCATCTTTTTTAAGACCACGGTTGAGCCATCTCCCGCCACCTCCACGGGGGCAATGCAGAAAATATGTTCAGGGGGGCTGTGACCACCCAATGCCCTGGGGACCACCACCTACCCAGGCCTAATTGTTTTATTTGTGTGGGGGAGGCCCGTCGGCCTCCCACACAGCCGCAGGGATTGCCACCTCTCCGGTACTTTAATCAACATTAATGGGGGAGATACATGGCCTCTGAGATGCCGCGGGACACCACCTCCCTGGTGCTTCAAAGAATTAAAATATGGGGGTCAAGGGCCCCGGGAACCACTACCTCCCTGGGGCTATAATATAAATAATGATAGGTGGTTGGTTTGGGACCTGCGTAGCCCCAAGGACTACCTCCTCACCCGGACATTGTTTGCAGAGTGGGGGCATGCAACCCCCTCAAGGAGCAACTAATGGCCCTGGGTAATGCTACTCCCCCAGGGCCAGCTCTTACTATATCCTGGAGTGCCCACCCCAGGACATATATGTTTGCTTTTGCAAACATAACTCCACTGTGGAGATTCTGGTCCAGTCCTTCTCACTCTCAGGCAAGGAGGCAGCAGGCACAGGGCAGGAACAGCAAAGCGGGAGTCCAGCAAAGCCTAGCAAAGTCCAGCAAATTGCTAGTCCCTTCAGCACAACGGTCCTTTTGCCTAGCAGAGTATCCTCAGGTCTAGAAGTGTACTGATGTAGTAGGGTCAGAAGTTCAGTTCTTTAACCCAGTATTGCCTTTGAAGTGGGGGTGACTTCAAAGGGGGCTCTAAAGTGCACACAAGTCCTCACTTACCTGGTCTCGCTCCAGACACAATACAGGGGAGTATGCATCTATTTGTGTGTGGACAGGCACAGCCCTATTCAGGTGTAAGTATCAGCTCATCCCTCCCATCCTACCTAGGATGGCCTATCAGCCTAGTGATCTCCCATCAGTACATGGGGTATAGAATTGCTGCAATATATACCATAACTCACTGTACACCATATCTTGCTGTTTTACCTGATGTGCTAAAACAGATAAAAAATGAATATGGGGTGGCCTGATCCTGGATTTGGAGATGAAATTAATAGGCAACTTTGTCACAGTAGCCTCAGTTATTTTAGGAAATATCACTAGGGAAGCTGCAGCTCTGGCATTTCACCAAAACCTCTCACAGGTTCCATTAATAGACCAAGAGCACAAGATCCCAAAATGTGTTGCTGAAACATGTACATCTATACATGCATAGATAGAGATAATTTGTGTGCCAGACCAAATAAGCGACAGCTTAAAGGTAATTCTGAAAAGATCAATACCAAGCAAGTATCACAGTCTTCTAAGCAACACTGGGATAATGGGATAAACAATAAAGAAAATACAAAGTCATGGGGAAAATCTCAGTGACAGAGATCTCTGAAAAACATTATCACTTCTAGAACCATGATACTTAAAAACAACCTGACTGTTATCAGTATACTGATACACATCCATTTCCTTCCTTTCAGGACTCATCTGAAAATGGTCTGAGAGAGCGGGGCAGTCAGAACACAGACAAGAAGAGTATGTGAAACTGAAAAAGGGCTCACAGAGCTTGTCTGACATCATCATTAAAAAGGTAGAGAAACTTCCACAACAAAAACCCCAATTCAAAACAAAAAAGGTTGGGAGAATTGTGGCTAAATATGCAGCACATAGTGAGAATATTACTTCAGAACAGGACATGGGCAGTGATTCTGCTAGACAGTGTGGCAGACATTGTGATAACTTGCCAGAATCTTCAAGAGCTTCTGAATGTGAAAGTAACTGATGATTAAATAGAGTTCAAAACCCAGATCAGTCGCTCCACCAGATAGACTGTACAAATCGAATATACAGATTGAGGGGGATATGATGCACACAACTAAAGTAATATTCTGGGAAACGTTAACACTATGACAATCTCTTGGCTGAAAGTGATTGATCAACAAAGATTTTTAGAACCCACCCACAAGGGCAAGATGTAATATTACCATATTTCGCTGTCCTTGTTCACAAAGAAATGAAACAAGCTTATGCTGCAGAATGGGCCATTACAGAAGCTCCTACACTATACCAAAACCATGGGGGCTTGGATGAGGGCTCGCTTTATCACATTATACCGATAAGGTCCAGCCCACAAGTGAAGTCTCACTACCAATTAAGCATGAAGTAAAAGCTCCTGTGAGGGAAATTCTCTCACAACTTGAGCACCAGGGAGTATCTGAACTCTGTGTATTGCCCACGAACAACCCTCTGTGTCCACTAGTTAAATTGGACCACTCCTATAGAATAGTCCTAGATTACTGACACTTAAACAGTCAAACACGCACATTTGCAATACAAAATTCACACATTACAGATTTAATGCACAATATTGTCTATAGAAAATCCAAAGTAACCCCGGATATTTCCAATTGGGTTTCCTATCAAAACATAGCACCTGAAAGCAGGGATTTAAACTTTTTCTGCGCTCATCTCCCAATTACATTTTTGTCGGCTCCCTTAGTGGTATACGAACAATCTAGGACTTTTTGCAACCTGTGTAACATTAATATTTCAAGAAATTGATCCAGAAGCATTATCCTATATTATATGAATCTCATGGATGATGACCTAAGCACACACCTTAGCCATGGTAGATCGCATTGTCTTGGGTTTGCTGAACATGGTTTCAAATTCAGTTAAAAAAAAAAAAAAAGTGCGTTTCTCAATATCCTATTTCTAGGATACTAGTTATCAATTGAGAGAAAGGGCCTGCCACCATACTTCCCAGAGAATCGTGGCTGATTACAACCGCCAAACACTGTTAAACAAATAAAATCCTTGTTGGGATTTTTCAATTTTGGTGGAATACATATTCTAGATTATGTACAATGCACAAAACAATTGCAAGAATTAATTCATCCATATTTTTCAAGTTAGCATTGGGCACAAGAATATACCCAAATTCACAGATAACTACAGGCTGACATGCTTGCAGCATGACACTTATACACATGTGTAAATAAAATAAACGTGGTCATCCGGATTATACCTGGTGACATTGGCTTCACCTGTGTCACATTTAATGAAGGTGACACAGGGCTGACTGCATATAAATTGCACTTATATCCTAATGCAGGAATACATTGAAAACATTCTGACTGCATTTCAGATGGCTGTCATAAAGGAAAGGCAACTGGTTCATGGAAAACATACAACTGTTGTTACTCCCATGCTAACCTTAGAGGCTGTCACAAAAGCCAGCTTCCTGAACACAAATGCCATACATACTAGATGGATACAATGGACTACTTTCCTGATGACTGCTAATGTAGATGATGAACGTGATTTAGTGTTGGTTGGTCGGACCGCCCGTCCACCATGTTGGCGGTCCCAGAAAGACTGCTGCACTGGCAGTCCCTAGCCCTCTGTATTACAACTGAAACAGGCAGAACCACCGCACACCAAGCTAAAAGGCAAACCGCCGGTGGAGCGCCAGACTTGTATCTAGGAGGTCTGACCTCCAGCGCTGTTAGGGCCTTGGCCAACCACAGAGCCTATAACATACACATAGTTGCTGTGGCAGTCCCCTTGCAGTAGTCAGCCAATAGAACCAGCCAACGAGGTACGCGTTCAGCAAAGTAACAGACAAGTGCACATTGGACAAATTCACGGACAACACAGCTGACACACATTGGTCCTGTGGACACACCTGCAAACCACAGTATAAAACACACCCTTTCATTGACCACAATCCTTTGCATCTCCCCTGCAAGAAAGAAATCAGAGACCACAGATTTGTTATCACCATCCTACTTAACATCTTTGTTAGAAATGGGGCCTCTAGTTGGCAGTGGTTTGCACCCTGTCCAAGTAGGGGCCCAAACTCGAGTCAGGGCAAGGGAGCTACACAGCCTAGATAAACCCTGCTCACCTCCTTGGTAGCTTAGCATGAGCAGTCAGGCTTATCTCAAAGGCAATGTGCAAAGCATTTGTAGACACACACAGTAACACCGTGAAAATACCACAAAAGTAATCCACACCAAGTTTGAAGACTAGTTAATATTTATGTGTAAAGCACTTACAAAGACAATAGCTCCAACTGGAGCTATCATGATGTCATTGACAGAGTTGTTACCAACAGTCTGATGCCATCAGCAAGGTAGTGCGGGACAGTCACAGAGTCGCAAGGACCCCCAGGTACACTACCTTTAAAAACAATGAAACAAAGACATTACATGGAGTGAGGGAGCAAAGACATCGCTAGTGTGGTGTTAGTTCCTTACTGCTAATGAAGAGGTGATGTGTCGCTTCCTTAATGGGAGGCAGGGGCACTTCGATTTCTTACGGTTGCAGAGGAGGTGATGCAGCATCAGTGGCGAGGCGTTGATTCCTTATGATTCGGGGGGGTCAATGAATATAGCAGGTCAATACATGCAACATTGACTTTGGGGTGTCTCACACCACGGGCCACAGGTGCTGCAGTGGAGTCAGAGTTGTGTGTCCCGGATGTGGGGGACACAGCACTCAGGACTCACACAGTGGCAGGACTTCAGAGGTATTGCAGTGGCATCAGGCCTGCTGTGTCTTTCACAGTCTTTGCACTCAGCAGGGACCACAGCTCCTTGTGCAGGCAGCAGTGAGGAGTCAGACAGCGGCACTGGTTCTGAAGTCGCTCTGGACTCATTGCACTTGGTTTCTTCTTGGTATTCACTAGAACTCAATCCCAAGGGCTGAGGGACTGGATTTGGCACCATTTGGCAAGTCAGGATTCTCAGGAAGTAAGTCCAGGTACTGACAGATGAACTCTTTGATGTCCAAGAGACTTCTTACAGGAGGCAAGCTCAGTTCAAGCACTTGGAGAACCTTAGGAAGTAGGATTTAGAAAACAAAATCCAGTCCTTTCACTCCTTTGACAGAAGCAGCAGGCCAGCATAGCAGAACAACAGACAGAGTAGCAATCCCTCTTACAGCATCTAGCTCTTTTTCCTTGCAGAATGTCCTCAGTCCAGAAGTGTTCTGGAGTTGTGGTCTCAGAGGCCCAATATTTAAACTCATTTCTGCCTTTAAAGTAGGCAAACTTCGAAGGAAAGTCTTTGTAGTGCACACAACTCTTCCTGCCCTGGCCCCAGATACTCCAAGGGGGTTAAAAACTGCTGTGTGTAAGGACAGGCACACCCCTATTGAGGTAGAAGTGTCAGATCCTACCTCCACTTTAGCCCAGGAAGACCCATCAGGATATGCAGAGTTCCCTTTGTGTGACTGTCTAGAGTGAATTCACAAACAGCCCAAATGTCATCCTGACCCAGATTTGTATTTCACAGACAGGCAGAGGCACTGAATTGTTAAGCAAGAAAATGCCCACTTTCTAAAAGTGCCATTTTCAAACTTTAAATCTAAAAAACAACCACCAAAAGATGCATTTTTAAATTGTGGGTTTAGAGACTCCAACCTCCACATCTCTATCGGCTGTCAATGGGAAATTATACCCTAAAAGATGTTTTAAGGCAATTCCCAGGTTAATCTATGGGAAGAGACAGGCCTTGCAATGGTGAAACATAAATTTAGCAGTATTTTTACAGGACATGTGAAACAGACTAGTACATGTCCTACCTTTTAAATACACTGCACCCAGCCCATGAGGCTGTCTTAGGCCTATCTTAGGGGTGACTTACATGTAGTAAAAAGGACGGCTTTGGCCTGGCCAATGGATGCACTTGCCAGATCAAAACTGCACAAAGTGACACTGCAGTGACAGGTCTGAGACATGTTTACATAACTACTCATGTGGGTGGCATAATGAGTGCTGCAGGCCCACTAGTAGCATTTGATTTACAGGCCTAGGGCACACCTGGTACACTTTAATAGGTACTTACTGGTAAACTAAATATGGCAATCATGGGTAAACCAGTTACCAATACCATTTTAGACAGAGAACTCTTGCACTTTAGCGCTGGTCAGCGGTAGCAAAGTGCCCATAGTCAGAAAGTCAGCAAAAACTAAATTCAGCAGAGGATCAAAACAGACGGTCAGAAGCCAAAAAGACAAAGGAAACCAAGTCAAGAGCTCACAGGTCTAATAACCTTGCACTCACTTTTGTCCATTCACTCCATATTGCACATCCCCTGTTACGTAAGTCCCTGCCACCCACTTTAGTTGTCCACCATGTCAGGTCTCAAAAATCTCAGTTTTTATGAAGATGAGTTGAGAGTCACAATTGTTTGGAGCTCAAGTCCGGCATCCTCCTCTCAGTAGGAAAATAGAACTCCAGCAAAGAATCATCTAAATAGTGTATTCTGTAGGCACCATCGTGCGCACAAAGGAGGACATTAGGAAGAGGTGGAATGACCTGAGGGGCAAGGTGCATTCCCAGGCCTCCAGGCAACAGATGGACACCATCAAGACTGGTCGTGGCCCTCCCAGTGCCCCATTAAGACTCTGTCTCTGGGTGGAGATGGTCTTGTCCATCCTGAATCCTGAGGGTTTGACAGGAATATGTAGGGGACTGAATTCTGATAAATTAACCCACAAAAACTGTTGCAAAAATACATTGACCCGCATGTTCACAGCCCAGATTTTACCACTGTGTTGTTCATGTACTTTACCTTCATTGAAAATACCTAGAGTATCTGAGATGTAACAATGTCAATGTGTCATTCCTGGAATTGTGGTATGTTTCAACCTGTAAATGTATGCATAAACATAAATGAAGTCTGGCAACAGGTCTATAATACACAATATTTGTTTAGTGTGGGATGAAGAGGGAGTGACATGACTGCAACTCCCAGGAAGCTTTGTGTCTGTTATTCCAACCACCAGCCCAGTGACCAAATACACCAGTTAGTGAACCCTCAAATTAAGTTTACTCACCTAGGAGTATACCATTGGTCAAGTATTGGAAAGTAGAGGGAGTGGCCTGTCTGCAACTCCCAGGAGGACCTGTGTCTGTAATTTCAACCACCAGCCCAGTGTTCACTTGCCCATATACCCCTGTTTGTTGACTCTCAATTAAAGTGTACTCAGCTGGGAGGATATAATTTGTCAAGTGTGGGAAGTAGAGAGAGTGACCTGACTGTAACTCCCAGGAGGCCCTCTGTCTATAATTCCAACCACCAGCCCAGTAGTCACTTGACCATCTATCCCTGGTTGATGACTCTCAATTAAAGTGTACTCAGCAGGGAGGATACCATCTGGCAAGTATGGAAAGTAGAGGGAGTGACCTGACTGCAACCCCCAGGAGGCCTGTGTCTGTAATTCCAACCACCAGCCCTGTGTTCACTTACCCAAATTCATCAGTTAGTGAATTATCAAATGATGTTTACTCACCTGGGAGTATACCATTTGTCAAGTGCTGGGAAGTAGAGGGAGTGACGTTGTCGCGTAGGCTCTCATTATTCTATTGAGACTACTGGATTTGAGCAGCAGAATTACCTGCGGTGTGGGTAGACTAAGTCTAACCCACTACAGATGACACCTTTCAGTCCAATCCAGGTTTTGCTCTGGCTAACTAGCAGTGCCTCATCTCTACCCAAGAGCAGGGATGATTGGGCAGCCGAGCGCATGATATAATTGACTCCTCAGGGAAATCATGGTCACTCAGATTACATCCGTTTCTCTCAGTCACATTGGTCTCACATATACAAGGACAGTCAGAGGCAGTATATGTTTCAATAAGGTTTTAATGACGCACTGCATCTTAGATAATAGAGCATGTACTGCAATAACCAGGACGATGAAGCATGACAGGATTAAAATAGTGACGAGGAGAGTAAAGCGTAAAAATAACGCTACCATATTGTCACCAGAATCATTAAAATAATTCCTACCTAAGCTATATTAGAGCACAGTACAGTATGTTAAGCTCTAGTTCTGCCCTTCAGGTTCCCCTGGGAAAACATCATCCCTCATACCTTAGCAAGAGGTCTGGAGTCTGTATAAGCAGCTGCAACAAAGCATTCAGCAATCAGCCCACAGTTGTGGTCATCTGGCTGGAATCTCCCTATAACATTTATGGGACAGTGAAGTGTTTTCATTATAAAATAGTTAATGTTCTAAGAAAATGTCCCTACGTGATGATATGTAAATTTCTATGAATACCAGAGACAAAGCGTTACCACATTTACCAGCAACCTATCTTACTGCAGCCCGAGAAAGCATAGAATTAAAGAAATGTCTTGTTTAAGAACGCAGTGCTGGCCTAGGCAAAGAACAGCTAGATAGAGAGAAATAAAACACAACCACAAATGTGGATATTGTTAAAATAATAAAAGAAGACGAATAAACGAAATCTAGGTTAAAGTGCACAGTGGCAGGCCTATTGTGCTAAAATAATGTGCATGGAACTATAACTGAAATGGCTACACAACAACCTGACTGTGAAGTCCAATGGGCCCTGTTTCTGTAATTCAAACCTCTAGTCAGTGTTCACTTGCCCATATAGCCCTGTTTGTTGACTCTCATTTGAAGTGTACTCAGCTGGGAGGACACCATTTGTCATTTGCTTTTTTGGGGGGCACAGCCCAGAATTAACATTTTCTTCCACTAGAAGGTAAATCAGCAACATCTTTAATTTCAAAAACTTCTAAAAACCTGGCTCTTTAGCCACTAAACAATGTCTGTGTAGTCTGCTGTCTTGATGGCTACCTATTCCACAGGTTTGCCATTGTACTCTGCATGTCACATATTGCCAGCGTACCGCTGGGCATTTATTTGCACTTTGTTAATCTCCAAATCAAATCAGGTGTGGGCAGAAGAGGGAGTGACCTCACTGCAACTCCCAGGAGGCCCTGTTTTTTATCATTTCTACCAACTTCTCAGTGTTCACATCCCCATATATCCCTGTTTGTTGACTCTCAATTGAAGTGTACTCAGCTGGGAGGATACCATTTGTCAAGTGTGAGAAGTAGAGAGAGTGACCTGACTGCAACTCCCAGGAGGCTCTGTTTCTGTAATTCTAACCACCAGCCCAGTGTTCACTTGTCCAAATACACCTGTTAGTGAACTCTCAAATTAAGTTTACTTGCCTAGGAGTATACTATTTGTCAAGGGTTGGGAAGCAGAGGGAGTGATTTGACTGCAAAGCCCAATAGGCCCTGTTTCTAAAATTCCAACCACCAGCCCTCTGTGCTTTAGGATTGATAGATGATATTTGGATGCATTTTGTTCTCCTAGCTTTTTCCCTGCGCCCTGATACAGCCCAGTGATCAAGGATTCCTAGGAGACCTAGGTAAGGAGCCCCAGACATTTCTGAGAAATCTTGTTATTTGTTCAGAAGTGTTTTGTACTGCTACTCGTGCCTGTTTAAGGTAGGCTCTCTGTGTTTCAGGCAGCTTGGCTCTTTTAAAATGTTACTTTTTAGATGTGACTGTATGACATTTCCCTCCTATTGTGTGGCAAAAGACTGCATAAAGCCCCCGCCTTCTTTTTTAAGTAAAAAGGCTACAACACCTCAGGCTAACCAGAGTGTGTTTAGGAGGCTGCTTAATCTGTTTCTGTGATTTAAATTGTGTTTAGAAACTGTCTGCATCACCTGTTTATGCCTTGAAAAAGCCAAATTTCTGAGTGTGGAACAAGCAGTATTTCAGTGTTTTTTTTTACAATCTCTCCCTTTCCTGGAAAGTAGACTGCCAGCTGGAAGTGTGGATTCAGCATGTCTGCTCCAAGGAGATTCTGAATAGAGCAGCAGCTCTCCCCTCCCTTCCCCTAGGGGCTGGGGCTATAGTTAACTTGGCCCTTATATAAGATTCTATGGGTTGTTGCACATGATGTTGTAATAGGTTGTTGGGGTTGGTATTTCTATTGGCTTAAGGGTTAGGGTTAGGTTTGTGATTGGTACTAGGGTTGAGATTCTTATTGGTTCCTGTTGTAGGGGTGGGTTTGTGATTGGCATTAGGTTTGAGATTCCTATTTGTTCCTGTTTTTAGGGTTGGGTTTGTGATTGGTACTAGGGTTGAGATTCCTATTGGTTCCTGTTTTTAGGGTTGGGTTTGTGATTGGTACTAGGGTTGAGATTCCTATTTGTTCCTGTTTTTAGAGTTGGGTTTGTGATGGTTTCTAGAATTGAGATTCTAATTGGTTTCTGGTTTAAAGGTTGGGGTTGTGATTGGTTGCCAGGATTAGGGGTATGATTGGTGAATATCGCTGGGTTTCCCATTGTTTATGGGATTTAGAGTTACAAATCTGATTGGGTAGGGTTAGCACTAGGGTTTTATTGGCCTATAGGGATATTTAAGCCTGGGGCTCAGGGTGTCTTAGCCCGGGCGTTGTGGTTAAGGGTGGAGAGGACAAGGGCATTTGCCCGTTTGGGCCTGTTCAGGCCAGGTCAGGCCTATGGCAAGAAGTGCTGACCAATTTTCCATTTACCAGAAAGGACCTTACTCCCTACACATCCATCAACATGCAAACATATTATCAGCAAAGACATCTAACTCATACATCTCAAACTAACCCCATACAGATTGCAATGTCTAATCAACCAACACATAACCCCACATACCACACCTATACACATATCCACCACACCTACAACAGTAAAACACCTTCATTCTCACAACAAACACTACTCTGTCCATTCCCATTAACACAACCTGCCGTAGCCCACACAACACAAAACCACATTATACATTACTTTCAACCATCCAGCTACACACACCCTGTTCATACAAACCAACCACACAATCCTCTATTTGCTTCTGCCAGACCCCCTTTTATCATGACAATGCCTAAACCCTGCCTTCCAACACACCTTCTACGAACACATTTCCCCTCTCTCCACCAATTACACACACCATACAATCCTCACACTCCACTCTCCCACACAATATTACCTCCTCCAATCATCACAACTACACAAACACCCTGGCACACATCGATCCCCTCTTACACACCTCATACACTCATCTCCAAAACACACCAACACCCCCTGTAATACTCTGATACCACTCACCAGCACTAACTCTCAAACAAATCCTGCACCGAAAACCACTACATCAGTAGCCCCTCTCATTATGCCACAAAAACAAAACAGAACACACACATCAGCATTCAAAATAACACAAACTTCCATTATGCTTTCCGCCACACATATTCCCACTCTCATGACTACACAAAGAATACAAATTCTGACCAATCTTTACCCCTACATTCTCACTCTTCACAAACATCTACCACAAGCACCCCAAAACAGCAACATTCATTCACCCCCCCTTTTATCCATTGTACAATTTAGAGCCTTACATTATGATCCACATGCTCCTCCGCCACCCCTAACCCATACTCCTTCCACGCTAAACAGACAGAAACAAAATAAACAACATTCCACTCTTAACAATTTCACAACCCCTTGTCTATTACATAATAAGGATACTCTACAAAAAAGTACACCCTTCATGTCTCTCTCAGCCACCAAGTCCA
Organism: Pleurodeles waltl; assembly: GCF_031143425.1. Classification (NCBI taxonomy): domain Eukaryota; kingdom Metazoa; phylum Chordata; class Amphibia; order Caudata; family Salamandridae; genus Pleurodeles; species Pleurodeles waltl. The sequence continues at coordinate 930,455,394 of NC_090445.1, read as the reverse complement.
CCACTGACACACACAGACCCAACAAAATGCCTCCTAAGCCTGATGGAAGAAGAACAGTTTATTGAAAAACAGGACTATTGTGACCCTCACACAGTTATCACAACTAACAACACACCTACTACAAGCTCAAAATATACTGCTCACCCTTCTCCAAAGCAAAACAAGACCATCACTAGCACACATTTTCTAAACTGCATGCTCATAAATGCTTGATCACTCTAAAAAAACAAGCACCACATCTACGACCTGCTCACGGACACACAACCTGACTTACTATTCATAACAGAATCATGGTTGGGAGATGACATGGCCCCAGTGTTGTATGAAGCCACTCATCTGGGCTATCAAACCATCACACAAAACTGTATAGGCAAGAGAGGAGGTGGACTAGCTATTATATTCAAACAAGCAAGAACATTTCCATACAAGGGTGCGAGACCCTCCTCACCAGATGCAACCCTACTCCAACTTCCTCCTGTAACTTTCTCCTCCTTTACAGACCTCCACCTAACAACTCAACATTCCCAGAAGTTTTTCTAGATACAGTCCCAATCCTTATTACATTATACTCAAACCTATGCATTCTTGGGCACCTGAGTATTTGGTTTGACAAACCCAAAATGCCCCATCCAAAAGCTATCACCACTGGCCTAGTCGCATTGAACCTACACAATCCCACACACATCGCTGGACACATCCTAGATGTCATTTTTACAAAGCCTGGACTAGTTACCATTCGTAGCATCATGCCAAACACATGGTCAGACCAACATTTTATAACTTTACGACATAAAATACCACAAATCAACACACCCCACAGCAACTTACATAAAGCACCTATCGTCCATGGAGCAATCTCAATTTTGAAGACTTAGAAACACAAATAACAGCCAACACAGATCTAGATACATTTAATTTAATTATGTTTCAAAACTTTATGAGTGGCTACAGGAAGCTTTTGATATCCTAATACCATTCCGAAAAACTAAACAGGACAAAAGAAAATCAATACCTTGGAGAAACACAGAACTTAAAAAGATAAAGCAACAAATCAGAAGGTTGCAGAGGACCTGGCTCAAAACAAACAACATTCAAGACAAACTGCAGCTACACAAACTTACCAGATTAGACAAGTCATCAATCAAAAAAGCTAAAAGAAGGTACTACTCAGACAGAATTCTAAATGCTGAATCTGCAACCAAAGAATTTTATAACATTCTCAATGTATTTCAAAAACCTACATGCATGGAAGGAAGTCATCCCACTACTTAAGATTTCACAAACAAACTGGCAACTCATTACACAACCAAGCAGACACATTGGACTCCTATTTAAAACAGAAGAAAACCCTCAATACCAACCCCTTTCCTAAAATACCCTCCAAGAATAAACCAACCCAGCCTCTAGAGTCCTTCAAACAAATATCACAAGGTGAATTTATGGATTTGGTCAAAGGTTGCCCTTCTTACCTTTGTCCACCACACATGTTCAAGAACCTTCATTTATCTACTTCTGCTGCCACACCTGTAAGAAGATTCATCAATAACTCTTTAACTACAGCAACGTTTCCTGAAGACCTGAAAAAGGCGTCCATATGTTGGTTATTAAAGAATATAAATCTAGACCCACAGGACCCCAACAACTACAGGCCAATCACAAATTGACCTTTCCTGGGCAAACTGATAGAAAGAGCAGCATTCGCCCAGATGCCACAATTCAATAAAGACAATTCCATACTTTCAGACTACCAAACTGGTTTATACCTAGGAAGAGGCACTGAAACAACACTCATAGCAATCTGGGATGATCTTAAAAACACAGTTGACCACAATGGAGTTGCTTCACTACTTCTCTTGGACCATTCGGCTGCCTTTAATACTGTTGACCATGACACCCTAATTCAAAGACTCCACGAAGCCGGCATAGGAGGGACTGCTCTCGACTGGATTACATCCTACCTTAAAAACAGAACTAATATTATCTATTCTTCACCTTCTCATCCAAACACTACCTCACAAAAGCAGGGGTCCCCCAAGGATCAATCATCTCACCTTTGCTTTTCAATATCTACATGATATCCTTACCAGAAATGATCACTGATTTTCAACTTACATGCTACAACTATGCAGATGACACCCAAATACTACTTAAATTGGAATACCCCAAAGACATTGAAAACTCACAGATCTTCAGTTGCCTCAGAGCCGTTGATCAGTGGTTGACTTGGAGCCATCTCAAACTAAGGGGCATATTTATACTCCGTTTGCGGCGGATTTGCGTCGTTTTTTTTTACGCAAATTCGACGCAAAACTAACTCCATATTTATACTCTGGCATTAGACGTATCTAGCGCCAAAGTCCATGGAGTTTGCGTCACTTTTTAGTGTGGACACCTACTTTGCGTTAATGATATGCAAGGTAGGCGTTCCCGTCTAAAAAATTGACTCCGAGGCATGTGCGCCGTATTTACACTCCCGGGCAAAAATCACGCCCGGGAGTGGGCGGGTAAAAAAAAATGACGTCCAGCCGCTTTTGCGTCGTTTTTTAGCGCCTGGTCAGGGCAGGCGTTAAGGGACCTGTGGGCTCGGAAGGAGCCCAGAGGTGCCCTCCCATGCCCCCAGGGACCCCCCTGTCACCCTTGCCCACCCCAGGAGGACGCCTAAGGATGGAGGGACCCATCCCAGGGAACATAAGGTAAGTTCAGGTAAGTATTTTTTTTTTTTTTTTGTGGCATAGGGGGGCCTGATTTGTGCCCCCCTACATGCCACTATGCCCAATGACCATGCCCAGGGGACAGAAGTCCCCTGGGCATGGCCATTGGGCAAGGGGGCATGACTCCTGTCTTTGCTAAGACAGGAGTCATTTCAATGGGGGTTGGGAGTCGAATAAAATGGCGCAAATCGGGTTGAGGCGATAATTTTGCCTCAGCCTGACTTGCCCCATTTTTGGGCGCCCAAGCTCCATATTCCCCTACGCCGGCGCTCCCTGGTGTACGTCATTTTTTTTCACGCACACCAGGCAGCGCTGCCGGCTTACGCCGGCTAACGTCATTGTATAAATATGGCGCCCGCATGGCGCTTCAGAATGACGTTAGCCGGCGTTAACTTTTTCGTCGAAAAATATAAATATGGCCCTAAATGCTTCCAAAACAGAAATACTCACATGTGGTAACTGGGAAAATTATGACCCACTGTGCGCCTGGCCTGATGATCTCGGACCACCTCCTCAACTATCCAAGGAAGTTAAAAACCTTGGAATTACCATGGACTCCAAGTTAACAATGAATGCCCAATTGGACAAATTAGCATGAATAAGCTTCATCACCTTGAGAGGCATCTTCTCCCACTGTGGATTTCCGCACAAGGTGCAGGCTACTATCTCTCTTGTACTATCCAAATTGGATTATGCCAATGACCTCTACCATGAGTCAACTCTATCTATTATTAAAAAAAAACTACAACGTGTTCAGAACTCCACTGCCAGGCTACAATTACATATAAAGCCATAATCCCACTTCTCCCCTGCCTTGAGAGCACTACACTGGTTACCCGTTGCCAAAAGATCCACCTTCAAGCTGCTTTGTATCACCCACAAAGCTGTACGTGGAACAGGACTGCTTTTTTTATAAGAAACAAAATAACCAAATACATTCAACAAAGAAACCTCCACTTAAGATTGGCACCCCACCTTAGAACACCACCAAACAAGAAAAAGACTGTAGGTGGTACATCCCTCTCCGTTAAAGCAGCCAAACTATGGAATTCATTATTCCCAAATATAAGATACACAGATAACTATCTTGTCTTCAGAAGACTACTCAACAGTTGGCTTGTTTCTTCATAACCACCACATTCAAACAGCAATGGACTGCATATGCTTATGTTGGTAAATATTTGTTGTCTGATTATGTCCATATTCTATATATTTATAGTTCTTTAGGAAATATGTATCACTACTATGTCACAACAATAAATTATACACATACTCCTTAACCCCTTCTGTGCCGCGGACGTAGTGGTTACGTCCCGCGGCACAGTGCTGCTGTGCCGAGGACGTAACCACTACGTCCTCGGCACACAGCCCAGAGGGAGCGCTCTCGCTCCCTCTGTGTGCTTCCCCCCACCCCCCCAAAGTCAGGGATGGAAGGGGAAGCCCTTCCCCTTCCACCCCCGACCCCCCCACCCCCCCATAATGACGTCAGCGCGCGATCGCGCGCTGACTTCATTATGGGGATTTCGCCGCACAGGAAGCCATTTGCTTCCTGTGCGGCGACGAGGAAAGAGGTGAGTTCCTCTTCCCGGTGGGTGGGGGGTTTGGGCTAAAGAGGCACCGGGGGAAAGGAAAGGCTTTTCCTTTCCCCCGGTGTCTCTTTGAGCATTCCTGCTGCCCGATCGCATTGCGATCGGGCAGCAGGAATGCCCACTAGACACCAGGGATTTGTTTTTTTTGTTGTTTGCTCGTGTTTCTTGCTGGCGGGGAGTGGCCCCTTGGGCAAGGGTCGCTCCCCTTGTGGGGGCAATTAGTTACGGCCATTTCTGCCCCCCTTGGGGGCAGATTGGCCTACTTTTTAGGCGGATCTGCCCCCAAGGGGGGCAGAAACCACTGGATCACCAGGGATTTATATTTTCTGTGCAGGTATGTTGGGAGGGGGTGCCCCCTTGGGCAAGGGGCGCCCCCCCCAAGGGGGCAGAGAACTGCTGGCCATTTCTGCCCCCCTTGGGGGCAGATCGGCCTATTTTTTTTAGGTCCATCTGCCCCCAAGGGGGGCAGAAGCCACTTAGGCACCAGGGATTGTGTGTGTAGTGGATGGGGGGGCGCCCCCTTGGGCAAGGGTCGCTCCCCTTTGGGGGGCATGTCTTTTAGGGCCATTTCTGCCCCCCTTGAGGGCAGATCAGCCTATTATTTTTAGGTTGATCTGCCCCAAGGGGGGCAGAAACCACTAGAACGCCAGGGATGTTTTTTTATGTGTTTATTTTTGTGGGGGGGCGTCCCCTTGGGCACGGGGCGCCCCCCCAAGGGGGGCATTGACCTGTTGGCCATTTCTGCCCCCCCTGGGGGCAGATGGGCCTATTTTTCTAGACCCACCTGCCCCCAAGGGGGGCAGAAGCCACGTAGACACCAGGGATAGTGTGTGTGTGTGTGTGTGTTAGTGGATGGGGGGGGGCTTGGGCAAGGGTCGCCCCCCACTTTGGGGGCACATGTACCCAGGCCATTTCTGCACCCCTTGGAGACAGATCAGCCTATTATTTTTAGGCTGATCTGCCCCCAAGGGGGGCAGAAACCACTAGAACGCCAGGGATTTTTTTTTATGTGTTTATTTTTGTGGGGGGGTGTCCCCTTGGGCACGGGGCGCCCCCCCAAGGGGGGCATTGACCTGTTGGCCATTTCTGCCCCCCCTGGGGGCAGATGGGCCTATTTTTCTAGACCCACCTGCCCCCAAGGGGGGCAGAAGCCACGTAGACACCAGGGATAGTGTGTGTGTGTGTGTGTGTTAGTGGATGGGGGGGGGCTTGGGCAAGGGTCTCCCCCCACTTTGGGGGCACATGTACCCAGGCCATTTCTGCACCCCTTGGAGACAGATCAGCCTACTATTTTTAGGCTGATCTGCCCCCAAGGGGGGCAGAAACCACTAGAACGCCAGGGATTTTTTTTTATGTGTTTATTTTTGTGGGGGGGCGTCCCCTCGGGCACGGGGCGCCCCCCCAAGGGGGGCATTGACCTGTTGGCCATTTCTGCCCCCCCTGGGGGCAGATGGGCCTATGTTTCTAGACCCACCTGCCCCCAAGGGGGGCAGAAGCCACGTAGACACCAGGGATAGTGTGTGTGTGTGTGTGTGTGTTAGTGGATGGGGGGGGGCTTGGGCAAGGGTCGCCCCCCACTTTGGGGGCACATGTACCCAGGCCATTTCTGCACCCCTTGGAGACAGATCAGCCTATTATTTTTAGGCTGATCTGCCCCCAAGGGGGGCAGAAACCACTAGAACGCCAGGGATTTTTTTTTATGTGTTTATTTTTGTGGGGGGGCGTCCCCTCGGGCACGGGGCACCCCCCCAAGGGGGGCATTGACCTGTTGGCCATTTCTGCCCCCCCTGGGGGCAGATGGGCCTATTTTTCTAGACCCACCTGCCCCCAAGGGGGGCAGAAGCCACGTAGACACCAGGGATAGTGTGTGTGTGTGTGTGTGTTAGTGGATGGGGGGGGCTTGGGCAAGGGTCGCCCCCCACTTTGGGGGCACATGTACCCAGGCCATTTCTGCACCCCTTGGAGACAGATCAGCCTATTATTTTTAGGCTGATCTGCCCCCAAGGGGGGCAGAAACCACTAGAACGCCAGGGATTTTTTTTTATGTGTTTATTTTTGTGGGGGGGTGTCCCCTTGGGCACGGGGCGCCCCCCCAAGGGGGGCATTGACTTGTTGGCCATTTCTGCCCCCCCTGGGGGCAGATGTGCCTATTTTTCTAGACCCACCTGCCCCCAAGGTGGGCAGAAGCCACGTAGACACCAGGGATAGTGTGTGTGTGTGTGTGTGTGTTAGTGGATGGGGGGGGGCTTGGGCAAGGGTCGCCCCCCACTTTGGGGGCACATGTACCCAGGCCATTTCTGCACCCCTTGGAGACAGATCAGCCTATTATTTTTAGGCTGATCTGCCCCCAAGGGGGGCAGAAACCACTAGAACGCCAGGGATTTTTTTTTATTTGTTTATTTTTGTGGGGGGGCGTCCCCTTGGTCACGGGGCGCCCCCCCAAGGGGGGCATTGACCTGTTGGCCATTTCTACACCCCCTGGGGGCAGATGGGCCTATTTTCTTAGGCCCACCTGCCCCCAAGGGGGCAGAAGCCACTTAGGCACCAGGGATAGTGTTGTGTGTGTTTTTTTTGTTTTTTTTTGTTTGAGGGCTGTCCCCTTTGGCAAGGGTCGCTCTCCATGGGGACACAGTACTAAAGGTATTTTCTGGCTTCCTTGGGGCAGACAGGCCTATTTTTTTAGTAGGCCCATCTGCCCCTATGACAGAATCCACTTAGGCACCAATTTCTAAAATGTTTGATGGTGGGGTGTTTGTCAACTGAAGAAGTCTTTGCATTTGTGATAAAAAAAATGTTCCTCCTTTTTGTTCTAGTTCAAAGCTTTTGCTTTATTTGCTGTGGCTCCTTGCGGTTTTGGCGGTGGTTGACCTGCAGTTTGCACAGTTGCATGTTTTAGGTAAGTAAAAACAATTTACTCCAAAGGAGTATTGTTGCCATGCATGAATGACATGTTTGTAGGGGGTGTACTAAATGCAGGATTGTGTGTGAAATTGTCCTTAGGTTTGTGCACAATGATATTTGTTTTGTCTTATTTCTAATTTGCCTTTCTTTCTTTCTTTTTAGTGGGATATCATTGGTGATTGCTGTGTAGTTGCTGGTGAATCAAGCTTTTTCAGGAAAGTGAGCGGTATAGTTTTTGAGTTTGTAACTCTTACTAACAAAGCTACACTTTGTTACTTGTCTTACACAGTGCTGGTTGTTGGTGGTGAATTTGTCCAGTTAATTTTAGCAGGAGAGATCATGGCTAGCCGCAGGATGACCGCTCAGCAGGTGGTTGGTATGCTTTTTGAGTCACAGTCTGATCATGACTATGAGACGGACTCTGCATCTGAGGCAGAGGAGGAAGTCAGAGATTCTGGCAGTGATGTTTCTGTTGGAGGGGAATCTTCTGATGATGAAGCCACACTCAGTGCAGATGAAGGTTCTGTTTTAGAGGAGGACATTGATGTGCCAATAGTGCAGCAACCTGGGGCTGAAAGGTTTCCCGTTAGAAGACCTGATGTCTGGGTTGCCCCAAACATGGAGCAGCCAGAGTTGCCTGCCTTTACTGGTCTCCCGGGGTGTAACGCCAATACAGAGAACTTTATGCCTATCAATTTCTTTGAGTTATTCATGGATGATGTGTTTTTGGAAGAGATTGTTGAGCAGACTAATTTGTATGCGGAGCAGCATTTGAGGGACAACGCTGCTAGACTTAGGCCACACTCTAGAGCTGCCCAGTGGATTCCCACAAATTTGAAGGAGCTAAAAAAGTTTTTGGGTTTGACTTTTTTGATGGGGTTGATAAGGAAGCCGTCACTGGCTTCTTATTGGTCTACTAGTCCCTTGATGGCAACAGCTATATTTCCAGCTACCATGAGTCGTAATCGGTATTTGCTTCTTCTTAGGATGCTGCATTTTGTTGACAATGCATTAGCCTTGCCACGAGATCACCCAGATTCTGACCGTCTTTTTAAGATTAGGCCTGTCCTTGATCATTTTGTAGATCGGTTTTCGGAGGTCTATGTTCGAGGCAAAGAGATAAGTGTGGACGAGTCTTTGGTCCTCTTCAAGGGTCGTTTGGTTTTTAGGCAGTACATTCCTAGCAAAAGGGCACGATATGGAATTAAATTGTATATGCTGTCTGAAAGTAGGACAGGATATGTGTATAGTTTCCGTGTGTACACTGGTAGGGATTCCAATATTGACCCCCCTGGTTGTCCTCCCACTTTTGGAGTTACTGAGAAAATAGTGTGGGATCTTGGTAGACGACTGTTCAACAAAGGTCACCATTTGTATGTAGATAACTTCTACACTGGTTTGCAGTTGTTCAAGGAATTGTTTAGAGTGGACACAGTTGCTTGTGGCACAATCCGTTCTAACCGGAAAGGCTATCCAAGGGAGCTTGTCTGTAAAAAACTTGAGAGGGGACAGTGCTGTGCCTTGCGGAACGAGGAGCTGCTAGCTTTGAAATTTTCAGACAAGAGGGATGTCTACATGCTAAGTACCATCCATGATGAGAGTACTTCCCCTGTGACTGTTTGGGGCCAGGTTGCTGAAGTGCGCAAACCTGTGTGCATTTTAGATTATAATAAGCACATGGGAGGTGTAGATAGAGTTGACCAGAGGTTGGAACCTTATACTGCTATTCGTAAGTCTTATGTTTGGTATAAGAAGTTAGCACTTCACCTCTTCCACTTAGCAATCTTCAATGCTTTTATTGTGTTTAGGGATAGGTCTCCAGACTCAAAGATGACATTTGTGAAATTTCAGGAGTCAGTGATAGAGAGCCTTATTGTGGTGGAACAGGCCAGAGTTCCTAGAGAAGCAGTGGTGGAGGATGTGGCTAGATTGAAAGATCGCCACTTTGCTGAGCACATTCCTCCCACACCCAAAAAAGACTTTCCAGCTAAGAAATGTAGAGTGTGTTTTCGAAGAGGTATCCGGAGGGAGACTCGAATGTACTGCCCAGATTGTCCTTCAAAGCCTGGGCTGTGTGTCGGTGCTTGTTTTAAGAATTACCACACCCAGAAGAATTTCTGGGAACAACCATGAGTGTAAACTCATGTCTGTTTTGTATTTTCATGTGTTTAGTTTCATGGTTAGCATTTCTGTCATGTTGTTAGTTAGAGCTTTTGTGTTTGTTGTTTTGTAATTCTTTCTACTTAGTTAGGGGTTCCTCTGTTAAAAAAAAAAAAAATATGATGCCATTGTGTGTGGAGTGGGGCTTGGCTGAGACTGTACATATTGACTTGATGTTGGCTACTGCAACACACTGCAAGCCAAACACCAGTCCACACACTCCCATCAGCTGGTGTGATTGTTGTATCAGGCATGTGGGCGTATGTAAGTGATGGGCCCTTGAGTGGCGCTGTCTGTCGATGTGAGTGTTGTAATGTGCTGGGCCCGTGGCTGGCGGTGTGAATGGCCTTGTGTGTGTCATGTATGAAAGTTGTGTGAATGGACTGTAAAGCGGTTGGTGCCTTGTCGCGGCTTTACAGCTCACGAGCTGTGAGTCATTGGTTCAGTTTTTTGCCTTTCAGTTACTAACAGTGCTTTTCATTTTTGTGAAAGCTCTTGTTAGTAAAATTTGATCCACTGAACCATCACTCACCCTCGTGCCAAATCCAACCAGTATGTGTGGTAAAAATGACCAAACCTGCTCCGCTGTAATCAGGCGTCGAAGCACACCTATGACACGCTAGGTGCCTCAGGTGGGACCCCAATGATGAAGCATGCCACCAACTTGGTTGGTGGGTGAGGGGTCTTTTTCACATAACCTAAGTGTGTTTCTTTTCAAAATTTTAGTGTTTGGCACATCACGGACGTATGTGGGCACATCAAAACGATATATTACAAAACTACCTGTGTTTGGGGGGGGAGAGGGCACCTATGTTTTTGGTCCTGTGTGCGGCCTTCATCTAGGGAAACCTACCAAACCCAGACATTTTTTAAAACTAGACACCCCAAGGAGTCTAGGGAGGAGTGGCTTGCGTGGATCCCCCAACATTTTCTTACCCAGACTCCTCTGTAAACCTCAAAATGTGCTTAAAAAAAGCATATTTTCCTGACTTTTCTTCGTACGATCACCACTCCAGCACAAAATTCCTACTCCCCAGTGTTCCCCTCAGTCTCCCAAATAAAATGACACCTCACGTATGTGGGTCCCCAAAGCAGAGTCAGTCTAAAGATGTATAAAAGAATATGTCCTTATAAACTCGCAGTACTATCCCCTGTATCTCTACAAGTTTTGGGCCTTATTCTGTTGGAGGCACCTGGCCCACCCACACAACTGAGGTATCATTTTTATCGGGAGACTTGGGGGAACGCTGGGTGGAAGGAAATTTGTGGCTCCACTCAGATTCCAGAACTTTCTGTCACCGAAATGTGTGAAAAATGGTTTTTTTTAGCCAATATTTGAGGTTTGGAAAGGATTCTGGGTAACAGAACCTGGTCAGAGCCCCTCAAGTCACCCCATCTTGGATTCCCCTGGGTCTCTAGTTTTCAGAAATGCACAGGTTTGGTAGGTTTCCCTAGGTGCTGGCTGAGCTACAGGCCAAAAACTACAGGTAGGCACTGTTTTCAATGAAAAAATGTGATGTGTCCACGCTGCGCTTTGGGGCGTTTCCAGTCGCGGGCGCTAGGCCTACCCACACAAGTGAGGTATCATTTTTATCGGGAGACGTGGGGGAACGCTGGGTGGAAGGAAATTTGTGGCCCCTCTCAGATTCCAGAACTTTCTGCCACAGAAATGTGAGGAACATGTGTTTTTTTAGCCAAATTTTGAGGTTTGCAAAGGATTCTGGGTAACAGAACCTGGTCCGAGCCACACAAATCACCCCATCTTGGATTCCCCTAGGTCTCTAGTTTTCAGAAATGCACAGGTTTGGTAGGTTTCCCTAGGTGGCGGCTGAGCTACAGGCCAAAATCTACAGGTAGGCACTTTGCTAAAAACAGGTCTGTTTTCTGTGATGTGTCCACGTTGCGCTTTGGGGCGTTTCCTGTCGCGGGCGCTAGGCCTACCCACACAAGTGAGGTATCATTTTTATCGGGAGACGTGGGGGAACGCTGGGTGGAAGGAAATTTGTGGCTCCTCTCAGATTCCAGAACTTTCTGCCACAGAAATGTGAGGAACATGTGTTTTTTTAGCCAATTTTTGAGCTTTGCAAAGGATTCTGGGTAACAGAACCTGGTCCGAGCCCCGCCAGTCACCCCTCCTTGGATTCCCCTAGGTCTCTAGTTTTCAGAAATGCACAGGTTTGGTAGGTTTCCCTAGGTGGCGGCTGAGCTACAGGCCAAAATCTACAGGTAGGCACTTCGCTAAAAACAGGTCTGTTTTCTTCCAAAATTTTGGTGGTGTCCACGTTGCGCTTTGGGGCGTTTCCTGTCGCGGGCGCTAGGCCTACCCACACAAGTGAGGTATCATTTTTATCGGGAGACGTGGGGGAACGCTGGGTGGAAGGAAATTTGTGGCTCCTCTCAGATTCCAGAACTTTCTGCCAAAGAAATGTGAGGAACATGTTTTTTTTTAGCCAATTTTTGAGCTTTGCAAAGGATTCTGGGTAACAGAACCTGGTCCGAGCCCCGCCAGTCACCCCTCCTTGGATTCCCCTAGGTCTCTAGTTTTCAGAAATGTACAGGTTTGGTAGGTTTCCCTAGGTGCCGGCTGAGCTAGAGGCCAAAATCTACAGGTAGTCACTTCGCAAAAAACACCTCTGTTTTCTTCCAAAATTTTGGTGGTGTCCACGTTGCGCTTTGGGGCGTTTCCTGTCGCGGGCGCTAGGCCTACCCACGCAAGTGAGGTATCATTTTTATCGGGAGACTTGGGGGAACGCTGGGTAGAAGGAAATTTGTGGCTCCTCCCAGATTCCAGAACTTTCTGCCACAGAAATGTGAGGAACATGTGTTTTTTTAGCCAATTTTTGAGCTTTGCAAAGGATTCTGGGTAACAGAACCTGGTCCGAGCCCCGCCAGTCACCCCTCCTTGGATTCCCCTAGGTCTCTAGTTTTCAGAAATGCACAGGTTTGGTAGGTTTCCCTAGGTGGCGGCTGAGCTACAGGCCAAAATCTACAGGTAGGCACTTTGCTAAAAACAGGTCTGTTTTCTGTGATGTGTCCACGTTGCGCTTTGGGGCGTTTCCTGTCGCGGGCGCTAGGCCTACCCACACAAGTGAGGTATCATTTTTATCGGGAGACGTGGGGGAACGCTGGGTGGAAGGAAATTTGTGGCTCCTCTCAGATTCCAGAACTTTCTGCCACAGAAATGTGAGGAACATGTGTTTTTTTAGCCAATTTTTGAGCTTTGCAAAGGATTCTGGGTAACAGAACCTGGTCCGAGCCCCGCCAGTCACCCCTCCTTGGATTCCCCTAGGTCTCTAGTTTTCAGAAATGTACAGGTTTGGTAGGTTTCCCTAGGTGCCGGCTGAGCTAGAGGCCAAAATCTACAGGTAGTCACTTCGCAAAAAACACCTCTGTTTTCTTCCAAAATTTTGGTGGTGTCCACGTTGCGCTTTGGGGCGTTTCCTGTCGCGGGCGCTAGGCCTACCCACGCAAGTGAGGTATCATTTTTATCGGGAGACTTGGGGGAACGCTGGGTAGAAGGAAATTTGTGGCTCCTCCCAGATTCCAGAACTTTCTGCCACAGAAATGTGAGGAAAATGTGTTTTTTTAGCCAATTTTTGAGCTTTGCAAAGGATTCTGGGTAACAGAACCTGGTCCGAGCCCCGCCAGTCACCCCTCCTTGGATTCCCCTAGGTCTCTAGTTTTCAGAAATGCACTGGTTTGGTAGGTTTCCCTAGGTGGCGGCTGAGCTACAGGCCAAAATCTACAGGTAGGCACTTTGCTAAAAACAGGTCTGTTTTCTGTGATGTGTCCACGTTGCGCTTTGGGGCGTTTCCTGTCGCGGGCGCTAGGCCTACCCACACAAGTGAGGTATCATTTTTATCGGGAGACGTGGGGGAACGCTGGGTGGAAGGAAATTTGTGGCTCCTCTCAGATTCCAGAACTTTCTGCCACAGAAATGTGAGGAACATGTGTTTTTTTAGCCAATTTTTGAGCTTTGCAAAGGATTCTGGGTAACAGAACCTGGTCCGAGCCCCGCCAGTCACCCCTCCTTGGATTCCCCTAGGTCTCTAGTTTTCAGAAATGCACAGGTTTGGTAGGTTTCCCTAGGTGGCGGCTGAGCTACAGGCCCAAATCTACAGGTAGGCACTTCGCTAAAAACAGGTCTGTTTTCTTCCAAAATTTTGGTGGTGTCCACGTTGCGCTTTGGGGCGTTTCCTGTCGCGGGCGCTATGCCTACCCACGCAAGTGAGGTATCATTTTTATCGGGAGACTTGGGGGAACGCTGGGTGGAAGGAAATTTGTGGCTCCTCCCAGATTCCAGAACTTTCTGCCACAGAAATGTGAGGAACATGTGTTTTTTTAGCCAATTTTTGAGCTTTGCAAAGGATTCTGGGTAACAGAACCTGGTCCGAGCCCCGCCAGTCACCCCTCCTTGGATTCCCCTAGGTCTCTAGTTTTCAGAAATGCACAGGTTTGGTAGGTTTCCCTAGGTGGCGGCTGAGCTACAGGCCAAAATCTACAGGTAGGCACTTCGCTAAAAACAGGTCTGTTTTCTTCCAAAATTTTGGTGGTGTCCACGTTGCGCTTTGGGGCGTTTCCTGTCGCGGGCGCTAGGCCTACCCACGCAAGTGAGGTATCATTTTTATCGGGAGACTTGGGGGAACGCTGGGTGGAAGGAAATTTGTGGCTCCTCCCAGATTCCAGAACTTTCTGCCACAGAAATGTGAGGAACATGTGGTTTTTTAGCCAATTTTTGAGCTTTGCAAAGGATTCTGGGTAACAGAACCTGGTCCGAGCCCCGCCAGTCACCCCTCCTTGGATTCCCCTAGGTCTCTAGTTTTCAGAAATGCACAGGTTTGGTAGGTTTCCCCAGGTGGCGGCTGAGCTAGAGGCCAAAATCTACAGGTAGGCACTTTGCTAAAAACAGGTCTGTTTTCTGTGATGTGTCCACTTTGCGCTTTGGGGCGTTTCCTGTCGCGGGCGCTAGGCCTACCCACGCAAGTGAGGTATCATTTTTATCGGGAGACTTGGGGGAACGCTGGGTGGAAGGAAATTTGTGGCTCCTCTCAGATTCCAGAACTTTCTGTCACTCAAATGTAAGGAAAATGCGTTTTTTTAGCCAAAATATGAGGTTTGCAAAGGATTCTGGGTAACAGAACCTGGTCCGAGCCCCGCCAGTCACCCCTCCTTGGATTCCCCTAGGTCTCTAGTTTTCAGAAATGCACAGGTTTGGTAGGTTTCCCTAGGTGGCGGCTGAGCTAGAGGCCAAAATCTACAGGTAGGCACTTTGCTAAAAACAGGTCTGTTTTCTGTGATGTGTCCACGTTGCGCTTTGGGGCGTTTCCTGTCGCGGGCGCTAGGCCTACCCACACAAGTGAGGTATCATTTTTATCGGGAGACGTGGGGGAACGCTGGGTGGAAGGAAATTTGTGGCTCCTCTCGGATTCCAGAACTTTCTGCCACAGAAATGTGAGGAACATGTATTTTTTTAGCCAATTTTTGAGCTTTGCAAAGGATTCTGGGTAACAGAACCTGGTCCGAGCCCCACCAGTCACCCCTCCTTGGATTCCCCTAGGTCTCTAGTTTTCAGAAATGTACAGGTTTGGTAGGTTTCCCTAGGTGCCGGCTGAGCTAGAGGCCAAAATCTACAGGTAGTCACTTCGCAAAAAACACCTCTGTTTTCTTCCAAAATTTTGGTGGTGTCCACGTTGCGCTTTGGGGCGTTTCCTGTCGCGGGCGCTAGGCCTACCCACGCAAGTGAGGTATCATTTTTATCGGGAGACTTGGGGGAACGCTGGGTGGAAGGAAATTTGTGGCTCCTCCCAGATTCCAGAACTTTCTGCCACAGAAATGTGAGGAACATGTGTTTTTTTAGCCAATTTTTGAGCTTTGCAAAGGATTCTGGGTAACAGAACCTGGTCCGAGCCCCGCCAGTCACCCCTCCTTGGATTCCCCTAGGTCTCTAGTTTTCAGAAATGTACAGGTTTGATAGGTTTCCCTAGGTGGCGGCTGAACTAGAGGCCAAAATCTACAGGTAGTCACTTCGCAAAAAACACCTCTGTTTTCTTCCAAAATTTTGGTGGTGTCCACGTTGCGCTTTGGGGCGTTTCCTGTCGCGGGCGCTAGGCCTACCCACACAAGTAAGGTATCATTTTTATCGGGAGACGTGGGGGAACGCTGGGTGGAAGGATATTTGTGGCTCCTCTCAGATTCCAGAACTTTCTGCCACAGAAATGTGACGAACATGTGTTTTTTTAGCCAATTTTTGAGGTTTGCAAAGGATTCTGGGTAACAGAACCTGGTCCGAGCCACACAAATCACCCCATCTTGGATTCCCCTAGGTCTCTAGTTTTCAGAAATGCACAGGTTTGGTAGGTTTCCCTAGGTGGCGGCTGAGCTAGAGGCCAAAATCTACAGGTAGGCACTTTGCTAAAAACAGGTCTGTTTTCTGTGATGTGTCCACATTGCGCTTTGGGGTGTTTCCTGTCGCGGGCGCTAGGCCTACCCACACAAGTGAGGTATCATTTTTATCGGGAGACGTGGGGGAACGCTGGGTGGAAGGAAATTTGTGGCTCCTCTCAGATTCCAGAACTTTCTGCCACAGAAATGTGAGGAACATGTGTTTTTTTAGCCAGATTTTAAGGTTTGCAAAGGAATCTGGGTAACAGAACCTGGTCCGAGCCACACAAATCACCCCATCTTGGATTCCCCTAGGTCTCTAGTTTTCAGAAATGCACAGGTTTGGTAGGTTTCCCTAGGTGGCGGCTGAGCTAGAGGCCAAAATCTACAGGTAGGCACTTTGCTAAAAACAGGTTTGTTTTCTGTGATGTGTCCACGTTGCGCTTTGGTGCGTTTCCTGTCGCGGGCGCTAGGCCTACCCACACAAGTGAGGTATCATTTTTATCGGGAGACTTGGGGGAACATAGAATAGCAAAACAAGTGTTATTGCCCCTTGTCTTTCTCTACATTTTTCCCTTCCAAATGTAAGACAGTGTGTAAAAAAGACGTCTATTTGAGAAATGCCCTGTAATTCACATGCTAGTATGGGCACCCCGGAATTCAGAGATGTGCAAATAACCACTGCTTCTCAACACCTTATCTTGTGCCCATTTTGGAAATACAAAGGTTTTCTTGATAGCTATTTTTTACTCTTTATATTTCAGCAAATGAATTGCTGTATACCCGGCATAGAATGAAAACCCACTGCAGGGTGCAGGTCATTTATTGGCTCTGGGTACCTAGAGTTCTTGATGAACCTACAAGCCCTATATATCCCCGCAACCAGAAGAGTCCAGCAGACGTAACGGTATATTGCTTTCGAAAATCTGACATTGCAGGAAAAAGTTACAGAGTAAAACTTAGAGAAAAATTGATGTTTTTTTCACCTCAATTTCAATATTTTTCTTTTTCAGTTGCTATTTTCTGTAGGAAACCCTTGTAGGATCTACACAAATTACCCCTTGCTGAATTCAGAATTTTGTCTACTTTTCAGAAATGTTGCGGTTTATGGGATCCAGCGTTGGTTTCATGCCCATTTCTGTCACTGACTGGAAGGAGGCTGAAAGCACAAAAAATCGTAAAAATGGGGTATGTCCCAGTAAAATGCCAAAATTGGGTTGAAAAATTGGGTTTTCTGATTCAAGTCTGCCTGTTCCTGAAAGCTGGGAAGCTGGTGATTTTATCACGCAAACCCTTTGTTGATGCCCTTTTCAGGGAAAAAACCACAAGCCTTCTTCTGCAGCCCATTTTTCCAATTTTTTTTAAAAAAATGAAATTTTCACTGTTTTTTGGCTAATTTCTTGGCCTCCTTCTGGGGAACCCACAAAGTCTGGGTACCTCTAGAATCCCTAGGATGTTGGAAAAAAAGGACGCAAATTTGGCATGGGTAGCTTATGTGAACAAAAAGTTATGAGGGCCTAAGCGCGAACTGCTCCAAATAGCCAAAAAAAGTCTCGGCACAGGAGGGGGAAAAGGCCTGGCAGCGAAGGGGTTAAACCTATTTAACAAATGTATATTTACTCACAGTACAAAAAACAAAATATATATATATATATATATATATGAGTGTGTGTGGTGTGTGTGTGTGTGTATACATATAAGTGTGTATGTTAGTCTATGCTTAACATGTTCATAGGTCATTGTTTAGCTCATAGATAAGTTGTTCTATTTCATACTTATGAATCCCTGATCTCGTTTTTATGTCACACTGATCAAATGCTTTATTATCATAAGCATTTCGCTATTCAAAAATTGAGGAAAGATAATTAAAAGTTAAAAAGTACACTTATTCATTAACTTAAAATATTACAAATCTTGAAAGTCTGTTTATACAATACTACTTTTCTTTTCATATTATTATACCCTTTATTATATTCCTTGTACATATATTCCCTTACTATGTATTTACATATCTATGTATTACTCTAGTCCTACTTTACTAGAGAAAAGTTAAAGACAAATAAATAAAATAAAATCTATAAATACAATTTTAAATAAAGTGACAAAAAATAGTAATAATAATGAATACATAAATACAATAAAAATAAAAATAATATACTGAGAAAAAAATATATAAATACAATTATAAATAAATAAAAATAATATAAATGCACTCTCTTGTAAGCTTTACTTTGTCTGCCCATCACCCTATGTCATGTCTCTATCAATATATCTTCCATTCCCACTCTGACTTATCCCAAACCCATTCTTCTACTTTCATCTCTAAAATAACCCTGCCTAAACTCTTCCACATCTAGCTCACCCAAACCTCATTTTACAACCATGAGCTCCCAAATAACCCTACTAAATTCTCCCTCATTTATCTCACCTTTGACCCATCCAAAACCCCTCCTGCTACTATGATCTCCATAACCCTTTCCATAGGCTCTTCCCTCCTCCGTCTCTCCTTTACTCATCCCAAGCCTCATCCTATTACTATAAACTTCCAATTAACACTTCTAGATTGTACCCTCCTCTATCCCTCCATTACTTTAGTGAATCCAACTAACAAACTCACATATACTCTGCTCAAATTAACTCATAAAAATACTGATACTGTACTCATATTTCCCTATACTAATCCACCACTAATTCCTCTTGAGTTCAGAAGTAGCATGCTATTTGTTGAAAAGCGTTTTGACACCTCATCAGTGGGAGTAAGCGCTATATATATATATATATATATATATACATGTATACTATTACAATTATAAGCATTCCCAAACAATTATATTCTGATACATGACACAAAGAGGAGGGGCACAAACTCCTCAATGTCTTAGTTTCATTTGTGTTTTTATAAATAATCTTGGCCTTTGATTTATTCTGGTTTACTTCTATTGTCTAGCCTATAAGCATGTACCTCATGTAATGCCCTCTGCAGGCCAATAGAATTTTGGTCTAGAATTACAATAATGTAAGCGTATTGCAGGTTTTGTATTCACAAATTTAAATTTCTTGTTGGAAATGATCTGGTACTAAGTATTGCTGAACCTATGTTGGCTGTGTAGAAAATAAATTGTTATTCATTGTGGGGGGAAGAGGGAGGCATCTCTGCACCTGTATTCAAACCATCTGTTGGTGTTTATTCATGATGAGAAACTAAAACGATTCCCAACCTTGATTTTCACCCAGGTATGTGAGCACAAGGATATTATGGCCATGAAACGGGGGCGAGAAGTTACCAAGCTGGTACTTCTTTCCACAAAATGATATCATCTCCATCAAAAGTGGCAGAATGTTTAAAGTAAACAAGCAAAGAGAGTGCCAATTGTCTTGGTAACTGCCTGATTACCAGAAAAGACAAAACACTAATGTTATCAACTGTGCTGCAATTGGGCCTAAAACATTTTTCCTCAGTACATGCTTCTAGGTTGTTTAATATGATTGTAGAATATGCTTTAGCATCAATATCTAAGAGGGCAATCATGATAACTAGCTGAATTACTTATATTACCCTTTTCAGAAAGACAGCATAAGAAGGAGACATGCTATGAATCGGTAACAGTAGTTAAAAGAAACAATGTTCTGTACAGAGAAGGCAGACACATTTCCCTATAATTCACTATAAACTGTGTGCCTGTAATACCATTAGACCTAGATACATCTTCCAGGCTTGTATAGCATTAGTGCAGGTTTGGGGCTCTTTACTCTCTCCTTTATAATCAGATGTTCCCGATTTGTCTTTTTTATGGTCATATGGATATCCCAAGGGTTTTCAGGGCTGGATGTGAGTGTCTGTGATGTTGTGGAGTTTCTGCATGTGTTTTTCCTGCTTTAAGACACCCCCACTGTTTTCAGTCAGAGCAAGAGTCGTGTCATCTAGTTTATTGATCTAGTTCTAAAACTTACTTTGGTGTCTTCATTTTGATGGTTTGAAGACAATTAGCCACTGGTGTTCAGAGGACTTTGGGGCATATTTATACTCCGTTTGCGCCGAAATTGCGTCGTTTTTTTTGACGCAATTTCGACGCAAAACTAACTCCATATTTATACTTTGGCGTTAGACGCGTCTAGCGCCAAAGTCCATGGCGTTAGCGTCATTTTTTAGCGTGGACACCTACTTTGCGTTAATTATATGCAAGGTAGGCGTTCCCGTCTAAAAAATCGATTCCGAGGCATGTGCGTCGGATTTATACTCCCGGGCAAAAATCACGCCCGGGAGTGGGCGGGTCAAAAAAAATGACGTACGGCCGCTTTTGCGCTGTTTTTTAGCGCCTGCAAAAGGCAGGCGTTAAGGGACCTGTGGGCTCTGAAGGAGCCCAGAGGTGCCCTCCCATGCCCCCAGGGACACCCCCTGTCACCCTTGCCCACCCCAGGAGGACACCCAAGGCTGGAGGGACCCATCCCAGGGACATTAAGGTAAGTTCAGGTAAGTATTTTTTTTACATTTTTTTGTGGCATAGGGGGGCCTGATTTGTGCCCCCCTACATGCCACTATGCCCAATGACCATGCCCAGGGGACAGAAGTCCCCTGGGCATGGCCATTGGGCAAGGGGGCATGACTCCTGTCTTTGCTAAGACAGGAGTCATTTCTATGGGGGTTGGGAGTCGTAAAAAATGGCGCAAATCGGGTTGAGGCGAAAAAATTGCCTCAACCTGACTTGCCCCATTTCTTGACGCCCAAGCCCCATATCCCCCTACGCCGGCGCTGCCTGGTGTACGTCGTTTTTTTTAACGCACACCAGACTGCGTTGGCGCAATTTTTCGTCAAAAAGTATAAATATGGCCCTTTCTTTTTTTCCTTCCTTTTGCAGTCATTTATTGTATTGATCATTGATCATTTAGGGCCTGATTACGAGTTTGGCAGTTCAAGCGCCAGACCGCCATAGTGGCAGCCGCCAAAAGACCACCATGTTGGTGGTCATACAGACCGCCGTATTGTGAGTAACACAAGCAGGACTGACAAAAGTCAGCCAAAAATGCAGAAACTGCCATTCCTGTAGAGGGCATGAAATAGGCTGTCTGAACACTAGTACCAAAAGCCCGTCGACCAACCACCGACCGTATTACAAGTCAAAAGTCTCAGTGGAGGTTCAGCCATGGTGGTCAACTAATGACTGTCCGAACCACGGCAGTTCACGATCAACAGAGTAATACAGAACACCACATTGGCTGGATTTGAAAACAACACAGCTGACACACATAGCCACACTCAACACACCTGCAAAGCACACTGTAAAACACATGCCTTCACACACCACATTCCTTTGCATCTACAAAGCCAAATACACCAGCCAGAGCGCACAAAAGAGAAAAATATAGAATTAGAGTAGGCACTCCAGCACTTTTTCACATACCACACCCTTCACACTTTCCAGGCACATGCATTTGCACTTCCCAAATTCACAAACTCACCGCCAACTGTTAATTTCTGTTCTTTCCCTTAGCACCACCAGGTCACCCCAGAAAAATCCCTGTTTCATTGACGATGAATTAAGAGTCCTAGTGGATGAAATCATAAGAGTGCAGCCACATTTATATGGAGCCAAGTCCAGCACATTACTATTGCCAGAAAAACAGAAATGTGGCAAAGGATAGTCGACACGGTGAATTCTGTAGGCTGCACCCCACGCACAATGGATGACAGCAGGAAGAGTTGGAATGACCTCAGGGGGAAGCATTGTTCCATGCCATCCATGTACCAGATGCATGTCCAGAAGACTGATGGTGGTCCCCCCTCCTCCCTTACAACTCACATCCTGGCGGAGAAGGTCTTGGCCATCCTACATCCAGAGGGCTTGACAGAAATATCTGGTGGAGTGGAGTCAGGTAAGTCACAACACAAAAATATCACCAAAATGTATTGTCATGCAGGCTCACTGATAACCTTTTGCCATCTTTACTGTCACCCCACTCTCCAGCCCAGTGTCCCCCTGTCCATAGATCACAGCCTGGCATCTCATATGTGATCTAGACTCACCTGGGAGAACAATAGCTGTGTACATTGTGTGTAGTACAGAAATTTACAGGACTAAAATTCCTAGCAGACACAGTTCTACAATCACAAAAACAGAACAGAGGATGAAATTTGTAGTGTGTGGGTAGCACAGACACTGACAGGAAGGCCAGGAGGCACTACTACTGCCACTCCACTCAGCCACCAAAGTGTCCTCTCCTTCAGTGATCCTTGTCCTTGAACTCACCATTGAAGGGTACTCACCTGAGAGGTTGTGCTCTGTATAGTGTGTGGGTAGTGCAAAGACTGACAGGACTTCTAAGGCCAGGAGGCACTGCTACTGTCGCCTTAAACACCAGAACAGTGCTCTCTTCCCTGAACACAACAATATGTCAAACCTCATGTGTTGTGTACTCACTGGGGTAGTTGGCAGCTGTCAGGTTTGGTGAAGCAGTGAGAGTGACAGGACTGCAACTCACAGCAGGCACTGCTCCCCCAAATCAAGACTACAAAACTGTGTCCTTCCCAAAAATAACCCTGTTTACCAAATCTTTTCTGGAGTGTGCTCACCTGGGAGAAAACCATCGGCATAGTATGTGTCATACTGGGAGTTCCATGGCTGTAACTCACAGGAGGCTCTCTTGCTGTCACTCCAAACACCAGTCCAGTGTACACTTGCCAAAATACCCTCCTTTGGGAATTCACACATGAATTGAACTCATCTGTGGGTATGACATATAACAGCTGCATGAAGGACAAGGAGTGACATGACTGCTAAGGCCAGGAGCTTCTGTCTCACAAAATCCAGACACAAGTCCAGTGAGCATCTGTCCCAGTATCCTTGTTTGCAAACTTGCAATGGAAGTGTCAACTAGGAGAATGAGTTATGTACAGTGTGTAGTACTTGAAGTAACATTTCTTAAAATTCCAGGAGGGTCAGTCCCTTTAATTCCAATCACCAGGACACCATACACATGGCATAATGCATCTGTCTGTGAACTAAAAAACAAACTTTACACACCTGGATGGGACCAAGAGATACACTGTGATGTGGCTAACCACTTAGATCCATCTTGAGTAGCTAAGACAACTAGGACTTAAAAGGATCAAAGGTACATCCCGTCCTGCCACTGTTTTGCCTGCACTGCTGGCAAGATGTAAGTCTATGACCATCTTCCCAAGTGTTAGTGAACTCACTCATGCTACAGCTGGTTGACTGAAATTGGATTGGTATATCTCAGAAATGTCAGGTCTATACAATTGATAGCAAGTGTACCAGTCACACAAGGAAAACCTAACAATTTAACATGTACACAGCTTTGGGTAAATGTCACTGTAAACTATTGGAAGCAGATGTCAATATACAACCTGTAACATTGTATCCCTCACATCAACAGGTCGAGTTGCCACTGGAAACATTATGACCTCTAAAGAGACTGCCACTACCCCTGTGTATGAAGCCCTCAGTGATAACAACACTCCTGGATGTTTGGATGTTGAGGACAGTTCTGGCCCATCAAGGAAGCCTGGTCAGATGACACCAGTGAGCCTCGCCATGACCACACCAATTCCTCCAGCCCAGATGCATCTACATCTCAGACAGCCATTCGCCCGCCAACCTGTGTCATGGAAACAGTGACTACCATCTTGTGCCCCCAGTCCAGGATCCTGAGTCACAGGAATACACCTTGGACAATGATGGTACTGGAACCAGTGGTAGGGAGAAAGCTGTGCCAATGGCGCAGGCACGTGGGGGTAGGGTGTGTAGGAGGGATATTGTGGGCCAGTGGCATGAGGCCACTGGGGATGGTCCTGGCCAAGACAGAAGGAGTCAAGTCTTGGGAGCCTATCAACAATCCCATGTCACGATGGGCTTACCGAACTCAAATCAAGCAGCTGCAGAGGGACTTCCATCAAGAGTAATTTGAAAAGTGGGAGGCCGCAAACACCATCATGGCCTCCCTATCAGGGGTGTTCATGGAGACTAGCAGTACCCCGATCTGGGCCATGAGCAACACCACATTCCTTTATTTGGCCAAGAAACACAAGGCCCTTCTACATTGGTGGCAGCCGTTGGAAGGGAGGCCCTGCCAGGGGAAGTACCCATCACAGACAAGCCTGTCTCATAGCGCCAGTACTCCTCAAAGGGAAGAGGGGATGTCCATCTAAAACTCTAGGAGATGCAGACGGCAAGACACCAACCACTGTCAGCAAGTGACCTCTTTCTGATTTTACTCCTTTGTGTGCCAGTTATTCACTCTGTTGACTGTTCTCCAACCATGTTCCATCTTCCATGGTAGTAGGACACTGGACTCCAAATGTTGTGGCATCTATAAACATGACTTCATCTACCATGACTAATACACTCACTTACATCTTCTGTAGCATCAGTTTATTATTTCCCACACCTATGTAAATAATCTCACCAATCAGAAAAGCATTGCCTGTCTGCTTCTGGTCCAGATGTTGAAATGTTGAGATGTAAGCCCTTGTGATGCACAGGAGAAAAACACAAGATGGTAATGGAAGGAGGGATATGTCACAGGTAGAGTCATGCTGAGTATTAATAGCAACACATTGATACAAGTGTCTGGTCACACTAAACATTTTATTGCACTGCACAGCACATAAGATGTCTGGACTGTCATAGTCAAGAATGTCTGAACCATATTGAATCAGGCTAGATATGCCAAAGTACGGTCCCCCAGACCACAGAAGAAAGGGCTTTGTCAGACCTTGTCCTGTAAGATAGCCTTACTGATTAGTAGATGTTGTCATACCAAAACATGGTCTGTCAACATAACTTAAGCCATGGCACAGACAGGGGCAGTACAACAGTCCCTGATCATGGGTCCATCCCGTTACAATGACAAAGCATCTGTGGGTATGATACAACCTGCATCAGTGTTGCAGAGCAGGCACTCTGGTCTGCAATGAGAAAACACATCCACAGGTACAACCAGGTCATTCAGGATCATTGTCAACACAATGTGAAGGGAGAATGCATGGATTGCACTTAATTATAACAGATCTCAAGGCCATATGATCACACACACATGTCACAACTGGACCAACAGGCCACATCAATCCTGGGTATCCTGCTCTTCAGATTTCCAACTACCTACTGTCCAAGCTACCTTGTCACAGGACTCATACACCCTAAATCTGTAACCAACATTACCTTGGTTAATCCCTGTCCTCGTCCAATGTCATAAAATCATCAGATACCAACCAATGTCACAACCATGAAATGCCCACATGAGGATGGCATTGTGAAGGTACCTGGATAATGAATAATACAAGGTGTTTAGGTTGGGGATTATTACCTATGATCATAAGCGCATACAAAACATCAGTGGACACACTTACATTGCAATGAGACTGACAAAACCCTGCTGATAATCAAGGTAGTGAAAGGTTAAGTCTGACTTAGCAAGCAAAGTTTGGATGTGTACTGCAAAGCATAGCATCCACAATCTGTATGGGAAAACACCCTTGTCTACACATCCTGACTATTACAGTTCCTCATATAGTCACAGTGATAACATAAAACACTTGCTTACACTCAGATAAAGTAGTGATTGATGAGATTCACCCCTAAGTCTTCACCTTCCTCCTCATCATTGTCATCCTAACTTGGCATTTGAGTATTCTCACTCAGTGGCACTGCTGGCTCTTCCTCATATGGGATGTATGGGATATTCCTCCACATGGTTATGTTATGGAACATGCAGCAGGCTACAATTATCATACATGCTTTTTTGGATGAGTAGAGGATGGCCACACCTGTCTTGTCCACACACCTGAATCTGGCCTTGAGGAGCCCAAAAGCCCTCTTCATGACACACCATGTTCTTCTATGAGTATTGTTGAAGCAGACTTTCCCTGGTGTAGTTGGGTTCCTCCTAATGGGAAACGTGCAACTATGAGCTCCTCTCTTCAGATTTGTGGCAGCAGACATTGCACACACACAAACAGGGCAGGTTTGACTTACCAAACAGCAAGGTCATCTCTGGGTACAGTCGTGACATCAGTTGGGGGATTGCATTGTTCTGCATAATGAGGCAT
This sequence comes from Pleurodeles waltl, assembly GCF_031143425.1. Taxonomy (NCBI): domain Eukaryota; kingdom Metazoa; phylum Chordata; class Amphibia; order Caudata; family Salamandridae; genus Pleurodeles; species Pleurodeles waltl. The sequence goes on along the minus strand of NC_090445.1, from coordinate 930,429,586 downwards.
TATGAACTGAACCCGGGAAATGGGCACAGACTAGTAAAATGTAGAGATGCACCAAACTAACCATTTGGACATTGATGGAATGGTAGCTCTTTCTGTTGTGGTACACTTGTTCATTGCCATTAGTGGGACCAAGGCAACATGCTCACCATCAATGGCTCTCACCACATGTGGGATGTGTGCCAAACCATAGTAGTCAGCCTTCACATAGGTCAAATCTTCACACTGAGGAAAGCGTATATAGCTGTCCAGGTGTTTCAATATTGCTGTGAGTACATCCTTTAAAACCAGACTGAGTATAGGCTTGGACATCCTAGCAGATTGGCATACTGTATTTTGGAAGGACCCTGTGACCGAGAAGTGCAAAACTGCCATAACTTGTGCAATGGGTGGTATGCTATTTGGATGACGTATGGCAGGCATCAGCTCGGGCTCCAACTGACAACATGGACCCACAATTGTTAGCTGATTCAGAAGGTAGATCTGGATGAGGTGGTGTTCTTCCATAGTCTGAAAGTCTGACAGAGGATGATAGACAGGAGTTTGTCTGATCCTTCCCCCTCCCTTGGTACCTAGGCATGACAAGACATGAGTATTGCCATTATTCAATGTGTCCCTTGGAGCATACAGGATGCATGTCAATGTTAAGATGTGACAAGGCATGTATTGTGGTTTGGACATGGTACACAGTACCCATCACAACTGATAATCACACAGCAGTCACATGTCACCACCTGCTTTGCCATACATGTGTACACATCATGTAAGTGGTCATCAACCATTGTGCAACAACGCATGCCTCTTGGACTGTGACTTGATGTCACAAGCACTAACATGACCTTTGTTGGGAGGGGGGTGCTATGCCCCAATGGAAATTGCCATACATGCCTAACAATGTACATTATTGGGGAGTGATTAGTTGGAGGTACATGACAGGTAAAGACAAGCAGTTAGTGATGCAAACCCAACTGTTTCAGAGGTGTGACTCATTTGTTGGAACCATATAACACATTTCAGGCCTCTAAAATGGTGAGAGGCTGACATACTCCAGAGGACATTCGGAAAAGCCTGGCACCACAGGCAGAAGTCATCATGGCGGTAGGCAGTTGCAACTGCGGCGGACACAGTCATAGGATAAGTGATGGTCGCAGGCCAATTTCTGTGTCTGCCGGCAGTGATGGCCACATATGTGGCAGATATGACTGCCATGTTCTGGAAAATCCCTCACTTGACTGCTGCCAGCAAGATCTCCACTACCTGAGCTCTTGTGTACCACCTCTGGGAGCAATCATGCCACATCCAGCAGGTGATAGGGTCCTAGCCTTCTCACCAGAGGAGTTGGATAAGCTAGTGTCTGAGGTCCTACACCTGTATGAACAGCTCTATGGTGCACCAGAGGATAAGGTGTCTCATGTGCACAGTTTTCTCTGTACTTTGACATATATTCCATATTCACAGGCTAGAGTGTGACCATGTGTGGCAGAATGTGAACTCAAAGCCCTGTAGGTGCAGTCAGTATGCATCGATGGGGGAGTCAATGTGCATGTATTTGTGTTCAGTGCCAGGTGTTGTGTTCTGTTACATTGTACTCTGATCCACCTTGTGTTGGAGGCATATAACTAGGTAAGGTGACATAACAGCCATCCCCAGGCATCTACTACCTCATGGATTTCATCAATGTGAGGGCACATGTATTTAAATGACAGCATGAGCAGTGCATGCATGTTGGATACATCAGTTGTGTGTAATGTGAGCTATGTGAATGGTGCCACAGATATTTCAAACCACATCCGCCCTTGCTGAACTGTTGTTTGGAAGGCATATCCTGAGTTACTCTCCACTCAGGTTGGCACAAAAATACCACATGCCAGTTGGCTGTTGGCTACATTATGTACTGTGGTGCATGACAGTGTTGAAAATGGAGTTTCATGTAGGTCTCTCTGCTAACTGGATTTGTCCAAGTGTGTGCTAGTGTTGAATCACTTTTGTTATGCAACTCAAGCTCTGTGCCCATTCCCTGTATCCCACCACATCATGTTATGATTGCCTCAGAGCGAATATGCAGTGTATTGAGGCTCTATCCTCTAATAATAATGTACATGGTATTAGGGGTAACTGATGTGCTATTGACATTTATGTTGTCATCTATGTGGTGACGTTTGCCGATACTTCTGAATCTTAAGGGGAGGGTAGTTCATATCAATTCGATGAATATGGCAATAGACTGAATCATTTGGAACAGTACCAACAGAATCCCCGTTTTTTAGGTCACTGCAGATTCAATCACAGATCAAGATTCAGACAAAATCGGGGAAATCGTCCCCCGAACTCAGAACAATCTCACCACACATTACAAACAAGACGCAATCAGTATTGGAGGGACTGAAGGAGATTCCGATCTTTAATTTGAGTCAAATTACCTTGGATGACCATTGCATTAGCTTGTTATCGAAAGGCTTGTCCTTTGTACCGAATTCAGACATAAATAAATTTGAATTGATGAGAAACCTTCAGGCATTCTTCAGACGAGTGAGACTAAAAAGGTTTTTTTCATCGTCTCCCCCTACTACCACTGTTAGCAGATCAGGACTCAAATTGCCATCTACGTTTACTCCCCCGTTAGAAGCTTTGGGTCCCGAAATAGCTATATTTGAGGGGACAGTGACTAGTAAAATTAAGAAAATGCTTCTACACGCCCCAAGATCCAGGTAAAATCTTAGCAAAGATGAAAGCATGGCCCTAAAAAGTCTTAAAAATACCAGGACTATCACTGTTAAACCATGTGATAAAGGGGGTGGTATAGCTATTCTAGACACCAATTTGTATATGGACAATATGGAAAACATGCTACAGTGTCCGGTCTTTTATAAATCTATACCAGGCCACCCTGAAATCAAATTGAAGAGATCAATCAAAACTACGAATCTAGAAGCCTTAGAAGCGGGCCTTATTTGTAAGAAAGAATTAGATTTTTTGACTCCAGTCCATACTAGAATCCCGATTATCTATGGTCTACCTAAGATTCACAAGGACGCCAGTAATCCACCTATGCGTCCGATTGTATCCACCATAGGCTCGGCCATTGAGCCATTGTCAAAGTACGTTGATACCTTTCAGAAACCGATGGTAGCCCTTTTACCATCCTACATCAGAGACACAGGCCACTTCATTTCTAAGATCGAGGGCCTGCAATATAGACCTGATGGGGAATATCTGGTGACCATGGACCTTGAGTCTTTATATACGAATATACCCCAGCAAGAAGCCATTGATGTTGTAGCACTATATCTAAACAGACGGGGAGACGATCCAGCATTGAGTTTCATTCTGAAATGTTTGGAAACTGTACTATTTAATAACTACTTTGATTTTAATGGCAAAATGTATCATCAAATCAAAGGAGTCAGTATGGGTGCTGCCTGTGCACCTAGTGTGGCGAACCTATATGTGGGAGCATTCGAGGACAAGTTCATTTACAACGAAATGGCCCCTTTCTATGAGAATGTGCAGGCCTGGAGTAGATTTATTGATGATGTTTTCTTCATTTGGAAAGGCAGTGAAGACCAACTACTAGAATTTTACAGTTGGCTCAATATGTGTGACAGCAACCTCAGATTTACGATTAAATACGACCATCATTTGGTTGAATTCCTGGATGTGTATATCAAACACCACCGAGGGCACTTGCTTATGACCCTATATACTAAACCCACGGCTAGGAACACGCTGCTTCACTTTGATAGTCTCCATTCCCGTAACCAGAAGCAGTCTATTCCTTTTTCACAATTCCTGAGACTCAGGAGAAATTGCACCAGCATGGCAGACTTTTTGAAACATGCCGCAGATCTTACGTGCAAATTTGAACAGAGAGGTTATCCGATTAGAACCATCAAAGATTCCTTAAAAAGAGCCAAGTTTTACAACCGTGAGGCCCTGTTTTCAAAACAACGATGCAAGACCAGTGACCGGCTAGCCTGTGTGATTCACCATTCTACCCTGAATAATCAAATCAGGGATATTATTAACAAAGAATGGCACATTTTGAATTCCAATACTGAAGTGGATAAACTTGAGAAACCATTGTTCGCTTTCAGGAGGAACAAAAACCTACGGAACCATTTGGTGAAATCAGCTACCAATTTTGTATCTACTTTTGGCCAAAAGTCACTAACAGGATCTAATCCAGTTACGGGCAATTACAAATGTGGCCAATGCCACGCCTGTGACTCAGCCATTGTTGCAAAAGAGTTTACATTCAATGACAAGACTATCCCATTTATGGACATGACTAATTGTAGATCTAAAAATGTAATTTACTTGATTATTTGCCCCTGCAACCTGGTATATATAGGTGAGACCTCCAGGGAATTTAGAACTAGGCTATCAGAACATAAATCTGCGATTAGGACACAAAAGATCAACGCCCCCCTAGTTGCTCATTGGTTATCTTTAAACCACAAGGAGGTAGATATCAGGTGGATTATTCTTGTGAAAGTACTGACAAGAAACAATGTGGACCCTGAAAAACAAAGGAAAAAGAAAGAAGTGTTTTGGATTTTTTCTTTAAACACATATGAGAATGGCCTGAACGAAGATCTCCATTGGAGCAATGCCATCTGAGTACGTATGTACAGGATTGCCTGAGGGGTCAATATTTTTCCAGGTGCCTACCACAGGGTTGCTTCGTGCTCTCCTGTGGTGGCCCTTTATCTTACTTTGAAGTGAATCCTTCACTTTATACGATAAAACTGTTTTCGGTTTCTTCATATAAAACCTTATGTTATCGATTTGTATTATATACACGATACGTATTGTATTTCACTAACCCATTTTGTGCCTACCCTTGGGACATTGAGTACCCTGTACTTTGATGTTCCAAGATGGCGCCCACTGTTTTGGGCGTGCTGGTAAGTGATATCTACTCTTTGGTTTGATTTAGAACTGGCCAATATTTTTTATTTTTTATCTTTGGTCATTTCCTTTTGCCACTACTATATGGCTATGACTCTACAGTTTGATTGTACCTCTTATTCTCTGTAGATTTGGGCATATTTCATGCTGTTTTGACGGCTCTAAGATGGCGCATGTTTGACCATTTTCTTAGATGGCCCCTACGGGCCTGTTTCTATGTTCATCACATCACCTGTAGTGATTTGGTTTAAATGGGAGGCAGCTGGGGAAGTACGGGTTATTGCTCCTCGAGAGATCATCGTGCTGGTCATATGTCCTGGATCCTGCTGATACTGGTAGGTTAGCTTTGCTGAACCTTTGTGGATTGAATTATTTTATACTGTCTGGATTGTGTCATTTCTATCTGGCTCATGACTCCCCCCTGTTTCCTTGCAGTTAGCAAGTTGTTCCCTACAAGTTTGGTATCCTTGTAGGTTTCCCCTGTGGATTACGTTTTTTAAACCATGTGAACTTGTAGGTAAGTCTGTAGTTAGCGATTGTACATATGAGCAGATTTTTTCTTTTCTATCCTGTGGACTTTCCTGCCCTGTGCAAGCTAATGATTTTCATTATGTTTGCTTTTAGAGTGAGAAAGCATAGCTTCATTTAGCTATATCCATGTGTTAGTCCTTCATTTTGGACTACAAATTTGAAGTTGGAGAGTGTTTAATCCAGCCTGTAAGGGATATCTAAGTTCTTTCATATCTAAGGTATTTTATCTTATTTTAATATAAACAAACTGATCTTTTACTATTCTTGACTAGATTCTCTCGGTGGTAATCCAACACTTTTATACTATAAGTGATTCTATTTCTGCACTTTATCTAGCATTTTGCTGGACACTAATGGTGCTTTCCTTGGATCTTTAGATTTATTTACCTTTATTAAGCATTGGTTTTATAGATTTTGATCTTGGGCACTTTATCGGTGTTTTTTCTTAATTAAGTCACTTGAGTTGGTCTGGTTGCAAATCTGACATGATTCGAGCCTTCCCCCTATGCAAAGAACTGTAATGAATAATTTTGATGTTTCTTTGATAGGCAGATTACAAGATGTACGTATGCCAATTATACTGAATCATAAAGTCCTGATGAAGGTGTATTTATATTTTTCTTCACTCACCGAAACGCGCATCGGCTTGTAAATTGGCATGTCTTGAACATTGGCATGAAGTGTTTGAAATTGGAAAATTTGAAGCCCTGACCAGGATTGGCTACCATCAAATTATAACCTAGAATTGGCTGTTATTATGTTGAATTTTATACAATCCAAACTACAACGTATAATTGTAGCATCGAAGCAGTAACTTTATTGTGCTGTTTAAATATCCTCTCATGTATGAGGCGGTTGTAAATTTGTATGTATACTATTTCATGATTTTGTTGGTTCTGTGTTTTTTGTTTATTTTTGCGTATCTACTGGTATGTTATTTATGTTTTCATATATGTATGTTTCATTTAGGTTAGGGGGTTGTATTATATTTTTTTGGTTGATTCTATGTTGGTTATATTATGTGCGAACTGAATGTTTAATTAGCTATAATAAATATCTAAATTGAAATATATTGTATGTTGTATATTTGAATTTAAGATTTCCATTCCTATGTTTGCTATGTTAATGGAAAGTAAACTACGTTATACTCATAGTATTGCTTCCCTGTGTGTTACTCTCTGTATTTAGCTCAGGGACCCTGTTTAGATACGAGGATTTGCTTACTTACAGCTCTGCTGTCAGGGTTTGTTCGTTTGATTACTTTATTTATCTTGTGTCTTTCTGTGCACCAGACCTTCTTTCTTTCTTTTTTTCATTTGGGATTACATTGTTTTTGGGCCAATTTTTTGTTTTATTTTTATTCTTTTCTCTCTTTTAATAAGTTCTTTAGAGTTAGTTTAATCTGTTTTCTTTGATGGAGAGTATTAAAACCTTTGGGCTTATCGAGGAGGATTTTTCAAGAATAGTGGCACCAGTACCAATTCGACTTCAGAGACCTTATTTTCCAACAGCCTTATCAATGACTGGCTTAATTTACTCAATTTAAAAAAGAAAGCCCGCAGGACTGAAGCACACGCGGAATTTATTTTAGAATATCTTAAGGCTGGTACTATCCCAAACGAGGGCCTGCAATATAGACCTGATGGGGAATATCTGGTGACCATGGACCTTGAGTCTTTATATACGAATATCCCCCAGCAAGAAGCCATTGATGTTGTAGCACTATATCTAAACAGACGGGGAGACGATCCAGCATTGAGTTTCATTCTGAAATGTTTGGAAACTGTACTATTTAATAACTACTTTGATTTTAATGGCAAAATGTATCATCAAATCAAAGGAGTCAGTATGGGTGCTGCCTGTGCACCTAGTGTGGCGAACCTATATGTGGGAGCATTCGAGGACAAGTTCATTTACAACGAAATGGCCCCTTTCTATGAGAATGTGCAGGCCTGGAGTAGATTTATTGATGATGTTTTCTTCATTTGGAAAGGCAGTGAAGACCAACTACTAGAATTTTACAGTTGGCTCAATATGTGTGACAGCAACCTCAGATTTACGATTAAATACGACCATCATTTGGTTGAATTCCTCGATCTGTATATCAAACACCACCAAGGGCACTTGCTTATGACCCTATACACTAAACCCACGGCTAGGAACACGCTGCTTCACTTTGATAGTTTCCATCCCCGTAACCAAAAGCAGTCTATTCCTTTTTCACAATTCCTGAGACTCAGGAGAAATTGCACCAGCATGGCAGACTTTTTGAAACATGCCGCAGATCTTACGTGCAAATTTGAACAGAGAGGTTATCCGATTAGAACCATCAAAGATTCCTTAAAAAGAGCCAAGTTTTACAACCGTGAGGCCCTGTTTTCAAAACAATGATGCAAGACCAGTGACCGGCTAGCCTGTGTGATTCACCATTCTACCCTGAATAATCAAATCAGGGATATTATTAACAAAGAATGGCACATTTTGAATTCCAATACTGAAGCGGATAAACTTGAGAAACCATTGTTCGCTTTCAGGAGGAACAAAAACCTACGGAACCATTTGGTGAAATCAGCTACCAATTTTGTATCTACTTTTGGCCAAAAGTCACTAACAGGATCTAATCCAGTTACGGGCAATTACAAATGTGGCCAATGCCACGCCTGTGACTCAGCCATTGTTGCAAAAGAGTTTACATTCAATGAAAAGACTATCCCATTTATGGACATGACTAATTGTAGATCTAAAAATTTAATTTACTTGATTATTTGCCCCTGCAACCTGGGATATATAGGTGAGACCTCCAGGGAATTTAGAACTAGGCTATCAGAACATAAATCTGCGATTAGGACACAAAAGATCAATGCCCCCCTAGTTGCTCATTGGTTATCTTTAAACCACAAGGAGGTAGATATCAGGTGGATTATTCTTGAGAAAGTACTGACAAGAAACGATGTGGACCCTGAAAAACAAAGGAAAAAGAAAGAAGTGTTTTGGATTTTTTCTTTAAACACATATGAGAATGGCCTGAACGAAGATCTCCCTTGGAGCAATGCCATCTGAGTACGTATGTACAGGATTGCCTGAGGGGTCAATATTTTTCCAGGTGCCTACCACAGGGTTGCTTCGTGCTCTCCTGTGGTGGCCCTTTATCTTACTTTGAAGTGAATCCTTCACTTTATACGATAAAACTGTTTTCGGTTTCTTCTTATAAAACCTTATGTTATCGATTTGTATTATATACACGATACCTATTGTATTTCACTAACCCATTTTGTGCCTACCCTTGGGACATTGAGTACCCTGTACTTTGATGTTCCAAGATGGCTCCCACTGTTTTGGGCGTGCTGGTAAGTGATATCTACTCTTTGGTTTGATTTAGAACTGGCCAATATTTTTTATTTTTTATCTTTGGTCATTTCCTTTTGCCACTACTATATGGCTATGACTCTACAGTTTGATTGTACCTCTTATTCTCTGTAGATTTGGGCATATTTCATGCTGTTTTGACGGCTCTAAGATGGCGCATGTTTGACCATTTTTTTAGATGGCCCCTACGGGCCTGTTTCTATGTTCATCATATCACCTGCAGTGATTTGGTTTAAATGGGAGGCAGCTGGGGAAGTACGGGTTATTGCTCCTCGAGAGATCATCGTGCTGGTCATATGTCCTGGATCCTGCTGATACTGGTAGGTTAGCTTTGCTGAACCTTTGTGGATTGAATTATTTTATACTGTCTGGATTGTGTCATTTCTATCTGGCTCTTGACTCCCCCCTGTTTCCTTGCAGTTAGCAAGTTGTTCCCTACAAGTTTGGTATCCTCGTGGGTTTCCCCTGTGGATTACGTTTTTTAAACCATGTGAACTTGTAGGTAAGTCTGTAGTTAGCGATTGTACATATGAGCAGATTTTTTCTTTTCTATCCTGTGGACTTTCCTGCCCTGTGCAAGCTAATGATTTTCATTCTGTTTGCTTTTAGAGTGAGAAAGCATAGCTTCATTTAGCTATATCCATGTGTTAGTCCTTCATTTTGGACTACAAATTTGAAGTTGGAGAGTGTTTAATCCAGACTGTAAGGGATATCTAAGTTCTTTCATATCTAAGGTATTTTATCTTATTTTAATATAAACAAACTAGTCTTTTACTATTCTTGACTAGATTCTCTTGGTGGTAATCCAACACTTTTATACTATAGGTGATTCTATTTCTGCACTTTATCTAGCATTTTGCTGGACACTAATGGTGCTTTCCTTGGATCTTTAGATTTATTTACCTTTATTAAGCATTGGTTTTATAGATTTTGATCTTGGGCACTTTATCGGTGTTTTTTCTTAATTAAGTCTCTTGAGTTGGTCTGGTTGCAAATCTGACATGATTCGAGCCTTCCCCCTATGCAAAGAACTGTAATGAATAATTTTGATGTTTCTTTGATAGGCAGATTACAAGATGTACGTATGCCAATTATACTGAATCATAAAGTCCTGATGAAGGTGTATTTATATTTTTCTTCACTCACCGAAACGCGCATCGGCTTGTAAATTGGCATGTCTTGAACATTGGCATGAAGTGTTTGAAATTGGAAAATTTGAAGCCCTGACCAGGATTGGCTACCATCAAATTATAACCTAGAATTGGCTGTTATTATGTTGAATTTTATACAATCCAAACTACAACGTATAATTGTAGCATCGAAGCAGTAACTTTATTGTGCTGTTTAAATATCCTCTCATGTATGAGGCGGTTGTAAATTTGTATGTATACTATTTCGTGATTTTGTTGGTTCTGTGTTTTTTGTTTATTTTTGCGTATCTACTGGTATGTTATTTATGTTTTCATATATGTATGTTTCATTTAGGTTAGGGGGTTGTATTATATTTTTTTGGTTGATTCTATGTTGGTTATATTATGTGCGAACTGAATGTTTAATTAGCTATAATAAATATCTAAATTGAAATATATTGTATGTTGTATATTTGAATTTAAGATTTCCATTCCTATGTTTGCTATGTTAATGGAGAGTAAACTACGTTATACTCATAGTCACCTTCATACAGGTCACCTGTGTCCTATGCAGTCTCATTGCATTTCTGACATTGCGTAAGTGCAAATAGGCGCTGTCAAATGATAACCCATGTTATGTGACTCAGTTGACTGGTCACATTGCAGAAAACATACAATGTGTGCCTATGTAATTTTGAAAGTAATCTACGTATTATGGATGCATATGTCAAAAAGTGTGTTTTGTGTTGATGATGAGACACACATACCCCACTCCCTGAAGTGGCATGAGTCTGCATCTGTATTTGCACATGTCCACCCATGGACAGGCTAGACTCTTTCTGCGCTCACCATGCCAATCCCTTCATTGTTACCCTTGTGTGATGTTAGAGTTTGTACCCTGGCAGTAGCCTGTATGCAGAGGATCATTCTCACAGATTGTGAGCTGGGTAGTGGGTAGGGCTGTAAATTGGGAAGTGTTTGTAGTCATCTCTCTGTATTCAATGACTGCTATGTGCCACACTTGGGCAATATGGGAAAGACAGGATGTTCTTTTCTTGGTATATTGACACGTACGTGACTCAGCAATTTTGTATAGGACTTGTTGACATAACTTCTTGTCTTGCCTTTTTCATCCATGCAGGTCAATGCCCATCAGCAAAAAGGGATTTGGAGAGCCATCACCAAGAAGGTGCAGACCCTTGGGGGTCCACAGCCATCAGAGCACCCACTGTCACAAGAGGTGGGAGGACCTGAGACATAGGGCCAGGAAGATCACGGAGGCCCAGCTGAGGCTCTCCTCCCAACATGGGCAGAGTGCTTGTCAGTTCATGATTCCCCCCAGTGGCCCGTATCCTGGCAATGGGCTCCTCAGAGCTGGTTGGGCATTTGAAGGCAGCACAGCAGCCAGAAGGGGGTGAGTATACAGCAAAGTTCTGTCTGTCCCATTGCCAAGTGATTGAGTGAGGTACTGACTGCTCCACCTGACAATGAGGGATGTGCCATTTGTCTCATAGTAGATGGGAGATTGTTTGTTTTGACATGTGATGTCATCAAACTTGTGAGCCTTGACTTTTGGACCTGGGACCTAGGACAAAACTGGGGGAAATTTGTGGCTCTTCAACATGCAAAGGACAGATGTCTACTACAGAAACTCTCAGGGAATGTCATTGTAATGGGTGTCAGACATTAATGGTGACTATCCTCGGTTATGCTAATTCGTTGTTTTGTTTATTTCTGGGGATATCTCTCCCTGACATATTGAACCTGATGTCAACAGTGTCCCTTTCAATGCCACATGTGAGGCCTATCTGAGTTAGATTGATACTATCTCCTTGAATCTATTGTGACTGATGTCACTTGGTGAAGTGTACATTGTTGAAATGTTTCCTGTGTGACATGGTTATTTCAATGTCACCTACTCCAGGATAAAGAACTTTTGTGATCCACATAGCAGGATTTTAGGGTTTCATTTCTAGATGTTGGTTTATTATGTATGTGCCTAACAGATATGTGCATAACCTTGTGTGGGATATGTGGGAAGGGAATTTACAATGGGATACTGTTGTTTGCCAATAATTGACTGCATGTGGGATAGGTTTCAGGTTGAACAGGACTCATAGTTGTTGTATGGTTAGTGTGGTTCTAAGACTTCATCCATGCGATAACAGTTGCCTGAGGTCCTGATTTTACTGTGGGCCACTGTGTTAAATCCAGATGGCATACATGCTTATGTCATGGCACATGCATGCACCACTTAGACGAGTAGTCTTGCTGGGGCCTACTTGACATAATGGTATTGTTAGCCCATCTGAGCTGTGGTTCAGGTGTTATTATGGAGACATGTGACAACCATATTCATCTTTGACCTTGCAGCATCAGCACAGGCAAGCGGAGGAGATGGAGCTGAGCCAAGTGGTGACGCTTCTGGCCATGGCACCTCGGGTCAGGAGACATCTGACACGGAGGGACCCAGTGGCCTGGAGGGTGAGGGGAGTGCCATGGGGGAGATCAGATCTACTTCATCATCATCTTTAGATTCCTCCTCCAGTGGCCACCCCCTAGTGGAGACGGATCCATCGGGGCATCCCCCAGCACCATCTTTGTCTACCATCCCCCATTATATCACCGCCCGTTCTGTTGGTCCCCACCCAGTTGGTCGTGTCCGCTCACCCAAGATGGTGGGCTTCTCCTTCCCTGCATGCACCTCCACCCCAGTCCCTGTTATCCCTGCTACCCTGAGTGAGGAGGCTATTGACCTCTTGAGAAGTATCTCTGTGGGTCAGTCAGCCATTGTAAATGCGATCCAGAGACTTGCAAACCAACTGCAACAAACAAACATGTTGCTGGGAACATTCATGATATAATGGCTGGCCTACAGAGGTATATGCAGGCTCTGGCCTCCACAGTGATGGTAGCCAGTCACCCACCATCCTCTGTCCCCCCTCTACCTCCCTCTTCCCAGTCCAAATCTCCCTTCCCCTACCTACCCAAAGCACACAAACATCTGCAGACATCCACCTCAACAGACAAATGGAGAGCACAAAAACACAAGCACCACAAGACACACTGGCACAACACAAACAACATCCACCTACAGACAGAACAACAGTTAGAACTTCCCCTTACACCCCCATCACCCCCAGCATCAAGCATACCAACAGACACCACCACAACAGTCACTGACACAGTCACCACACCCCTCCTACCTGCAGACACCATCTCAGCAGACCTGCAGATATCCACCACAAGCAACACACCTGCAGACACCACAGCTACAGATACACATATATCCACCACATCCACCATACCTACAGTCACCACACCAACAGACATCAGCATCCCCACCCCCTACCCAAGACACATAAACAACCTTGCTCACCCACTCAACAGATACCCACCACACAAGTATAACTCCCATAAGCACACTCCCACAACATCCACACCTACACATCAGACAACCACTCCCTCAGCCCCCATATCCCTAGCCCCTTCTGATGACCAACTCCATGTGTCAAAGAAACTGTTCCTCTGTGCGTTTGACCTTACCATGGTTCTCCCCTTATACCGCACTCAAAGGACCCCATCCAAGCTCCAAGACCGTCCTTCTACCCCCAAGGCCTCCTGTGCCCCCCTGCAAGCACCCATACCTGTCCCCCATCAAGATGAAGCCCACCCCTCAAAATTTGAATCACACCCCTCCCAAGAAGACCACCCCTCCGAAGCCTAAACCTCCCTCCCAAATCTGATCCCCCACCCCGCCCGAATAATCCCTGAGGTGCCTGCCTGCCCCCTTGATGCCCCTTCCTGTGGAGGTTCCATTGAAGCTGGGAGTCAGGTTTAGCACAACATTGTGCTGTATTTGAACTATTTTGGAATGGCCAATGGCCTCTGGACTTCTGAACGTTTCCAAGTTAATAAACCCAACCTATTTGTTTTTTTTAGGTACACATTTGTCCTGCAATTCCTTTAACAGCATTGTGTTGTTCCTGATTAATTTGTTTTGTGTGCTTGCAGTTGTGTGAATTTGAGCCTTCTTGCTGCTGTCTGTGCTGTTGTTTGCAGTATGTGAGCCTGTGGGCAGTGCTGTTGTCCACCAAAAAAAAGGAGATATATTGTGTATATAGGTATGTGTGAGTAAATGCAATGTTGGTATCATTGCATTGTATAGTACTTGGGATGGTAAGTATTTCATCTTGTGTTGTGCAATGTAGGCATGTATGGTGTTGGATTTACCCCCTTGGTATGGCTTCTGTATTCATCCAATGTAAAATGTCATTCAATGGCAAAGTTGGATTTATTATTACAATTTGGAAAGTCCTACTTTCAGAAAATTGCAATTGACCTGCTCTTAGCCCGCCCTGTGTGCCTGCAGCCTGTCTCCAATACATATATGGGTTGGGTGGCAATTGGACTTGTGCATTCCCTCAGGATAGCCATACACAAAGAAAGCTTAGGTGTGACTGATGAGCCATCAACATCCTGATGGACCATACTAGGCAGAATGGAAGGGAGAGGCTGACACGTATGCCTGAATAGGCAGTGTGCTGTCCCCACACAAAGGGCTGCAACCCCCCTTGCAGTGAGTCTAGAGCCATGGCAAGAAGGAAACACCTCTGTGTACTTCAAATCCTTTCTTTGATGTTGCCCTCACTTCAAGGTCACAATTGGGTATAAGTACTGGACCTCTAACACTGTCAATTCAGTACACTTCTCGACTTGTGTATACTCTGCCATGAAGAAGGACTTCTGAGCTGCTATGAGAACTGCCACTCTGCTGAGCTGCTGCTCTGAAAGAACTGCTTTCTTACTTTGCTGATATGACCCACAACACTTGAACCCAGAACCAGAGTGACTCCAATGGCTTGCTAGCTTGCCTCTTATTCTTCCTAAGTCTCAGGCACACAAAAACTTCAAACTCATCACCTCCAGCACGTGGACTTTGCTTGCTGCAAGTCTTGACTTGCCAAGTGGTGCTAATCCAGTACTTGGCCCTTGGAAGTGGGTATAAATTGCTTCTCCAGTCCAAAATCCACACATCAACACTGTTGAGCCAGTCGGAAATGGCACATCTCCATTGATGGCGATGCTTCACCGTTGCTGCAAAGGCCACGGATACAGTGTCGCCGTTGATGCCAGCACATGGCTGCTGGTGCATGGATCAGAAAAACCGCATTGCGAACTGCACTATGCATCACCTTGATTACTGTCAGATTTTTGACTTTGTACAGCTCAGAGTGCATGCATCATCTACATCTTCAGGGCCATTGCCTTCCTTGCTCCTCTCTTCTTTCTCTTGATGAAGAAGCATCTCCAGACCAATATAGTGTTTAAGCAGCCCAAGGCTGGTCCCTGTGTCTGAACCACGCTCCATCACAGTTGGCCTGACTTGTAAAAATGTGACCCGGTCTACCGTGACCAAATAGCCCAGGTTGGCGCTTTGTGCTCTTAAGCCCTACAACTAAGTTTCCTTTTTAAAAAGTCATATCACAAGTTCTACTAATTGGATATTTATTGTTTTGGTCTTGTTTTGTTCATTAGGATCTATTTTCTAACATAGTGCTATCTTTGTGTGTGGTGTTTTAACTGTTTTACTATTTGAAGTGTTGCACTACTACTTAACACATTGCCTCGTTAGGTAATCCTCACTGCTCTGTGTCAAGCTACCATGGGGTAAGCACACATTAATTTAGGGTGTGTATCTGATTTACTCTGAATAGGGCTGTAGTTTCTGCGTGGACAGGGTACATACTTCTGGTAACCAGAAACTCAATTTCCAATATAGGCTTATAATTGATTGATGCATATGATATCATCAACAAACTTCACTATCTTCAGGATCTCTTTTGTCCATTCAATTTTTTTACTAGATCCTACGAACTTCAATGTAGTGATGGCATGCAATTTGGATATTGATCAAATATTTTTAGGTCAGGCTTAAGCAAAGCCCTCTTACTGTGCAAACATACATACAGTGAGCTTTGAATCAGCTCTTTTCAGCCATCAGCTGGTTTGAGTAAGGTCCCTTGAGAATTTTCTTATCCTTACGTTAGGGGTCAGTCCACAGTATTTAATTGATGTTTACATTTTGCAATCAGCAAATACCAATTTTTCTCTTCTACTGTCAAGGATCCTTAACACTGTTAGAAGTCCCTAATCTCCATTGGCTTTTGTGTTCTTTCCCTTTGTTAATTCCCAGGTACCTCTATGTCCGAGTTCTGACATCATTAAAAGCTTTTTTATTTGTGAGATGTAACCATGGAGAAGGAACTATGAGTTTCATGCTATAGTGTGTCACATTCCGTATTTACCTCCGTGTTTGGCCAAAATATGAAATAAAAAAAATTGTGAAAAAAAATATTTTGTCAAGAATGTTGGGCTGTCAAAAATATTATCAAAAGGAGTATTGAAGGTTATAATATTGTTGTAAGTGATGTTATTCATATTGCCATACAAATATAGTTACAAAAAATATTGTATATAATATTGGTTTATGTGTTATTTTATATGTATCTTTTTCTTAGTGTGTTTTTTAAATATTTTATTTTTTATGGAAAATTTCAAATATATATTTTTAAAATTGAGTAATATTTATGGTTATATTAATATGTCATGATGCAGGAGCAGGATGCTGGCTTTATAGGGAATAATTATTTTGATGTGAGGTACCATTATGTCATATCAAACATTTAAATGTTTTGAAAATTTTCTAAATTATTTAAATGTATATTTGTGAATTTTTTATGTACGTTTAATTGAAAGATATTGTTAATAATAAAAAAGATTTAGGAATAATTAATTTTAAATTAAAATATTCAGTATTTTATTGTAAAAATATTTATGTCTTTATATGTTTATGTTTTTTTTCATATTTAACAGATACAATTGCTAAAACTGTATTTGTAAAAAATGAAGTGCATTTTTTTAAGTTTTGATTTTCGTTTGAAACTCTGGATCACTCTAGTATCATCATTAAACATGTTGTGCATAACAAAAGTGTTATATTTTAATTATTAACTTTATAATATGTTGCACTTTTTATGAAATTGCAATCAATATGTCTGAAAGTTAATATAGTTATAATTATCATTAAACCTTTAAATACTAATTTATTTGTTACAAAATAGGTATTTGGGAATTTAATTTTATGTTTTCTTTTTTATACTGAATATACATTTTTATTTTTTTAAATGTGAAACATTTATTTCTATATATAATATTCAAATATTTCATGATTTTATTGTTTTGTATATGTATATATTGATGTTAATTGTATTTATTTAAATTATGTCATATTATTAAATATTACTTACAAGCTATTATATTTTTTACATATTAAAATGTATTGAATAGATTAATGTTTAATATTAAATATAAATAGTTTTTTTGTGGTTACATTGCACTAACAGAAGTGTTTTTATGTATTTTAAAAACAAAATGAGCTTGACTATGTATATATGTATAGTGCTGTTAACCAACACCTTCCCCAACAAGGTTTAGATTTGGGTGGGAATAGTAAACGTGATTCCTTTATTGTCCATCACTTTTCCAATATGGTTTGAATTGGAGTGGGAATAGTAAAGGTAACCCTTTTAGTGTCCAACAGATTTGTTAAAATAGAGTGGAGTGGGAATAGTAATCCTAACCTCCTTAGTGTCTAACATCTTCACCAAAATGGTTTACATTGAACTGGGAATTGTTAGTGTAACCTCTTTGTAGTTCAACACCTCTTCCAAAGTGGTTTCCATTTGAGTTGGAATAGTAAATGTAACTCCTAACGTGTCCAACACCTTCCCCAAAATGGTTTAGATTGGAGTAGGAATAGTAAATGTAAACCCTAACGTGTCCAACACCTTCCCCAAAATGGTTTAGATTTGAGTGGGAATAGTAACCATAACCCCTTTAGTGTTCTGTTGCTTTGTTAAAACGGTTTTCTAAGAAGGAGGAATAGTTAATATAAATATATTAGCATCTTAAAATTTTCTAAAAATGGTTCACATAGGAGTGGGTTGTGCATTTTTTGCATACAGTATTAAAAATTACATATTGTATTATAATACATGTACATACCATTTGTAATTTTTATGTTTTCATATCTATTTTTAATATATTTGTGTTTATACAAAGAGATTTTCATAGTGATATATTACCAATATTTTCATTCAATGTTATTGTGAAATAAAACATGTAAATTACATTTAAACTGTCTTTCTGTAATCTTTTCCTTTGTGTTATTTTTGTTTTTAAACATTAATATGGTTTTTCTATGTACTTTTTTGAAAATATTTACACAGTTTAACATTTTTTAAATATTTCTAAAAAATGTTACATTGAATTCCAACTGTTTTCTCTAGGGAGATAAGCATTTTTTTTTTAGCTTAACTGAGCGGCCATTTCTTTTACTGCTAACTTTAATTTTGTAGTCCATGTGTTCATTTTTAGTCCATTTTCCTGGAAGTAAGTCACTAAAAAGGTTTTTTTTTTGTATGAACATGTAATACCTTTGTAATTGTTTGTTTTAGAGTTTTGATGGGAGGGGTGTGTAAGGGGTACTTGTAAATTGCAGATTTAGGGCCTGAATAATACTTTTTGCAGCAAAACGGCACCTTATTAAAGGAATGGCATGAGCTGGCACTAAACTTGGGCTAGCGTCTTCAAAAAAGACACAAGCCATGGCTGGGTGGCGGTAGGGAAGGAGGGGGCTGTGCATCATAAAATGACACTAGCCTGGTTAGAGTAAAAAAAATGTCTCTAACCAGACGTGCACCATTTCCTGGTGCACAACCACCAAAAACATGACTCTGGCCCTCATTACAACCCTGGCGGTCGGTGTTAAACTGGCGGTAAAAAAAATGGAATCATGACCATGGTGGAAACTGCCATCACAGACAGCCACTTTAACACTCCGACCACCACGGCAGTAGAAACAAACACCGCGGCGGTAACCGCCAACAGACAGGCAGCACACAATGTACTGCCAAGTGTATTATAATGCACCAATCCGCCAGCTTTTCCGGGGCGGTACTAATGCCAACAAAAGCACGGCGGAAACAGTACTTGGCAGGGAAACCACTCACCTCTCGACACCCAACGAGGAACCAGGACTCCATGGAGCCCGAGTTACAGGTGCTACCAATGTTGGATTACCTCCTCTTCTACCAGGAACATCAAAGACAGCGGCGACAACCACGGTGAGTACTGCACCTAGCACACAGAGGAGGGGAGAGGAAAAAGAGAGTGACACATACATGCAACACGCAACACCCCCACCCCCACCCTCACCCACAACACCATACACACAAATACATGTATCAACATTAAATTTACACCCAGTAACCCTCTGGAAGAACGCAAGGACAAAATGAAATGATTGTAATGGGTGTAATCATTGAAAATCCAGATAGGGAAACAGGTGTGTAAAAGATCATTATATACAAATATGACAGCAACTACACAAATCCGGATAGTGATCCATTCATTGTCCATGGACCAGTGGTCCCAAAATGCATGGGTGAAAGGTGCCTCAAAACGGAGAGAACACTGCTGGGGCATCAGGTCGAGAGAAAAAAACAGGCACCTCAGGGGGAAGGGGAGGGGGGGAACCTCAGCCGGATGATGGGACGACGCCACTGCTCCACGAGGGGGCTCCATGCCCACTGCTTGCTCCTGGGGAGTGCAAAGTCACAGTCTCACAAGTCTCTCAAGTGGGTGGTTTGCCCACTGCTTGCTTCTGGGGAGTGCAAAGCCACAGTCTCACAAGTCTTTCAAGTGGGTGGTTTGCCCACTGATTGGTCCTGGGGAGTGCAAGGCCACAGTCTCTCTAGTGGATGGTTTTCTCCACTGGTTCTGGAGGGGGCTTTCTGCCCAGAGTTCTTCATCCTGCCAAGGACTGGGTGAGTGGATGCTTTTCTCCACTGGTTCTGGAGGGGACTTTCGGCCCAGAGTGCTTCATTCTGCCAAGGACTGGGTGAGTGGATGCTTTTCTCCACTAGTTCTAGAGGGGGCTTTTTGCCCAGAGTGCTTCATCCTGCCAAGGACTTGGGTAGTAGATGCTTTTCTCCATTGGTTCTGGAGGGGGCTTTATGCCCAGAGTGCTTCATCCTGCCAAGGACTGGGTGAGTGGATGCTTTTCTCCACTGGTTCTGGAGGGGGCTTTGTGTCCAGAGTGCTTCATCCTGCCAAGGACTGGTTGAGTGGATGCTTTTCTCCACTGGTTCTGGAGGGGACTTGGTGCCCAGAGTGCTGCACATGGTGTATGGCAGTTCCCATTCCCTCACCTGGGCTACATTGTGTTCCCCCAGGTGGAGGATTTACCCACAGTGAAAGGTGACTTCTATGCCCTGGGACATATCCCCAACATCATTGGTGCAATTGCTGGTAGACTTGTGGAATTTGTCCCCCTCCCCGCAGGAATAAACAGGTGTGCAGAAACTGCAAAAACTACCATTCCATGAATGTGCAGATGGTGTGTTTGGCAGACCAGTACATCTCCCATGTGAATGCCAAGTATCCTGGCTCTGTGCATGATGCTTACATTTTGAGGAATAGCAGCACCCCTTATGTGATGGGGCAACTCCAGAGGCACTGTGTGTGGCTAATAGGTGAGCCCAAGGTCCCAACACAGTTTGAATAGGTGTCTGGGTATGGGAGAGTTCCTAAGAGTTGGTGTGTGTCTAACAGTTGTCCCTCGATATTTGCAGGTGACTCTGGTTACCCCAACCTGTCATGGCTACTGACCCCAGTGAGGAATCCCAGGACAAGGGCAGAGGAACGCTACAATGAGGCACATGGGCATACTAGGAGGATAATAGAGCGTACTTTCGGCCTCCTAAAGGCCAGGTTCCGGTGCCTCCACCTAACAGGTGGCTTCCTATACTACTCACCGAAGAAGGTGTCCCAGATCATCCTGGCATGCTGTATGTTGCACAACCTGGCTTTGCGACGCCAGGTGCCTTTTCTGCAGGACAATGGGTCTGATGTTGGTCTTGTGGCAGCTGTGGAGCCTGTGACAGTAAAGAAGAGGATGCAAAAGAATAAGATATAGACAACCGAAACAACATCATCATGCAATACTTCCAGTGAAACACAGGTAAGAGACTGACACTGCTCCTCTCATATCATACAACTGTAGGACATTGCATGATTCTGCCTTTTTATCTCTGTGTATGGACCCTGACAGTTCACTTTGCCTTTCCATTTCACAGATCTGGGTACCACTTTCTGCCTTCTGCTATGTTTACTGCTGCCCAACAACTGTCGAACATGGGTATGTGAAAATGAACATTGACATTGCTATTTTTCTGAGAGGTTGGAATAACACATTTGTGAAAGTACAGACTGACTCCAGATTGATTTGTGATTCAAGGGTGTTTATTTCTGTGCTAATAAGTGGAGGGGACTGTGCAATGGGCTGGGGTGATGGTGGAGGAATGTCCATGGTGGAGTCCAGTCTATTGGTATTACAGGTGCATTGTCCAAGGGGGCATAGGAAGTGGAGTAATGGCAGTTCAAGGTGGACAGGGTAACAGAGTGGGACAGAAGGGTGACAATCAGGAGAGTCTTATTTCCTGGCGGGGGTCTTGGCAATGTTCTCTGTCTTGTTCCTGGATTTTAGGGACCGTTTGCGGGCTGGTACTCCTTCTGCAGGGGGTGGGGTGCTGGTGGCCTGTTGGTCATGTGGCGGGACCTCCTGTCCACTAGCGCCGGCGGACGTGGAGGGCTGTTCATCATTCAGGCTAGAGTCAGGGGCCCGTTGGTGTGCCACTGTGTCCCTCATGGTGTTGGCTATGTCGGCCAGCACCCCTGCAATGGTGACCAGGGTGGTGTTAATGGACTTCCAGTCCTCCTTGATCCCCAGGTAATGTTCCTCCTGCAGCCGCTGGGTCCCCTTCCCATGGTCTCCTGGGAATGGTGGTACGCTCCCATGATGTTGGAGAGTACCTTGTGGGGAGTGGTTTTCCTGGGCCTGTCCTCCACAGTCGCACAACAGTCCTCCCAGCTTCCCTGTTGTGCTGTGCCTCTGTTCCCTGAACCGTGTGCCCACTTCCACTAAACCCAGGTCCCTGATTGTCTTAGTTTGGTGGGTTTGCCTGGGGTCCCTGTAGTGGTGGACACACTGCTGATCGATGTGTCCTGGGGACAGAGGAATGGGCCCACTGGGTGGGTGCTGTGGTTGTGTTTCCTGAGGGGGGAGGTTCAGTGGTGGTTTGTGACAGTGGGAGGGGAAACAACCATCCCGAGGTCACTGATGGACTGGGCTGGTCATCCTGAGCCAGGCGTGCAAAGCTGCTGTCGTCACTGTGGGCCTCTTCTGTGGGGGGACTGGATGTGCCTGGCACCTCCTGTCTGGTGACATTGGGTAGGGGTCCTGTTGGGGGGTAAATGCATAGTTATTGTATCTAAGTGTGCCATCTTGTACAATGGGTGAGTTACCCTCTACTCCTGAGCTTGGCTTATTGTCTTTGGCCTTGTGTGATTGGTGATTTTGGGGCCTAGGTGAGTATCTGTACTGGACATGGGTGTCCATGCATTGGTGTAACATGCAGGCCTTGGTTTTGGAATTTGTGGATTGTGATAGTGGTGTATCTGTGGGGTGTTGGGGTGAATGGTGTGAGGGCTGGGCTAGGTGTTTGTGATAGCATGCAGGTAGGGTGGGGGGGATATAGAAGTAAAGATTTGACTTACCAGAGTTCAGTCCTCCTGCTACTCTTGCGAGGCCCTCAGGATGCATGATCACCAAGACTTGCTCCTCCCATGTTGTTAGTTGTGGTGGAGGAGGTGGAGTTCCACAGCCAGTCCTCTGCACTGCTACCTGGTGTCTTGCAACCACAGAACGCACCTTCCCCCGTTGGTCTTTCCACCTCTTCCTGATGTCATCCTGTGTTCTCGGATGCTGTCCCACTGTGTTGACCCTGTTGACAATTCTCCGCCATAGCTCCATCTTCCTTGCAATGGATGTCTGCTGCACCTTTGATCCGAATAGCTGTGGCTCTACCCGGATTATTTCCTCCACCATGACCCTTAGCTCCTCCTCAGAAAACCTGGGGTGTCTTTGAGGTGCCATAATGTGGTGTGGGTGATGTGTGAAGTGATGTTTGTTGTGCTGTGTGATGTGTTGTGTTGGTGTGTGTTCTTTGAGGTGCGTGAATGTTGTATAAGTGATGGTGTTCTGTGTCTGTGGATACTGGTATTGTGTTTGCTATTCTCTCTCTCTGCTTCTTCCAAAAAAATCATTGTAAGGGGTTGTGGGTAATTTGGGTGTGTGTTTTACAGTGGTGTGGGTGTGTGGGTGTGGTGTGTGTATGTGTATCAGGTGTGTGTATTTTGAATTGACCAATGTGGTTGTGTTTTGTAAATGTGTGTGTATTTTGAGAGCGGTGGTGTGAACCGCCAATGGATTACCGCGGTTGAATGACCACCACGTTGATTCATGGGTCATGATAGTGTGGGCGTAAATTCTGTTGGCGTGCCGGTGTAGGTTTTGCTATCGCCAGTTTATCAGTGACCTTTGGTGTGGCGGACTTGTGTGGGTGTCTGTATTGTGGCGGATTACGAGATGTGGGTCGTAATACCTATAGCGGATTTCCGCCGCGGCCACGGTATCTTGATGGCCATCAGCACGGCGGTAAGTGGCATTTACCGCCACGGTTGTAATGAGGGCCTCTGTCTTAGGAAAGACAGGAGTCATACCCACCACACAAATGGCCATCACAGTGGACAAGTGTCCCCTGGACAAGGTCATTGCACCCTGTGACATGCAGTGGGCCCCAAGTTAGGTCCCCCAATGGCACTTTTAAAAAAAGTTTAAAAATACTTTCCAATACTTACCCTACTTACCTGAGATCTTGTCCCTCATTCTCTGGTGTCCCTCTGGTGTGGGTGGGGGTGTTCCTGGGGCTTGGGGAGGGCACCTGTGGACCCACTGCATGGTGTTTAACCATGGAAATCGGTCCACAGGTCCCCTAACACCTGGTCTAACCCAGGCATTAAATAATAGTGCAAAGCTTGCTTTGCACCATTATATAGCCCCTCCTCCCACCTGAGCATCATTTTAGCACAGAGAATAAATATGGGACTATTGGGATAGCACCATTTTTAGATGGGAACGCCTACCTTGCACCTCATTGATGCAAGGTAGGTGCACGTATCAAAATAATTGTGCAAACTCCTATATATTGACGTTTGACGTGTCTAACATCAAAATATAAATATGGCGTTAGGTTTGTGCCAAATTTGCGTTAAAAAAATGATGCAAATTTGGCACAAACCAAGTATAAATATGGCCCAAAGTTATTTTTTTAATTTCTGGCTGATTTAAGGCATCATTACGAGTTTGGTGGTCGGACCACCAGACAGCCATGTTGGCGGTCCTAAAAAGACCACCATGTTGGCAGTCTTACAGACGTCCGTATGACGAGTCACACAGGCAGGACCATCGACTGCCAACCAAAACAGGCAGACCTGCAGTGGCGCATTGGCCCGGAAATAGGCGGTCCGGCCTCGACAGCACAGCAGCCAGCCACTGACCGTTTTACAAGCCCAATTTCTCAGTGGTGGGCATCCTATGGTGGTTAGAAACCACAGCAGATCGCAGTCACCAAAGTAAAACACATTGGATGGATTTGAAAACAACACAGCTGACACACATTGCCATACTGGACACACCTGCAAAGGGCACTATAAGCACACCCCTTCACACACCACAATCCTCAGCATCACCAATGCCACACACAGAAGCCAGAGTGACTTTTTTCCACAACATCGAGATACTAGGCACCACTTTTTTCACCATCCCATACAACACCCTGCACACACTTTTGTCCAGTTACACCTTTTTGCACTTCCCCTCTTTTATAAGTCACTATCACTTTTTTTTCAAAATCCACAATGTCTCATTCCAAAAATCCACGTTTTTCTGAGGATGAGTTCAAAGTCATGAAATCATAAGAGTAGAGCCACAATTGTTTGAAGCACAAGTCCAGCACTGTCCTCTCAATAGGAAAATGGAAATGTGGGACAGGATAGTTGACAGAATGAATGCAGTAGGCACCAACTTGCACCCAAAAGAGGACATCAGGAAGAGGTGGAACAACCTGAGGGGCAAGGTCTGTTCCCTGGTCTCCAGGCACCTGCTAGATGCCAATAAAAATGGCGATGGCCCTACCAGTGTCCCATTACATCTCTTTCCCTGGGAGGGGAAGATATTGGCCATCTTGCTTCTAGATGTCTTGACAGGAATACCCAGGGCAGTAGAGTCTTGTAAGTCACATCCCTAATGATGTCATCAAAATGCCATGTCGTGCATGCTCACTGCTCCCCTTTTGCCACCTTTACTGTCACTCTACTCACAAGCCCAGTGTCCACCAGTCCAAAGACCCCTATTTCGCATCTATCAATTGAAGTATAATCACCTGAGGTGAGAACATTTGTGTTTATTGTGTCTACTACATGGAGTTACATGACTACAACTTAGCACTGTTTTACAACTCTAAACACCAGACCAGTGTTTCCTTCTCCAAATACCCTTTTTTACTCACTTAAAGTGTACCCACCTGAGAGTATAACATTTGTCAAGTGTGTAGTAAAGGGAGGTAAACGACTACAACTCCCAGCAGGCACTGCTACTGTTACTCAAACCACTTGCACAGCATTACCTTCTCCAAGTACCCTTGTTTGTTAACTCACAATTGTAGTGTACTCACCTGGGAGGATAACATATGAATAGTGTGTATGACTAGTGTGTGTAGTTCAAAAACTGACATGACTGCTAAGGTCAGGCACTGTTACTGTTACTCCACACAGCCAGCCCAGTGTCCTCTTCTCCAAAGACCCATGTTTGTGAACTTACACATGCAGTGTACTCACCTGGGAGAATAACATTTGTATAGTGTGTGTATTAGAGTGAGTGACATGACTGACACTCCTAGCAGGCATAATTTCTGTAACTCCAACCATCAGCACAGTGTGAGCTTCTCCAAATACCCCTGTGTGTGAACTACCAATTGAAGTGTACTTACTTGGGAGGATAATATATGAATAGTGTGTGTAGTACAGGGACCTACACAACTGCTACTTGCAGCAGGCCCTGTACCTGTAACCTAAAAAACCAACACAGTGTTCTCTTCTCCAAAGACCACTGTTTGTCAGTTTCCGGATGAAGTTCACTCACCTACATAGATAACATTTGTTTAGTATTGAGGAGTAGTGAGAGTGACCTGACTGCAACTCCCAGGAGGCATGGTTTCTCTAACTCCAAACACCAGACCAGTGTTCTCTTCTCCCAAGACCACTGTGTGTTAACTCTCAGCTGAAGTATACTCACCTGGAAGAATAATATGTGTATAGTGTGTGTAGTACAGGTAGTTACATGACTGAAACTCAACCACCACCTCACTCCAACCACCAGTCCAGTGCCCTCTTCTCCAAAGACTCCTGTTTGGTAATTCACACATGAAGTGTACTCACCTTGGTGGAAAATATTTATAAAGTGAGTGTACTGGAGAGAGTCACATGACTGCAACTCCCAGCGGGCCCTGTATCTGTACCTCAAAACACCAGCACAGTGTTTCCTTCTGCAAATAACTATGTTTGTAAGCTCACAAATGAAGTTTACTCACCTGGGAGGAAACCATTTTCCAAGTGTTGAAACTCTCAGTAGGCCTTGTTTCTCTAACTCCAGCAACCAGCCCAAATACATCTTTTAGTGAACTCTCAATTGAAGTTTGCTCATTTTATATAGTGTGTGTAGTAGAGGGAATGATCTGACTGACTAACTCAAAACACCAGTCCAATGTTCAGTTCTCCAATTACCCTTCATCTTTAACTCACAAATGAAGTGTATTCACCTGTGGGGATGACAGCTATCAAGTCTATGAAGTAGAGGGAGTGATGTGGCTGCTATGACCAGGAGGCTCTCCCTTTCTCTCTCTCTCACTCTAAACACATGCCCAAATATTCCTGTGTCTTAACTCTGAAATTAAGTTTACTCATCTGGGAACATAACATATGTATGGGGGGAATGCATGTAATGACCGGAATGCCAAACCCAACAGGCCCTATGGCCCTAACTTCAAACACAAAAACAATGTTCACTTGCCCAATTCCATCTATTTATGAAATCTCGATTGAAGTTCACTCCCCTGGGAGGATACCATCTGACTACTGTGTGAAGTATGGAAAGTGACATGGCTGCAATTCCGAAGAGGCACTGTTTCAGTAACTCCAAACACCAGAACTGTGATTACTTGGCCAAAAACCCTTGCCTGCTAACTCTTGATTGAAGTTTATTTACCTGAGAGGGGCCACAATACAGATCATGCTCAACTTAGAGATGTGTCTGGCTACCTAGCTCCATCTTGATCTGCTAACCCAAGATGAAACTATTGGGGACAGGAAAGACAGATTACCCAGTGTCCAAAACAGTGATCCCAAAGGCCTTAAGTTGCATCACCAGAATGGTATTGGCAGCAGACACATTCACAAAGTACTAACCACATGATGACTCGATCACATATACAACAAAGTTGTGGGTCTACCTGCATACCAATCAACTAGCCCACAAAATGGTCAAAGCCATATCTTGCCTAGCCACTGTTTTGACTGCACTGGTGGCAAGATATAATTCTCATGCCATTTTACCAAGTGCCAATGACCTGCACATTTCAGCAGCTGCTTGACTTAAATAAAATTGTTTCACAAATGTCAGGTCCATACAACCATTAGCATGGGTACCTGTCGCAGTAGGATAACCTGCAAATCAACTATTTAAAAGGTATTTGCAAAATGTCACTGCAAACCTTTGTAGGTAGATATCACAATACAACTGGTAACATTGTACATGTAACATCAGCAGGTAGAGCTGCCACTGGCCATACAGATCCCATTGAAGAAATAGTCTCTACCCCCCCGAATGAAGCCCTCAGTGAAGAAGACACTTCTGGACATCTGAATGTGGAGGACAGGTCTTGCTCATCTGGACAACCTGGTCAGGTCCCAACAGTGAGTCTCACTGTGGCCACTACATTACCAACAGACATCCCAGGCAGCCATTCGCCCCCCCAACTTATGTCCCTAGGGCACTGGCAACCATCTTGTGCCCCCTAGTCCAGGATTCTGAGTAGCAGCACAACACCTCTGACAATGAGGGTCAGGAACCAGTGGGAGGGGGCACCCTGAGGTCATAGAGGTAGGGTGCGTGGGAGCGATCCGTGGGCCAGTGGGGTGAGGCCACTGTGGATGCTCCTAGCCAGGACACCATCCTTCACATCTTTTGGGTCTATCAGGAGTCCAAGGTGTGTTGGGCCATATGCCTGCAGATAGCTACAGAGGGACATCCATAGGGATATGTATGAACAGTGGTAACCCAAAATACCAATTAGGCCTCCCTAACAGGGGTGCTGAGGGACACTAACACTAACCTGATCAGGGATCGTCAGCAACATTCTACCCCTTCCTTTGGTGCATCTACCCCAGGCCCTTCATCTGTGGCAGCCACTGGAAGGGAGGCTTTGTCAGGGGAAGACCTCGCCCCAGACACCCCTGCCTCTGTATTAGCAAATCCCCCCAACACACAAGCGGGGATGTCTAGTAAAGATTCCAGGAGGTGTGGATGGCAAGTTACCCACCACTGCCAGCAAGTGACCTCTTCCCAAATTACTTCTTTTATGTGCCACATATCCACTTTGTTGACTGTTCTCCAAATGCCTTCTATTTCCAATGGGAGGAATACACTGGGCTTTGGACTTCCAATGTTGTGGCATCTACTCCAATTATTTCGTCCACCATGGCTGAACCCTTCACTGTACTTTTCAGCCATGCCCCAATATTATTTTACATACACATTTTCAATAAATCCACCTATCACAAAATCAGTGTGTGCTTGCTTCTGTTCCACATTTTGCTATGTAGAAATGTAAGACCATTTGAAGCAAATGAGTAAGACACAAGATACTAATGCAAGGAGGGATATCTTACAGTTACAATTTCCTGTTGAAGATTACTATCAACTCACACAAGCACATTGCTACAAGAGTCTGGTCACAACAAACGTTTTATTCTAGTGCACAGCACATAGGCTCTTGAAATGTCTGGACTGTCAAAGCCAAGAATGGCTAACTCATATTGTGTCAAGGTAAACATCCCAAGGAAAAGCCCCCCAGAACACAGAAGGAAGGGCCTTGTCCCACATTGTCCTGTAGAATAGGCAAGCAGAAAAATGTATGGTGTCACCAGGTTGAGGCTTCTTACATACTGCACCAAAGAAAACCAACATATCATTAAACCAAGGTACAGCCTGAAGGCAGTGTAATAGTCCCTGATCAAAGACCATCATAATCTAATGACCATGCATCTGATGGTATGCCACAAACATATGTCAGTGTTGTGCCACAGGTACTGTGACCTGCAATGATGAAACATATCTTCAGCTACATACAGGTCATACAAGAATAGTGTATATCCTATGTGAAGGATGAATGCCTTGCTTGCACTTGCGGACAACATATTTTATGCCCACATGATGACACACATAATGAAATTGGCCCCAAACAGCACACAACACAAGTACATTGTTCAATTCAGACCTTCCCACCAAACACAGGTAAAGCTGCTTAGGAACAGGTCCCAGTACACCTCAAGTAAGTGACCTACATTACCTGGAACAACCCATCTCCACTTCATATGTTGGAGCTGTATCAGATACCTGCCAATATCACAACTCTCAAATGCCCACATGAGGATGTCATGGTGAAAGTACCTGTACAAAGACAAAACAAGGAGTATAGGCTTGAAAACATGCCTATTGTACAAAAAATATAGCAAGCATCTGGAAAGGGTATTACATTGAAATGAGGCTGACACAAACAAAATGCCTACATCAAGGTGGGCATATGTCAAAAGCTAACCCTTCAAACACCCTTTGGCTGAACATTGCAGAGTATCACCTCCCTAGTTGTTGCCAAAACACTCTACTCCACAAATTCTAGCAAATACAGTTCTTCACAAGTCACATTCATTACATCACATGACACACACTCATGAAAAGTTGCTGTTGATGAGCTTGTCCCACAAGTCATCTCCTTCCTCTTCACCACTGTCATGGACACTTGGAATTTAGTGAGTCTCACCCAGTGGCACTACAGGCTCCCCTCACCCCACCCTGGGGATGTTTGAGATATTTCTCTGCAGGGCAATGTTGTGGAGAATGGGGCATGCCACAGTCTTCTGACACACTTTCCCAGGTGAGCAGAGGAGGGCTCTACTTTTCTAGTCCAGAGACCTAAATCTGGCCTTCAAGAGCCCAAAAGCCCACTTCACTACCCGCTGTGTTCCTCCGTAGGCCTCATTGTAGCGGACATCCCATGGTGTAGTTGGATTCCTTGTTGACTTCAACAACCAAGGATGGTTTGGATATGCAGATTCTCCTTTTAAAGAATGGGACGTATGTGCAACAATGAGTCGCTCTTTTTATAATAGCAGAAGCTTACATTGCACACACACAAATAGGACAGATGTGACTTACCAGCCAGGCACTCTCTGGATACAGATGTGATATCAGATGAGGTATGGTGTTGTTCTGCATTATGAAGGATCTGTTAGAATGACAGTTAGGCTGTTTGTGAATCTCCAGTAGACAGTGACACAAAGGGAGCTGAGGTGCAACCTGCATATTCTGATGGACCATCTGAGCTAGAGTGGCGGAAGGGGTGGTCACTTACACCTGAATGGGCTGTGCCTGCCCTCACACAGTGCAGTCTCCAACCCCCTGGTGTGAGTCTGGAGGCAGGTCTGGGCAAGGAAGGATCTTGTGAACAACAGAGACTTTTCTTTGAAGTTTGCCTACTTCAAAGGCAGAAAGGAGTATAAATAGTGGACCTAGATTTTTAGATTACTTCTGGAACCAAGAGGAACCTCTGCCAAGAAGAAGAACTGAACAGCTGGAGGAGGAATACCGCTCCTTTGCCTTTGACTGTGCGTTGCTGTGTTGGCCTGTAGTTGCTGCTTCTGCCTGTAAGAAGACAAAGAATGGACCTTGTTGCATATTCCTGCTTGTGAAGTGCCACCAACGGCTTCTTCTGAGCTTGCCTCCTGTTTGAAGTTTCAGGAACATCAAAGACTTCCTCTGCCAGCACTTGGAGTCTCTCCGGAGTCTCCTACCCTGCCAGGTGGTTCCCTATCCAGTCCCTGGGACCTTGAGAGGTGAAGCTTATAGAACAAAGACTGAAATCCACGCCCAGGAATCCATGTGGGGAAATGTTTGACACATCACCTACATCGTGGCTGTAAAAGTGAAGTTCTACTCACCTCACGACTGAAATCGATGCACCACCTGCATCGCAGCTGGGAAATCAAGGCATCACCTGCATGGGGGCTAGAGAAGCAATGCAGCACCCGCTTGCAGTTGCTGAAAATGACACAAACCCGATGTAGCACAGTTTTCCATCCCCGTGCAGCTGGATTTCACATGCATCATCGCTGGGCGTCAAAATCATTGTGAACCTGCACGGGTCCGAGGTGCCCCATCCGGAAATTGACACATCAATATCTTGCGGGGAAAAAAAATGATGCATCACCTACCCGACGAGAGAAGAAACTACGCATTGCCTCACTTGTGAGTGAGGAATTGATGCATCACTGACTTTTATGATGTACCCTCGCCCGTTCAGCTTTATTTTTGATGCAAACTAGGTATTTTGTGTAAAAACTTTTCAATTGCCTTTTATGGAGTAGGACTCTTTTTAGTTTATTATTTGTGTATTTTGGATTTTTGTCATTTGGGCCTTGTTTGATTTAGATAAATATTGTCTATTTTTCTAAACTGATGTGGTGTCCATTTTGTATAGTTTTCACTGTATTAATGTGTGTGTTGGTACAAATACTTCACACATTGCTTTTGAGATAAGCCTGACTGCTTGTGCCAAGCTACCAAGAGGGTGTGCAGGGTTGTCTTAGGAGTGTAACTCCCTTACCCTGACTAGAGTGAGGGTCCCTGCTTGGATGGAGTACAAACTGACTGCCAACCAAAGACCCTATATCTAACATTGGTGGCAGTAGTGGGATGGAACTTGTATTTGCACTTGGCATACAGTAATTAAGTGTACACCTCTGTTTTCAGTGCAGACCATTACATGACAACATACTACTTGTTTCTGCTTTTTCTCTCTTTGGATTTTTCTACTTCGATTTTTTGAGATTTTTGAACTTCTCTTGGGAACTCTCTGAACTACTTTGGAACTGTCTGCTAAGGAGAAAGATGGGTCTGTGGAGAGTATGAACCTCTCCCCCTCCCTGACCTCAGAGAAACAGATGGACTGCTGCCAGGTGTTGGGACAGTTTGCCTTATTGTTTTCCTTGACCCGAAGGGTCACTCATCTGTTTATACATGATGTGGACACTGGGGACAGTCCACGTGTGAAACATAATGTTTACAGGCTGCCTAACAGGGTTAGAGCCAATATTAAGGATGAAATATCCAAACTGTTAGTTAATGTGTTTTCCAGTAGCCCTTGGTTTTTTACCACAGGGCTGACCCAAACTGCTGTTCCTGGTGCCACTCCAGAATGCATGTTCTGTGTGGATTACCAGGGACTCAATGCCGTCACAAAGAATGACGCACACCCCATCACCTGAGCTGTTGAGCTCATTGAACGGTTAGGGGCTGCCAAATATCTCAGCACAGTTGATTTAATGTCTGGATATTGGCAGATTGCTCTGACTGGGGGGGCAAGGAGAGGTCTGCGTTTTCTACCCCAGATAGGCATTACCAGCTCAGGGTGATGCCCTTTGGGATAAAGAATGCCTCTGCTACCTTTCAGAGGCTGGTTAACCAGGTTTTGGCTAGATTGGATGATTTCAGTGCAGCCTACTGATGTGTTCAGCTCCACTTTGGAGGAACACTTTTAGCACCTCTGGAAAGTGTTGGAGGCCCTGCAGAAGGCAGGCCCTATAATCAAGGCAAGTAAGTGCCAAATAGGGCAGGGTTCTGTGGTATACTTGGGACACCAAGTGGGGAATGGCGAGGTGGCACCCCTGCAACCAAAGAGTGACACCATTCTGAGTTGGGAACTTCCCAAAACTCAGACTGCGGTGAGAGTCTTTTTAGGTCTCGCAGGTTAGTATAAGAGGTTTGAAAAAGGGCATGGCACCATCATTGATCTCTTAACATAGTTAACTTCCAAGAAACAGTCATAGAAATTGATCTAGACAGAGGCTTGCCAGACAGCTTTTGATACCCTGAAGGCAGCCATCGGCATGGCACCCATGCAAAAAGCAGCTGACTTCTCTAAAGAATTTGTCATGCATACTGATGCTTCAGAGCATGATGTCGGAGCAGTGTTGTCATGGTTAAATCAAGAGGACCTAGTCCAGCCTGTAGCCTTCATTGTAGGAGTTTACTTCTACGGGTACGTAGGTGGAGTGCAATTGAGCGTGAAGCTTTTCCTATGGTGTGGGCGCTGAAGAAGCTAAGACACTACTTGTTTGGGACTCACTTCCGAATTCAGACATGCCACAGGCACCTCAGATGGCTAATGCAGATTAGGGGTGAGAACCCAAAACTGTTGAGGTGGTCTATCTCCCTACAGGGAATGGACTTTATGGTAGAATACCGCCCTGGAACAGAACATGGCAATGTTGATGGCCTGACCACATTCTTAGTAATGAGAACTCCCATGAGGTTGGGTAGATATCCCCAATTTCAGCTGGGGGAGGCAGGTGTTAGAGCTGGAATCCTTGGCGTCGTCTCCTCTGTCGTTATTGCCTCTGCTTACCATGTTTTGACTGTGTGCTGGACTCTGTTTTTGCTGGTTTTATTACTTTGGGCGCTTTACCACTGCTGGCCAGAGCTGAAGTACAAGTGTTCCCTGTGTAAATTGTATGTGTATTTGGCTTTTCCATGATAGGCACATTTGTTTACTAGTAACTCACCTTTTTCTTCATATAAGTCACCCCTAAGGTAGGCCCTAAGTAACCCATAGGGCAGGCTGCTATGTAGTTTACAGGCAGGACATGTAAATGTGTGGTTTATATGTCCTGGTAGTTGAAACCCCCTGCATTGGTGTTCCACTACTGTGAGGCCTGCTCATTTCATAGGATGGCATTAGGGCTACCTTCATATATTGTTTGAGTAGTAGATTCTGACCAGAAAGGGGTAACCAGGTCATATTCAGTATGGCCAGAATGGTAATTCAAAATCCTGGCCCGTATTTATACTTTTTGACACAAACCAGCACCGGCGCTGGTTTGCTTATAAAAATGTACCGCCGGCTAACACCATTCCTGC